>NC_142187.1:18649375-18954687 GCF_026936395.1 Plectropomus leopardus
TTATGGGCATCTGCTTGGACGCCCCAGTCTGGGGGTCTTCCAGGGTCCTTGGCTGTTGCCATAGGGACAGTGGAGAACCGTTGGTGGTTTGGGGGGCAGACAGAGACCCCGTTATTCTCCTGAGGGGTCGCCAGACATGACCCCCCGCCACTCGCCCCTTTTGATTTGGGTGGGAAACAGCGAGCAGCCAGCCAGGAGAGAGACAGATCATTTCAGGTTCATTTTGCGGACTGTGGGTGCGGATCCTGTGAGACTGACGAGAAGGGAGGGAGAAAAAACTGTTTAGATTTTGGTGTAGGAAAATTGTGTCACTGAATGTGTGCTGACCCAAATGTCTCTGTAGGAACATATTTTAAAAAAATAAAACAACATAAAAAAATATTTTAAATTGCAATTTGCTTTGTGAAATGTCACAGTTAATTTGCATTCTGTTTACACAGATGCAAAAAATGCAAGGTAAGGGCAAATAAATTATAAATACAAACTCACTAATTCACACACACACACACACACACACACACACACACACACTGAGCGCCTGGACTCGCTTTATTCCCACTTTGCATATATTAGCTAAGTGTCTGTGTTCTGAAATGCATTGTTGTGTTTTCCCACACCTCCCTATTTGATGTCTCTTTTGTCACTGAATAAAAGAAGATTGATGAATGGGAGGGGGCCTGCAGCTCCATCTGAGAGGAGAGACCCTCATGAAGAGGCTCTTCAGAGGCAGCAGGCGACCCCTTCTGGACAAACAGCAGAATATAAAACTGCTCCTTCAAAACTTCAACTGGGATCTTTTATTGGGGGCTTTCAGGCATTACAGAGGTCCCAGTTTGTCCTCAACAACCCCTTAACTGTCTTTCCATATTTGTCTGCTTGTTTTTCTGTTTCATTTGCATTATTTACCAATTAATGTATTTAATTTTTGCATTTTTTTTTGCATGTTTGTATGTTTTTATTTTGTTTTCGTTTTACTATTTTTATTTATGCGTATACATTTGCAAAAAACATATGAATTGAAAATGGTGTATGTTGTACAAACAGGTTATCTTTTTTCTAATAAATAATTCTTAAAATCTATTAGTGGCAGAAACAGAAATGCAGTGGTGTATACATACAAAACCATCTCAACTTTTATCTGAATAGTAGTACAAAGTAAAAGTTACGCTACTTTGAGTATCATTTTGATTATTCAAAGTGGTTTGCCAGCTAAACTGCAGGTAATGCAACATAATATCATTACAGTATATATGTAATATATCACCTGTGGTGCAAGAAGTACTAATAAGTACTAATACCACACTACAAAAAATATTCTACAAGTAAAAGTCCTGCATTGAAAATGTTACCTAAGTAAAAGTAAGCAAGTATTATTACAGAGATGTGGGCCTACTTAAAATATAAAAAGTAAAAATACCCAGTGCAGAAAAATCGTTAACAAAACACAATCCTAAATCCCCAAACACTAAATTATTTTTTAAAACACCACAAAACTCAAAATTGTTAAAAAAGAAAAATCTCAACAAGAGAAAAGGACAAGAAAAACACCACCAAGAACTGAATATTATTATTATTACTATTATTATTATTATAAAATATTTTTTAAGAGACTAAGATATTTCTCGTAAACCCTTATAATTTATATTTTTTTCACGAGTGCATCACGTGACCTGGCATCGCAGGACGCTCTGATTAAAGACAGGTGTGCTTAATTAGTCGCAACCGTGTTTGGTTAAATCTTAGTTGTATTGTTTGACCAATTCATTTATCGTCGCATTGATTTGAACTCTGTAAAGGCCTGTTTATTTGGGGATGAATGTTTCTTTTTTTTCTCGTTTCAACCCGGCAGTCAAACAAATAGGTTTAGCCTCATTCAGCAATTCCCCTCACATCCTTCAAATCGACACGTGAATCTCCCTGATCATCCAAACAGTGAGTACAACCAAATACACCCAGCTCACCATATAGCTAAACGGCGTCTGTTTAGAAGCTGCAAAAGCCTATGTCCTTCATTATTTGTATTCTCACTGATTAAGTGGCCTGACACTCAACGCATCTATAATACCAGGGCCAGTGTGCGTTCATATAAAGAACCTCGAGTGAATAATTTAGCTTTGAGTTGGTTTCATGGTGTGAAAAAAGCCCTCTGCTGCACATCAAATCAAATCTTTTAACCTGAGAGGGGCCTATAGAAGTCAGATTAGGACTCTTTTATCGGTGGGTGGGGCTTGAAGAGAATGGAATGAAAAGTTTGATTTTGTGATTTTGTTTGCATTTTTTTATTATAAGAAATTAATTCCATTATTACATTAAATTTAGCTGTCCCTGAAAGGCACAAAATGGTTCATGCCTCATTCCCACTGCAGAAAACAAACAAACAAACAAACAAAAAAAAAGCTAACACTTGCTTACATCTGGCATTTTAATGCAATGAATGTGTATGATCGGCACTCACACCTGGGTCAAGTGACTCTGGGTCTGGGTCTGATCGACACTGATGGGAGCACAACACCCAGCTGAGTGGGCTAACTTCAGCTCTTTAACTGGCAAGATGCAGTGATGCACCACCAGAAATGACTGTCCAACTCCTCCTAAGTAGCGCTCAAACATTGATCCAAATAAATCTGCACTGACTTTGAACATGAGACTGAATAAGTAAGTGATATATAAAGAAAAGTAATCACCGTTATTTTTTCACAAACCTCTGTTATTGCTGCTGTCTACTGTTTACCTGTTCTCCGGTTGACGTCGCACAGACACACCAAAACAAAACCACACACACACAAAACTGGCAATGGGAGAAGAGTATATAGCCAATTTTTAGCAGACTGACTGTTTGTTGGGAAAAGGGTATTAGACTGCCCCCTGCACTGGGATTTCTCTGTAAATGCAACTAAAGCTGAGTGAGTGACTGCTGCAACGCCAAAGTACACTTTCCTGTCTTTCCTCAAGACAGTGAAGTCAGCGCTCTCAAAAGAGAGAAAAAGAAAAGGAAGCAAAGCAAATTGACTTTGTAAAAAACAAAAACAAAAGACAAACTAAAAAAAAAAACAATAAACAAAAGTTACACCAGAGAGACTTTGATCAAATATCATAAAATATAAATATCAAACACCAGGTGCCCACTGAGACTGCTTAGGGCTCAATTTATTTTGACTAATTATTTTTATATATTTTCGACGCAACTTGCAGGTACACATTAACCAGTCACTGCTGTCATTTTGACAACACATAAATATCAGGGCAAATAAGGACAGGTTAGATAAAAATGACAACAACCAAAGGACATAACAAATAAAATACATATTTGGCATTCTCTTTTCAAATAAAATCAATCAATCAATCAATAAACAGTACATTTATGCATCATGTATTACAGCCCTACTATTGTGACAGAGGCAGTGACAAATACAGTGATAAGTAATGAAAAAAATACACCTGTGAAACTTTTCTTACATAGGGAATTATAGAATAAAAAGTAAAAAATTAAAAAAATTTTAAAAAAAAGTATAAATTTAAATTTATATAATGTTTGTTAAGGCTCAAAATTTGTTGCTAAGCCCCCAAAATTGCAGATTACATTTACAGCAGAGTGCAACAATGCATTTACTTTCGTAAGAGGCTGAGGTCATTTGGAGCAAACAAACAGATCCTGATACTGTTTTTCCAAACTATAATACAGTGTTTTGTAGTATGAAATCAATGCATATTACAGCTGTCTCTCTGTTGAGTTATAAACTAGACTGCTGTGTATCTGCTCGAAGACTGAGTCAGTGCTTGAGTCGGTTTTTCAAGTTGCGTATACGAAAAGAATATTGTCATTGACAGGTCATATTACATCTGATCCCTTTCACACTTTATTTGAAGAACACTAGATTTTGCCAGAAGATTTTTAGTCCCACAGGCTTTATTGAACAGTTTGAGGAACTGTTTTGTTCCTCCGTCTGTCAACCTATTAAATCAGAGTATGGCCTCTATGTCACCTCAGTGTCGAACACTAAGTCTGATGGGAATGCATAATTTGTTGCATTGCATCTACTTTTCATAATGTCTGACATGATTTGTAGCATTATCATTATGGTTTTATTGTTTAGTTAAAAGTTGTTTTTGTATTTATGTAAAACAGTTGAAAAATTTCAGAATTTTTACTGATAACGTAAAAAGAGATAAAACAAAACATAATAAAAACAGATTAATTAAAATGAAATAAAATAAGTCAAAATAAAACATGACAAAATAAGAAAAAAATTGAAATCCAGTGAATTAGTTCCACAACTCAATAAGAATAGTAAACTTATTGGGAACTGTAAATCATTCATGCATTTAAAATTGAGCTTGAATTTTATCTCTCCTCATTTCTCAAATTTTGATGGTTTGATTGGTTTGCTTGCTTTGACCATTAAATAGCATGTGAAACCAATTATGTCCACTAGATGGCCCTAAAACATCATTATCTGGGCTGCTGCAGCACCATCCTGAATGTTCTCCCCTTGCCCTGTTCATTTATGTGAAAGATTTAATACATTAAAACACTTGTGCTTTCTCAAATGAGGAGGAAAATAGGAGATTTTATTTCAACACAGAACAAAAAACAAAAGCTTTCAACAGCTGGAAACTTCTCAGTTTATTTTATACACTTAATGCAGTGTGTCTGGTGACATGGATGCATCTTTAGTGTCAGAGGTGTTACAGAAGTTGGACGAGCCTTGCTCATCACTTTCTGTCAGCCGGGTCAAACTGACCCTGAGGTGTAATTTACTGGAGCACTGAGGACAAGCACCGGCAGCACTGTGTCCTTCAAGAGAGTTCCTCCAAACATTTATTAGCACAGAAGTGACAGCGGAGAGCAAAAAGGGAGCTGTGGATGTGAGAAACAGTGGTTGCATTGCAGTGATGAGACCATTAGCGGCACAGTGCTGCGGAGGGAGGAGACAGAGGGCAGGAGGAGGCGACCTGAAATCAGGACTCAGTGAATGTCACAGTTCAGCTCTCCTGAGGCTGCTGAGGTTTCAATTAGACTGACCTTTTTTTTACCCAGGAGGTTAAAGACCAGTGATCAATGGCATTGTTAGCCAGGTGTGTGTGTGAGAGAGTATACTAGCCTTAAAGCTAAAAATCAATCAAATCTACTGATCTTTTGCTTTAAGGTGTCTGAGCACTCAGTGACGGTATGGTGCTGTGATTTGCAGCTGTGTGATGCATGAATATTTCTGCTGCTGGAGGATTTATAGGCCTGTTTGCATAATCTTCACACAACACGTCCCCCTCACCTCGCCAGACAGACCGCAGCAACACAGCAGAGACGGAGGAGAAAGATGTTGCGTCTTGTGGACAAATGAAGGACGACTGGGTTATTCAGGATGACAATGAGGCATGAAGGGCAAATTTTAGAATTAATGGTGTATGAGGGACGGAGGATTTGAGTAAGAGTTTTGTTTATACTCTAATCGCTCATCCTCAACAAAAAATCTGCAAGAAGTTGTATTTTGGGAATTTCTTTGCTGTGATGTTCCTTATTTCTCTCTGGCTGTTAAATATAAGGTTACAGGCAGCTTAGTTTAGCACAAACCACTGGACAGAGAAACAGCTCGGCTGGCTCAGTCCAAAGTCCATCTAGGTGTGTGTCCCGCACACACTAGTTGTAGTGTGTCACGGCCTTTAAACAAAAAAAAAAGATCCATTTTAATCAGTCAGCTTTAGTGGTGCTAGTTAGTGGATTTTTTAAAAACTTTTAAACAGAGCCAGACCAGCTGTTTCCCTTTGTCTCCAGTCTTTTTGATAAGCTAAGCCAAGCGTTTGCTTTTGGTTGCTTTATATTCACTGTACAAATATGAATGTTGCATTAATCTTCTCATTTAACCAACAAGATATGTCATTTATCTATGCCTTTTCTGATGTGAAGCCTCTATTTGCAGTGTAACATCTTTGGCGAGACTGTCCTCTACCAGAGATGACACTATAGATAATATTTGAAAAGAGCTTTATGATCATTTATCATTTATGATTTATGTTTAGTGTTGGTGGCGACCTCTAGTGACCATAGTAGTATGATGGTAGGAGAATGGAGGAAGTCAGGTGACATATTTTAATGAGCAACAAAGTGGCGACCTCAAGCTCACCTGGTTGAGTGTTCACCCCAAGTAGGCTGAGTCCCCCCCACCTAATCTTCTTTCAATAAAGGAGAACAGCCAATAATCTTTGACCAACGACAAGGTCTGGACTGATTGGTCAAAAAAGACAGGACTTTCACCGAGGAGACACGTGTCCCGTGTGAAGCCAAAAGTCAGCATTGAGATATTGTCAGTAACATAATGTACATAACGTCATGCCATCACATTATATCAAGTACATAATTTGACAGCCCTTAACTGTGTTTTTTTTTTAAGCTACTCAGGGTTATAGCATAGAGAATAAGAACAAACAGCAAATATGTGGCTGTATGGTTTGGAGGACCTGATGCTTTTTTTCTGTGCCTAACAAAACTGTTACAGATCACAGCTGGAAAATCAATCAGTTTTATGATGTGACAGTGCTATGGTTAAAGACTTCATGAATATTTAAAAAAGAGGATTATTAAAGATGTTTCAGGAACTTTTTCTACTTTTTTGTGTTATTAAAGATATTTCAGGGACTTAAAGACTTTTCAAGAATATCGTAAGGCTGCCTTCTCCCAACCTTAACTTTGTAAGTTGAATTACTGAAGGGCTGTGGGTAAGGAAGGCATGTGGACATCTTCTCGGTTTCTCTGTCATTCTAATGTCCACTTCATCAGTAGGACAACAACTACACTGAACACACAGCAAGGTGATCTGTCACTTCACATCTCATATCACCTTGATCTTTAAGGGAAGGTGCACCACATTATGTAGTTCTTAATTTTAACTCATTTGTTTAAATAAATCATTGAATGGAATGAGGTTAACTACCAAATAAAGGGAATCTTCACAAAAACAAATCTCATCTTACAATACTGAACACTTTTCAGGGTTATTAGAGACATTTTAGGGATATGAAAGACTAGTGTCTAGTGTTATTGAATACTTTTCAGGGTCATTTAAGACTTATCTGGGTTATTAAAAACTTCTCAATGATATTTAAGACTTTTAAGGGTTAAGGTTTGGTTAGGTTTAGGGAAAGATCAGGGTTTGGGTTAAAACTTCTAGTACTCTGTTAAGGTGAGGGGTGCTTTGCCATCATGGTTACAATGAAAATATGTGGTTAGTGTCTCAAAGAAAGAAACAGGAAAAAAACTGTAGTCTGTTGGTTAAAGTCCAATGTTTTGATGATCCAGCCTCTCGGCATGGACCTTACTGCTCTATAACGCTGACTTCATCCTTTGTACCCCTCATAATTCCTACATACATATTGTTTTGGGGTACTCGCTGAAACTACTGATGCTGTCGCTCTCCCTGGGAGGACTGTAAACAAATTAGCATCATATCCCAAAATGTTTTACTGTTACTCTCAGAAATGCTGTTACATCAACCTGAACATAGTGTTAGTGCCGGTGTGGGATTGTGTAGCACTAATTGGCGCTTTAACAGTCATGTGCCTACAAGATGCACAATATTTCTACTGGAGTTATGTGTTTTAAAAAATATGTTGGATTCACGCTGTGTTAATGTTCTGACAAGCCAAATGTGTTGTAATTAGGAAAAACAAACAGATGGGCATTTTCATTAGAGGCGTTTAACGTGTGTGTGTGTGTGTGAAAGAGAGAGGGAGAACGAGAGAGAGGGAGGTAATCTAAGTTTTCTGTCATGGACCTGCTGTCTGTTTCCTCCTACCTGCTGTCAGTAATTTTCCACACACACACACACCCTCCCTCTGCTCCGCTCTACCTGCTGACCACGCCCACTGCTGCAGCCTGCTCTCCCCTCAGCTGCAGTTCATCATCAATCAGTGCAGTATATAAGACACTCCAGGACACACACACACTGCCAGATTGTTCCTCTGCGTTATGCATGTCTTTCCAGCTCCGCCAGATCACCCGCTGCCCTCTGCCTGTTCCTGACCTGCCCTCCGCCTGACTTCGACCTACCTGCTCTTTGTTCTCGACCACGTTTTCCAGTTTCGCGTTCGAAATCTGACGGCTCCACTAGTAAAGACTCCTTTCGGCTAAGACGATCCTCCTGCCTGATCCCTGTCGGTACTGTTGCTCCCATGACGGACTTCGTTACCGAACCCCTGCTTGTTCCAGACCATCCTCAGCTCGATCCCAGTCATGCTCCAGCACGTGGAGACGGCTCGTGGAGCTACGGGGTTTCCTCCCCGCCAGCCACTGAGGGTACAAGCTTCGTTTCTTCATTCAGTAACAATCCCAGAGACACTGCTAGTGCTTCCGGCACGAAGAACGAACTCTTTGTCTGTAAGCTGAGCTATTTCTGTGTTGGTGACAATAAAGCATACCAACTGCAAGAGGCTTTTGTTGTACTGCATCTGGGTCCTACCACCACCGTTTCAGTGCCAATCTGGCCAAACATGGACCCAGCAGACCTAATGCTCTGCAATCCCGGGCCAACCTGTGGGAGGAATGCTTCAGCAACACGAGGCTAAGCTAACCTCCAACGCTGCAGAGGCACGACAGTCCGTGATCAGCCCTGGAAGCGAGCGCTAACCCTACTAGCCAACCAGGTTCAACAGATGGCTACGCCACTGACCCAGCATGCCGCCCTGTTCCTCCTCCGACTCCACCGCCCAGCATGGCATCAGAACCGCTGCGGAGCGCCAGAACGGCGTCGAGGATCCGGAGGGTGCAATCCATTTCTCACGAATTGCTCGATCCTGTTTGCCCTGCAGCCCTCAGACGTTTCGCCACGAGGGGCTCGGTCGCCGCCATAAATCACCTCACCGGGCAGAGCACGCCAGGGGAACGGCGAATGGGAGAGGGCACGCCAGCCTGTCGCCGTCTTCAAGCCTTCTCTGAGGAGCTTCAAGGTGTTTGGTCCCGTCTCCTTGGGCCCCGATGCTACTGGGGGCCTTCTGAATCAACGGCAGGGGGACAGGACAGTGGCGGACTACGCGATCGAATTCAGAACTCAGGCTCGACAGAGCGATTGGAATTCGGTCGCCCAATGTGATGCTTTTCTCAACGGTCTAGCCCCATATATAAAAGATTTAACTGGTGTCGCTTGATCTACCTCATCTCTTGGATGGACTCTATCATTGAGATCACCACGAGGCTCGACAAACGCATTCAGGGCGAGAAAAGGGAGCAACGCCAGGAGGAGGGGGCTCATCGTGTTCCGGTTCGTCAACCCGGATTCCCAATGAGTCCTGGGTCACCTCCAGTATCAGCTCCAGGGGGGCCAGAGCCCATGCAGGTGGGCCAGACTGCTTTCGTCAGAGGAGGCGGGAGAGACGCCAAGTAGGGAAATCTCTGCCTGTATTGTGGTCAGGCGCCGCCATTTTGTCACCAAATGTCCCGGTAAAAGGCAGGGCTCAGTAGTCGAGGGGCATCCTGCTGAGCCGATCCCAGAACTCTGTCCCAAGTCCTCAGTCCGTTGTTCCATGCTCAGCTCCTAGTTAACGAAGGGTCCTACACCCGCCACCTTCTCTGGCTCTGGGGCTGACGTGAACCTCATCGACCAAGAACTCGCCTGTCAGCTGGGGATCGAGCAGGTTCCCTTCCACGCCCCTCCGCACACACGCCTTAGATGGACATCTTCTGGGAACGGTCATCCATCAGACGTTCCTGTCTCCATGATCTCTGGCTGGAGAACATGAGACCATCCAGTTTCACGCTATGGATTCTCCCAAAGTCCCGCTTGATTCTTGGATATCCATGGTTGAGGCGCCCACAATCCACATATAGACTGGGCCACAGGGTGATTCTGTCATGGAGTCCTTCCTGTCAAGCACATCTGTCTCCATCAACAGATCACGCCCACACCGCCTGCCAGTGCCGGTTCTCCTCCAGACCTCTCCGGGGTGCCATCGGATTACCACGACTTTCGGGAGGTCTTCAACAAGTCCAGGGCCACGTCCCTGCCACCCCATAGACCATATGACTGCGCATCGATCTCCTGCCTGGGTCTGCTCTCCCAAGGGCCGTCTTTTTCGCTATCTGCTCCAGAGAGGGAGGCCATGGAGAACCTACATCTCCGAAGTCCTGGCGTCTGAATCATCCGACTCTCGTCTCCTGCCGGGGCGGATTCTTCTTCGTGGGGAAGAAAGATGGATCACTCGACCTGGCATCGACCTACAGAGGTCTGAATGACATCACGGTAAAGAACCATATCCTCTTCCCTCATCGCCTCTGCTTTTGAGCTGTTGCAAGGTTCCACCGTGTTCACAAAATCTGATCTCCGCATACGCCTACCACCTGGTCCGCATCCGAGAGGGGGATGAATGGAAAACGGCGTTAATACCCCCACAGGACATTATGAGTATCTGGTGATGCCTTTTGGACTAATCTAACGCCCCGCCGTGTTTCAGGCCCTCATCAACGACGTGTTTCAGAGACATGTTGAATAAATTGCTGCCTATCTTGACGATATTCTGATCTTCTCCCGATCCATGCCTGAACATATCCACCATGTACAGAGGGTTCTGCAGCGCCTCCTCGAAACTCTCTCTGTTCGTGAAGGCTGAAAATGCGAATTCCACTCCTCTTCCGTCCGCCGCCTTCCTGGGTTACATCATCAGCCACAACCACATGGAGATGGACCCCACCAAGTTTCCGCCTGTGTCCTCCTGGTCTGCTTCCTGACTCCCCAGCAGTTGCAGCGGTTCCTGGGGTTCGCTTTTCAACTTCTGGCGTTTCATCAGGAGGCTACAGCACGACAGCCGCTCCTCTCACCGCCCTCACCTCTTCCAAGATCCAGTTCCGCTGGACCACAGCTGCGGGCGAGGCCTTCCAGCACCTGGAAGGACCATTCTGCACGGCTCCTATCCTGCTCATCCCTGACCCAGACCGGCAGTTCGTGGTGGAGGTGGATGCTTCTGATGTGGGAGTGGGGGCTGTGCTGTCACAACGCCTGCTGAGGATGGGAAACTGCACCCCTGTGCCTTCTTCTCCCGCCTGTCTCCAGCAGAGAGGAATTACGACATCGGGAACCGGGAGCTGTTGGCTGTCAAGCTAGCGTTGGAGGAGTGGCGACACTGGCTGAGGGAACCAGGATCCTTCCTCGCCTGGACAGATCATAAGAATCATACATCCGCTCAGCCAAACGACTGAACTCGCTAAGCCCGTGGGCCCTCTTCTTCGCTTCGCCTTCAACTTCACGCTCTCCTATCGCCTTGTTCCCGAAATGTCAAGCCAGACGCCTTTGTCTCGACAGTTTCTGGTGGGAGAGGAAGACTTCCTCACACGGACAATATCCTTCCCTCATCTCTGCCTCCCACACTCACCTGGAGATCGAGGAGCGGATCAAGGCCGCTCTGGAGGATCAGCCGGGCCAGCCTTTGCGTCCTCAGGATCGCCCGTCCCTCGAGTTCCGGCCGGAGGTTTTGCAGTGGGCCCACAACTCGACTTACCTGTCACCCGGGATAGCTCGGACCAGGAGGTCCTGCTAACGACGATTCTGGTGGGCCACCCTGGATGAGGATACCAGGGGTTTCGGCTAACGCCTTGTCCAGTCTGCAGTCGAACAAGACTCGCCAAGCCCCGGCCGCTTCCTGAGGCCCTCCTCCTGTTCCTCATCGTCCTTGGTCCCATATTGCTCTGGACTTTGTCACCGGGTCTGCCACTGTCAGAGGGAACACTGCCATCCTGACAGTGGTAGATCGCTTCAGTAAAATGGCACATTTGGTGCCTCTGCCAAAACTCCCTCCGCCAAAGAGACTGCCAGTATACTGCTCGACCATGTTTTCAGACTCCACGGACTCCCACCGACGCGGTGTCTGATCGTGGTCCCAATCTTCAAGCCGCTTTTGGAGGGAGTTTTGCCGTCTCCTGGGAGCTACCAGTCTGTCCTCGGGTTATCATCCCCAATCCAACGGTCAAGCTTGAGAGGATGAATCAGGAGATGGAGACGGCTCTCCGGTGTATGGCCTCCTCTCATCCGGCCTCCTGGTCCTCCCAGCTCATGTGGGTGGAGATATGCGATAACACCCTGGTCAGCTCTGCCACAGGACTCTCCCCTTTCCAGTGCGCTTATGGCTTCCAGCCCCTCTGTTTCCTGAACAGGAAGAAGACACGGCGCACCCGTCAGTGGAGGCATTCATCCGGGCGATGCCGCCAAACCTGGTCGCAGGCCAGAACCGCTTGCCCGGCCACCGATCGCTATGCTGCTGCTGCCAACCGCCGCTGCCCTAAGCTCCATCCTACCGGTGGGGCAGAAGGTATGGTTCTCCACCAAGGACCTCCCCTTCAGGTGGACTCCCGAAATTGGCCCCCAAATATGTGGGTCCGCTTCCGTCGACGCATCGTGAACCCCCATGGCGGTCCGCCCGTTACCCCGCTCGATGCGGATTCACCCCACATTCCACGCCTCCCGAATCAAGCCGGTTAAGGACAGTCCCTCAGCCCGTTTCCCAGCCACCTCCCTCCTCGATCATCGACGGGCTCAGCTTACACCGGACGCCGTCTGCTCCGACGCCGGGGAGGGGCCTCCAGTACCTGGTGGACTGGGAGGTATGGTCCTGAGGAGAGGTCGTGGGTGCCGGCTCGTCAGATCCTGGACGACCAGCTGGTGAGGGATTTCCACCGCCTGCATCCTGATCAGCACTGCACTCGTCCGGGCGGGCGTTCCTCTGCTTCTGTTCCGTTCCTTCCTCTCCTGTTCCCTGGACGCCTGGGCTGAGATCCTGCTCGGGGTTCTGCTTCTCGGTCATGGCTGCCGTTTCCTTCCTCCGACGATGACGACGTGGGTTCGTGTTTGGGACTTCGGGTCCTCCCTCCTGACCCCTCCTCCCGCCTGCTTTGGGTGTTCTTGTTTTGGGACGTCGGGGGCCGTCCCTTGAGGGGGGGGTTCTGTCATGGACCTGCTGTCTGTTTCCTCCTACCTGCTGTCAGTAATTTTCCACACACACACACACCCTCCCTCTGCTCTACCTGCCTGGGACCCACGCGCCCACTGCTGCAGCCTGCTCTCCCTCAGCTGCAGTTCATCATCAATCAGTGCAGTATATAAGACACTCCAGGACACACACACACTGCCAGATTGTTCCTTCCGCGTTATGCATGTCTTTCCAGCGCTTTCTCCGTCAGATCACCAAAGCGTTGCCGACTCTGCCTGTTCCTGACCTGCCGCCTCCTGACTTCCCCGGACCTACCTGCTCTTTGTTCTCGACCACGCGTTTCCAGTTTCGCTCCGGAAATCTGACGGCTCCACTGGTAAAGACTCCTTCGCTCGGCTAAGACGATCCTCCTGCCTGATCCCTGTCGGTACTGTTGCTCCCGCGGACGGACTTCCCGGTTACCGAACCCCTGCTTGTTCCAGACCATCCCTCAGCTCGATCCCAGTCGGCGTTCCAGCACGTGGAGACGGCTCGTGGAGCTACGGGGTTTCCTCCCCGCCAGCCACTGAGGGTACAAGCTTCGTTTCTTCATTCAGTAACAATCCCAGAGACACTGCTAGTGCTTCCGGCACGAAGAACGAACTCTTTGTCTGTAAGCTGAGCTATTTCTGTGTTGGTGACAATAAAAGTTATTACCAACTGCAAGAGGCTTTTGTTGTACTGCATCTGGGTCCTACCACCACCCGTTTCATTTTCAGAGTCAATTTACAGGTTTTGGGGCGAAAAAGCCTATCAAAATCAACAACAAAAACTGTTTTAAAGCTTCTCTGTGGGGCTTTTTTGTTAATCCATAAGCATTTCATAGAAATTTATCAATGCTAAAACTACTGTGAAATTGTCCTTTTATATCCAATTTATTTCAGCATTAATCCCCATGCTGATAGGTCTACAGTGCAGGATAATTTAGTCTCTAGTAGCAATCTGTTATGGCTTTTATCATTATAATTTAATCTGATTTGCTTTTTCACTTGTGGGCTATGCTACAGTGAATTTCATGCATTCCTGTGCACACCATACTGTGTTTTCAGTAACTGGAAATAGCCAAGGTCCATATTGTCAATTTCAATAGGAAGCAGTGGAGAGAAAGCAGATAACAGACAGGGAAAGGGCATTATGAAAGGCTTCACAAGAGGTGTTTACTCTGTTATGAAATATAGTCCTTGAACATCCGGAGGCATCATTGGTCGGCAGAGAAAGTGGAGCATGTTTTTTAGTAACTTGCTCTCAAACAGAATGAGGCTGCAACAAAAAAAAATCATAGATTGAAGACCTGGGTGATGAAACAGGTTTAAAATTGGAGTAAAGTAGGTTAAGGAGTGAGTGTGCAGATCTATGTGATCATTTAGTCAGATTCCCCTCAGTGTCAGGGAGGCGGAGTGAGGCAATAAGACCGAAACACACTCTATTAACAGGCCAACTAGGGCAAGTCTTACCTGCAGCGATGAGGAAATAAAGAGCTCACCTACTTGTTTTATTCTTTCATTATGTTACAGTTTCCATCACTGTGTAGAGTTCGGATAACATACAGTAACAGGAGAGAGGAGTACTGACGAGTAGAGTGAAGGAGAGTTACAGCAGAGCGGACTGGACTGAGCAGAGTGGATTAACAGCTGAAGAGAGTTAAAGGAGCACTTCACCAATTTATACATGGAGTTAACTTTACTTGTCACGACTACTAAGAAAATAGAAATATCTTTGTGGTTCTAGAGGAGGTTTGCAAAGTTTTAAAAAATGTAGCTGGGCACACACTGTATGATTTTAGAAATTTTGTTGTTTACATGTCTTGTGTTTAGGATGGGATCTAACCGTAGGCAGGTTCCATTAACCCTCTAACTGCACAAACAGAAATTGCGAATATAAAATACAGTCAATGGAAAGACCTCAATTTCAAAAACACCCATTCATCATAAAACGTTTTTACACTCCTTTTGAGGTAGTATTTCAGGTGATTAAAATCAGGCATATTTCTCAAAACTGCAATAGAAACACTTTTTTTTTTCGCTTTTATAGGTCACATGATGCTGTGGCAATGTGCTTGTTGTTAGGAACTGGCTTACTTGGGTATGATGCAGAAGGTGCTACAAGAGGTGTTATTGCATCGCATAACTTCAAAAGTTGAGCTGATCATCTGTAAGTTTTGAGTCCATGATTCCTCTCTGAAATCCTGGACTATCACCTCCCAGATATCACCCATTCTTGTCCGCTCCCACGTATAAGGGGCTTGCCTTTCCATTATCGCTCATAACATCACAACAAAAGTAACATATCATCACTCAGTGGAAACGCAGTCATCTCACAATTGTGTTTTATTAACGTTTCAAATTTATTGCAGTTTTTTTGCACAAATCTGTAATGGACACCTGCCTAGTGAGGTTACAGAAATGAAACTTCTCCCGTTTGCAAAGCGTGTAGGATAACCATGGTGGCCGACACAAAAATGTGGGTCCGGTCCATTTCAATGCACTAGTGCACCGGCTCAACGCGTAACAGTGAAGGCTGGGAGGGATGTTTAAATGGAGTGTAATCTGTCAGCCAGCGGCAGTGACCACATAATTGTGAGCTGACAAAACATACAATGTTGGTCGACAGGACAAAAGCCATGGTGGCTTTCCTAGTTGATAAATAATTGCCTACAGGGACAGTAATGTTCACAATATGATTTTATTTAAGCCTGAAGGACATTCAACAGTTTGCTGTTTTATCAATCTCCCTTTATTTGTTTGTGTTTGTTTTAGACGTGGTTACAGTGCTGTATATGCCGCTCTCACTGCTCAAATTTAGCAGCGTATCTGACGTATCTGCTGTCTACGATGCCTGTAAAATTGTGCGCAGACTCCTCCTACTAGGCACAACACAGGTGGGCGGGCAAAGAGTTTGATTAGTCCCCTCTGGGCTCCTGTAAAAAAAAACATGGAGGACTCTGTGGGTCAGTCATTCTAAGGTTACGAAAACACAATTCGCAATTCTTATTTTCCGGTGATTATAAATTTGAAAAAAAACATTGTCATGAATATATATATATTTTTTACATTGCTGTCAATATATCCCCTTAATTTATTTATTTATGCCTGTTTTTGCCTTATTTATTTATGAATTCATTTAATATTGACTAAAATGGTATTCCACAGAAATAGGCTTACTACCTCTAATCTGATGTTTTGCATGAAGGCTCCATACATGAAATCAAGGTAATGTCATTTCATACCTCAGAATGACAGGTTGACGCAGCAAAAAATAAAAATCGCTCCCACCTACATTTATTACAGTTAGTTTGATGTTCAGTTCCAGATTTATATATATATATTTGTTTAGGTTTTCATTACTTTGATGTTTATATTCAGTGATCCAAATGTAATTATTTATTTTGGTTTTTATTACTTTGAGTGAGAGTTTCTCATAAAATGAAGTCTGATCATCTCATCATGGTTGGACTTTATTTTAGCTTTGCCACAGCACTCTCATATCCCAGGTACAACGCTATAATAACCATGAACCAGAAGTGTAAACAATATTTGATTTGAATCATGTCACAGGAAAGTATTAGAACATTATAGAATACAAAAAAGCAGAGAGAAATGGAGCTAAAAGCAGCCTTTACAGAGTTGAGCAAAGCAGAGCAGAATGGAGTGAAGTGAAAGTAGAGTTATTACTGTAAAGTGGAGAAGAGCAGAGTACAGCTGAGTACAGTTTAGCTCCCGCAGAGTTGAGTAGAAGAAGGACGACTTGCAGCAGAGTCGAGGCAGAGCACGTAAGAATATATATGATGATGTTTTCCTCTTGGAATATTTGTCGTCAAGTTGTGTATCTGGGGTGATGTTAATGAATATAATAAACCTGTGTGTTTGTATCTCTGTGTGTTGTTTCTGTGTGTGTGTATGTGTGTAAAGGATAGTGTAATAGCCGAAAGCGTTGACAGCAGAGCTTCTTCTTTTCAAAGCTCTGTGGTTTTTATCTGCTGCTGTGAGGAGAGCGACTGCCACAGATACCTGATGAAAGCAGGAGGAGGAGAAGGACGAAGGCTGAGTGCGACACAGACCACAGATGCTGCACAGGAGAGCTCATTAGAGACACACACACACACACACACACACACACAAACAAATACATAATTTCAGTCATAGCTACACAACCCAATCACGCCTGAGAATGTACACAATTACACACAAAGACACATGTGCACAAGCATCAACACACAGCTGCTCCTCCACACATGACCTGAATTTTAACTGCCGAGGTAGATCAGGGTTTAATTGAGCATGTAAAAGGGTTTTTTCTTTTTTTTCCTTTTCCAGCCTGCGTGTGCTTGCATGTGTGTCTGTATGTTGGCATGTGTGTTGTCAGGGGGGTTGGGGATGTTAAAGCTGTCATCCAGTCTGAATTAAAAGCCTTCACACATCAGCCAAACAGTAAGACGAGCTCAGATGCACAAACCAACTCTGAAACTGAACAATATACTTCAAAGATAAAAAAAAAAAAAGTAACAAAAAACCTTCTCCGAAAAAACAAAAGTCTTGTTCTGTCCCAGTAGCGTGGTACACAAACATTTGTGTTATCACTGTAGAAAACATTTTGATTTGGGAGTTTGTATCTTCTTTTGTTCTCTCCTCCTCCAAACTCTCTGTTCTTTTGTTTGCTAATAGTCCCTCCACTGCTGTTTATGATCTATTTTTCTTCTTCATTTCTCATCTCGTCCAGGCTGCCAAGGCCTCTTTTCTCTTTCATTCCTGACATTTTCTTCTCTAATGTATCAACTTATAAAGTTACATTTAGGCCTCAGGCTCAGTGACATGCTCCATCAAATCTTACTGTAACAACCTCTACAGTTAAAATAACTGACAAAAAAAAAAATCTTAAAGGAACAGCGTGTAGGATATAAAAGCATCTATTGGCAGAGATGGAATACTACAGAATATGTTTTGTTTTGTGTATAATCACCTGAAAATAAGGATAATTGTGCTTTTGTTACCTTATCTTCTTACCTTGTTTATCAACATACAAAGCGGGTGCTCCTCCACATAGTCCGCTATGTTGCACCTCTATGCTTTTAGATTAGAACGGACAAACCATACACTGGCTCTAAAGGGGCAATACGTGGTTATGGGTTTTTGCTTGCATGGCATACAGGAGAAGTGTCAATGTGTTGCAGCCTCAGCCGCTAGTTGCCATTAAGTCCTTCACTCTAGATCTTTAAGTAATGGTCGATATAGTATTCAACTAGCGTTTTCCACAGCTTTTGATCACATCCCATCAACAAATGAGGTTTGCTTAGTTGTCACAGAAATGGTCCAGGTTTTATCATGCGGAACTCATTGGGATGTTATTGTTTATTGATTTATTTCTAATAAAGGTTACATGAGGTCAGGGTTTAATGTATTACTAAAAATTCGGCAGCCCAACTGAAAGAACGCAACTGATACAAGAACACAGAATATTACAATGATGTTATTTCTCCCTTTATTTAACATGGTTAATGGCTGATATCCGGTCTTCTTATTAAGGTCAGTATTGTGAATCAGTGAATCCCTAATATTTGTGTCACATAATGACAATGGAGCCATCAGGTGGTTCAATAGGGGTCATTTTAACCTGTCTCTTTTCAAAAATGTACTCTGCCATCTCTGCTGCCTGGATATTTTAGCCGCTGCCACAGTGGTGGACAAACTGACCAACATATCGTCCATTAACACACCAGCACCAGCATGGCTGAAAATTTTTAAAAGTGTAAGCATAAAAATAGTATTCCTAATTGAACATTCCCTAAACTTAAATTGACATTGAGTAAAGTGTTTTTTAAAGTGTTTTTTTAGTGTAAACTACCAAACTCAGCATATCCTCATACAACTGCTCACATGATATGTTACGAAAAAATATGCACATACGACAACCTATATAATACCTTACAATCATGCCATATTAAGTACATAAACATGACCTGACCTGATGCAGGTTCGAAACAATGTTGACTTTTGCTTTCACTCTGGACTTAAATAGCAGTCTCTTGGATCAAAGTCCTGTGTTTGTTTGACCCGTCCACCAGCCTGGCTGCCACCTGATTTTGTTGTTCCTCATAATATGTCAACTGACTTTCTTTGCCTCTGTCATATGAGGTTTGACAGCCTGCAGTGCATAGGTCTCATGATCACAGCCTTCTTTGTCACGACTACATGGGTTATATGCTGATTTTTTAGATGGAACCTGTAAGCTTGTGACTACGACATGGAAAGATGTGTACATGACATGCTATGTGTTCAAGTGGTTTTGTCATGAGAGCGACAGCAATGGCAACAGGTATGAAAATGAAGTTATCGAGGCTAACAGTTTAACAAACTAGCGAGCAAGTCATATAATGCAGAAAATGCAAAGACATAACGACCAAGGAAATGAGGACATTGCAAATATCAATATTTAACCTAGACACATTATAAAAATATAGAGAACAACTCTATACAAATAAAATGATGATATTATAATTACCATCCACAGAAAAATGAATGTCCATGGCCTGCACCATTTCTGAAAAGGTCATCAACACTTTACAATTGAACTTGAAACTTAAGTGGTTGTGAACACCACAAGAGCAGGGCTTTCATATGGTCTCTTCTCGTGCACACTGTAAAAATTTGATCGCAGGAATTCACAAGCTTTTATTTACAGTGAAAGAGAACAGCCTGCTGAGCTGTTGTATTCAACTCTCACATTGAGGTTTCACAGTGAATATTCCACTTATTCACTGAAATAAAAGCCTTTTCTTTCCACTAACATCCAGCAAGCCTAGAAAGGAAAATCTCACAGCTTCTACTGTGCAGCCACTAAACATAACCAAATATAACATTATCCCTGTAATGACAATCTATGTGGTCCCACGAATCTTAAAAATTAGGCCAGAGCAAACATTAACCAGTCAGCCTGTGGTTAGACAGTATGGAGGTATACCATGTGGTTATCATCGGTGCCCCCACGTCTCCCAGACTTCCTCCATGACTGCTCTGCTGCCGCCCAGATGGGGCCTCTTGGCTCGCAAACACTTAAACGCAGCATGATGGCTAAACCAAATCTGAGCAACTGCTGAGTTTATAAAATCCAGTTTAGTTTAGACTTCTCTCAACTGGGAGATATCCTGTTTCCTCTCGTTTTATGTGGCTTGGTTACTGGCTTGTTTGATCTCTTCCCATTAACAGCATCACCATAAACGCAAACCCATGAAGACGGAATCTGCCCAGCAAATTATAAGCAAACACGGGAGCCTAAAGACACCACACGTGTCTATCGGTGTGAAGAAAATCACAACGCTACTGAAAGCCTCATTACGCTCTTTCGTTTCCCACTGAGGGCAGCGTTTGTTACTTGGCTGTGTTATTTTGCTCCCGTTAAGATGCTATAATAGCTTTCCAGAAGTCATTTTTGTGTCATCATCCTCATCCTGCCTCCCTTGAGTATTGTGTGTTCTCCATTGTGCGTGGATGGCTGCTCCCTTGCTGGAGAGTGATTGACATTGTTTGTCTCTTTGGCGAGGCGCCTGACATTTCTAAAAGTCACAGCTCACATTAAGGCTGAGCCAAGCCTCCTTGTGTGTATGTATGTGTGTGTGCGTGCGCATGAATTAGTGACTATGAGCAGTTCATGTGCAGTATGTATATGCTGTAAAACTGTGTAATTCAGAGTTTAAGCTCATTAACATTGAGCGTACGTATGCTCAGATATCCACTTTTATTTTCTGCATTGAAATACATGTTTGATATGCAGAGTTTAGAATATTTTGCACCTGCTCTGTTGCTTTAAATATATGGTTTCAATGCAGAGCTGGAACAAACTGATACAGAACACAGTATATATCAGTGGTTCCAAACTGGTGGGCCGAGGTCAAAAAGTGGGTCATGGGATCATTCTGAATGGACTGCAAGTGACTTGTGAACTTGTCATATTTGTTTAAAAAAAAAACAACATACAGACTTTATTGAAGAACAGTGTATTTCTGCCCCAGAACTTTCATTTTTAAGTCGTATTGCTGTGTATACGTGCAATATGTTTTATGTCATTGTGTCCTAAGCCAATGTGTTGATTGAATTATGTGAATAAATATAGTATATGTAGTCATTTATCTTATTTGTGGACCTTAAACTAAGACTAACAAGAAATATCGACCCTGTGGCTGGAACAGTTGGTAACAACCGTTATTTATGATACTGCCAGACAGTGTGAGATAAGAATTTCTTCTTACCTTAAAGCTGTATGAATTAATTTTTTGGCCCTGTGGGGAAAGCAACAAGCTTTAAATGTAACAGTAACATATTATCATTATTAAGTTGTCATGTAAAACGTAAATATCTCCAAAAAGTCCAATAACTCCATAAAGTCCAATATTTCCTGTCATGTTTGCTTTGTTTTTGGTCTCCACCAACTCCTGAAGGAAATATTTGCCTCTTAAGCTGCTAAATGCTCCACTTTTGGCATTTTTCTACACACACATGCTGCCACAGCTTGACTTGAATTGACTTGTCAACCAGCATGGGGGGAATTTGCTTCTCTATTACACCAGGGCTACTGGCTTGATGGAGTGTCTTTAACTGATGAGGGCTTGTCTGGAGGGATGACGTGTCAAAGCAGCTGGCTGATCCACAGCTAAAGTCCCTTGTTATTTTGATGTGAGTGTTTTTCCATCACACAGCGCAGCAGGTTAAAGAAGTTCACCTGTTGGAAGTGAGGTGTTGGCAGAAGACAGCTCTTCATCAAACATCTGACTGTGGCTGTTTCTGCTAGTACTCATCCTCCCTGCAGCAGGCTGTTAGTTTGTTTTTATGGATGAAAAACCATGAACAAAGTTCTAGCTAAACATTTAATTTCCTTTAAATTCTTTACAATAAAAGCCCCCCAGCACTTTTCCTCTTACATATGTGAAAGTTATCATGAAACAGTAAAATAAAGCAGATATCTGGAAGGACAAACAACACACTTGTGTTAGAGGGAGAAGGGAATCATCGAGTTGGCTGTGGTTGGCAAGACGTCATTGCTATCTGCTTGAAAGTGGTTGGAGGTGAGTTTGGCGTGACTCCAGAAATGGTCCATCTCGGGCATAGCTCTGCATGTTTAAACTGACACTGGAAACCTTGATTTTATCAACAGCTGCCTGCTATATGTAGCAATGCTGCTGATTTGGGTTGCAAACTGATCCAAAATGGTACATTTTCTCACTGTAAAACCATAACAATGAGCTAAAAGATGCTATATAATCCCTGTAAGGCTGAAGGGAACTGCAGAGGAAAGGCCTTTGCACACAAAGTCTACTTTTCATTCAAAGTTGCCACACATTTGAAAATAAAGGCAACCGCACATTATGTCAATAAAGTTTACACACAGGTACAGGTACAATTTTTCCGCATCTCTCAAAGCCTTTACAGAGTTGTTTGACCAAGACGCAGTGTAGAAAATGTGGCAAAACCTGCAGGACACATACATCTGCAAATGCACTGGGGCCAGCATTAAAAAGAAGTGGAGATATGTGGAAAAAGTGTCCTTCTTGAAATCTTTCGTGACAAAGAGCAAGTAACATTTGCCTATCTAGACTAAACAACAGCAATGATGATGCTTACAGCAGTGTGCAGTTTAATAGTAGCACAGTATCATTTCATAACTCAGGTCCCTCCAATGCCAAATGCAAGATACAGGCAGAGAATGGCGACCTATAGCGAGGAGAGAAGCAAGAGAGCAAATAAGTCTTTTCATTTTGCCTCACATTGCAAATTTTTGCTGAAAATAGAACACAAACAGGCATCAGACTCAGTGTGCAAGGTCTCTGTGTGTAATGACTTTTACTGGATAGTGGATTTTAAAAAATACATACTGAAAATACAGACTGTGCAAAGGCCTTCATTCTATGTGAGTTCATCACTACAAGGGAGATTACACAGTCTTTTCATCCATTGCGTAAAAAATATTAATTTTAGCTGCTCTAATGTGAAATAATGGTAAAATTTGATGTTAGGGGATAAAACAGTCATGTGAAGCTTTAAAATGTGCTGACGATAGTGTTTCCTGAATATTTCAAGGCATCTGCAGGCGTAGACAATGTGCTGAAACACTCATATACTGGTTTGAAATGCAATGTACTATTTCTTTTATAAACTCAGATAGTGGAGACACTTTAGATGAAGAGAAGACACCGGCATAAATATGGCACATCTTTATAGTGTTTGTTTTCTGGTACCTGTAGTTCTAACGCTGTGCTGACCGGAAAGGATGGATAAACAAGGTCGACTGTATGGGGAAAGACTTGTTATAATTCAGCCAGAAATTGATCCTCTGGAATTGAAGCTGAGGGCAGATTGTCTTTCCACAGTGGCACTGATCTGTTTCCAGTCCACAGAGGTATGAGAGTTTCCAATAACAAGTATTGATCTAGTCCATTACTGTTATTGAACGGTGTAGACTTACAGTTTGTGGTCTTCTGACATAAATATTACAGAGATTGATGGATATTGTTTTGTTCTCTGTTCGAGGCTGCAGAATTGACAATGAAGTGCAAATATGGATAAGTGCACCTGAACACATAAGCTCTTCCTTTCTGTCAGCACATAAATCTACAGGATAGTAGCTGCAGTGCTGAGTGACTCGATAAGACACGTTATTAGTGACAACAAGGCCCGAGCTAGCTAAACATCTTCCAGGCAAATGTTAGTCCATTCAACCAGCTATATACCTAATCATGCTGTCTTGGTGTTTTTACTTTGTTGCACAAAAATACAAAAAATAAGACATTCTTACAAAAATCTTCATTTCAAATGCATAAATTCAGATTGAACAAAGCTGTTTAGTGTGTTAGAGAACATGTTTTAGTCATATTTATTCGTATTTAATGTGTAAACAGTTGCATTTGGGTTCACCTCTAATCCGGTCGTATCCGTCAGTACTTGGCTTCAGTTTTGTTGTTTCCTAAAAAGACAATGGTGTGTTTTGTAATACTTAGAGAGAAAAAAAAGACAAAATATATACAACTTGCAGTCAAAGAAACGTCAGATCAGAAATACTAACGGCGGTTAAGGCAGACCACTGATGCCCCTAAACCAGGCAGTGTGTTTGTTTTACTAGCAGACACTTTTACAGGCCCCCATCGCTGCTGAGAGAGTGATGGGGAAAACAGAGACAAACAGGGCAGTGGGGGATTCATCCGGCTCTGACTGCGTCTTTTATTCCCTGTGAACACAACAGGAAGATGACCGGAAGGAGATGCGGGAGAACTAAACTCTGAAAGTTTTACTGCTCAGGCCCCAGGGAGCTCTACCTGAACAAAACACCCCTGTATTTATGGCTGTACCATCAAATGAAATGATTCTAAATGCCTTGTGCATTTTTTTGAAAACATTTTTCAGGCTGGTGCCTTCGGAAACTATATCTCCACTAGAATTTGAAACAAAGTTGAGCAAAGTTTGGCTTTACAGTGTAATTTTCTGATGACAGAAACCACAGGCAGGTCAGCGGGGTTAAAGGTGAAGTGTGGAATGCATGGCCACATGCTCCAAACTAATAGAGGGCAACATTTCACCTCCAAGCCAAGTAGTACAAGCTCTCTTAAGTTGAAGAAAATAAACAAAATGTCAAGAAAGGAAATATTCTTATTTCTATTTTCCTTATTAAACAGAAAAACACAACTACATGCCTCTCTCTCATAGAAATAAGAATAGCTAAACCTCCTCATTGTAAAACACGCTTCATTCAAACCAAACAGAAACAAAGTAAAACTCACCAACTGACTTTCCACTGTTACAATAATCACATACTCTTGTTTGGTCAAAATAGAGCCTTTATTTTGACCAAACTTGGGTAAATTGGATGTAAAAATATGTCTGTTTCCCCATTATCCCCCACAGAAACTGCCTGTTGTTAAATTCTCAAGCCCCATTGGTCCAAAAAATGTCCCACTGGACCGAGAGCAAATTTTTCCAGAAAACAAATGCTCATTGCTCCAAAGTCCCATTTCTCTGAAAATATACACTCCCTGCAGTTAGACAACCCAATTGCCAGAATTTTTTGCATTGTATGTTTCTGTAAACCACAGATATGTTATTTATGTTAACCTTAACGTTTCTCAACAATGCTCTGGTGAAGGTGTGGTTAGTGTGGACAAATGGGACATTTTTCAGACTTTCGGAAATTAAAATTCAGGGCCATATTTCACAGATTGCACCTTTAGCGTAAGGTTGAAATTGATGATGCACAAAACTCAAGACAAGTCCTTCATCACTTGCTGTCTTTGGCTTTATTTCTTATACTTTAAAACTTTGTGTCTACACTGATAAATCTAAAGTTTGACAGAAACATTTCACCATTATTCTCTCCAACACAGACTTCTCCAAACAAACATACTATGTCACTGGGTGAAATGGAGACGTTTTCCTCAAATACAGATTTCAGCTTAGAAGTCATTGTGATTATGATGATTAGAGGCTCTATTAAGATTCCAAAAACCAACTCCTGCCTCCATTACACAAGGGAAGATGCATAATTCAAAACCATCTTGAGGAACAGACTGCAGACCTACAGTTTGATGAATAATAAGAAATCTGCTGCTCTTTCGCTCACTTTATCATGGAGAGAAATCAGTGTAGGAGCTGAACCTGTGGTCAGAGCTGCCACCAGCGACGAACAGGCTTTCCTTACTACGCCCTGATGAAGACTGACTGTTTGGTGTGTATTGACCCTGCTGCAGTGATGAGATGATGGCTGTTGCCAGGTTGTGAGATGCATCTGAGGCAGCTGTGTTTTCACTCAGCAGTTGTCACCATGAATTCGGCTCAGCATCAGTCAAAATGTTATCTCTGCATGCATGCATTAATTGGATGAATACTGTATGATATTTATTCTTTGTCCTATTACAACAAGAGGCTTAGGGGTTATATGTAATTATTATATTCAAGGGTGTAGATTTTGATTTCAAGATTTGAGGGTGACGGGCACAAACACATTTTCATTCCAAGTCATCACATATTACAGATTTGTCAGTGGACCTCCGCGTCTAAATGTTATGTTTTCAGTATCTGTCTGCATCTGCTCTTTACGCTCCAGGATGCCATAATGACAACAAATGCGCATGATGGAATGAGGATGTGAGTGGTTATGTTTAGGCAACAACAGCACATGGCAACCAATGCCAGGACATCAACAAATGCACATGCTGGCGCAGATGATTAGGTTTAAGTGAAAAAGTCACTGATGGTCAGGTTTAGGGGAAGGAGCCACATGGGTAGGTGAAGAATAAAATGTCACATCTAAACAGGAAGCGAACACCTGACTCCCACATCAAAGTCCGGGTTTGTTCAACCCATCCACCAGCCCTGTAGGCAACCTTGCACTCCTTATATTACATCGTTACCACCAGCATTTCAACCTGACACTGTCATGCTGCATTTCATGCATATGCAACAGGTTCTGTCTGGCCGTGTTCTCAAGTGACACCACCAGTGTGCATATTGGACGGTTGAAGCAGGTGCCATTCAGCCGTCTGCTGGCGTACAATAACACCATACCCCAAAACTTCATTTTCCCAGCTGGCCACCAACATTGTTACTCGCTAATATTGACTGGTTGACTTTAGGTTGTGACGTCATGTGACCAGAATTTAATGTCAGGACAATGTTTGATGCTAATATCAATCTGACGTAGAATACTGAAGATGCTGATATTTGGTTGGTTTTAAGTTGTGTCTCTCAAACATCTCATGCAAGTGGCAACCTGCTGAGGCTAAAAAGTGAAGCCAGTGTTGAAGTGCCAAAACCTCTGGTTTCATGAATGGCCACTAACACTGTTTTTTTTTTTTTTGCTCATCCACTTACATTTTGCGTATACTAAGGCAAGCTGCATTTAGTGCAAGGCTGTCTGCCAATAGTGTCCTTGGCTTCTCAGTCAGACCCACCCCTCGCTCCTCCAGCGCGCCAGCCTCTCATCCAAATATGGTCACTTCTGTCTCCATGAAAACAAGATGGCAAAAGCTAAAATTCCAAACTTGGATAGTCTATGGTCTCATGCCAACGTCATCTGGTATGTCCTTAGCGCAACGTTACATTATTAATGTTATGTAGGTTAGATTTAGGCAAGTCAAGTGACTGTATTGAGGTTGTGGAAAAGAAACATGATAAGGGCATACTTTAAAATGACTAAAAATTTAATGACGGATGGCATGGTTCCGAACAGCAGTCTCCTGGGGAAAGTCCTATGTTTTGTGACCTGACCACTGCCCCAACCTGTTTCCTACTTCTTTACTCCTGTCAGCACATTGGTCACATGATCGCAGCCTTCCAAAATACGTGAGTTATGCACAAATTAGTGGCTCATCATTATGTTGGATACGTACAAATTTTGGTGCAGTACTTTGAGTTGGAAAACGTATGAACAGGGCATTAGAACAATCTGCATCTTGACGTATAATAATGAAATTTAGTCATGAGGTATGGAAAACAAAACCCAACATCTGCAAAACATCCCAATGTCAGTGCCCACACCATTGGAAATTCCAACATCTTTTTTTAGCATTGTGTGCCAGGTGCATTCTGGTGAATTGTCATGGACCAATTTGTGCCTTTTCTGCATCAGTTTATGATGTAAATGTTATTCATTTTGCCCAAATAAAAGTTCTAGGCTTATTTATTTGTTACTGGACAAGATAAGACTTAATTAATCCCACACCGAAGAAATTCACACATTACAGCAGCCCAAGAGTCAGAAGAGAAAAATTTAAAATAGTGATTTAAGTGCAAAAAAGAGATAATATTTCCAAAAAAATAAATAAAAATATATATAATCTATATGCACTATACATTTTGCTTATAAAGATACTGTGTCTACATGATTAATAGTTGCACAGGATAACTGATATACACACACAGTATTTGGTGTGTTTATTGTAAAAATATAGAAATATAATCTGCACATGTTAGAAATATTAAGGGAATGTGCCCCCTGCATCCCCCCAAAAATCTACACCTATGATTACACAAGTTTTTTTTATTTAATTGTTTAATTATTATTAGGAACCAGTACTGTACAATGTCAAATACAAAGTTCAAATATGCTCGAGAGTTTAAGTGACAGAGTTGGTGTGACAGAACAACAAAACAAAACATCACCTTATATTTACACCCCAGCCACACACTCCAAACCCTATTAAGTAATTAAAGCTCCCCCAAAAATCAATAAATTATAATAATTTAAAAAATGATAAAATAAGGAATCAAAAAAACTGGGAGAAGAACACCATAGGAAACGTAGTTAAGATGCTTACTCCAAGAAATTGTAATTATACAAGTTGATTCACATGAGGTGTGTGTAGAGACACGAGGGTATGAATGAGGATATGAGGGGGTGAGCTGATGGTCAGACTGTCATTGTAAGCTCATGGGTAAATTTGAATTAAATTCACAGACACCGGATCAACCTTTGAGGTTTATGTAGGAATCGGATTATGGTCATATAAAGTACACCCCCCTTTTCTCTCCCTCTCTCTCTCTCTCTCTCCGACACCCCCACCCTCCCTCTCCCACCCTCACCACCACCCTGTCTCCCCCTCTTTGAATGGGGGCGCTGGAGCCGTCTGCCTGTCACCGCTTGCCTCTTTGTTCAAACTGATCTCGCTTCTCTCCCTCAGCGTTGCTGCTGGCGAGGAGGGGGACGGACGGAGGCAGCACCTTGCTGTGTGTGTATGTGTGAGTGTGTGTGTGAGAGAGAGAGCATCCGTTCCGATCTATCAACGTGTGAGGATGAACGGCGCCTAGTGCTGCTGCTCAGCGAGGAGAGGATAGCGTTGGAGAGGGAGTGAAAAGTCCAGGACGCGGAGCGCTTGTGCACACACTCACCCCTCGGTCTCTTCTGTCCCTGCAAAGTGCTGTTTCACCCTTGTTTCGTCGTTTTGCCGTCTCTGCACCCCGTGGGTGCTTTGGAGAGCACCTGCACTGAGGCGCAAAGCTGACATTCCTGAGGACTGCACCACTGAGACGCGTCTGGTTTTTGTCAGGAGAAAAGGTAAGAGTGAAAAGCACGGAGACGATTTGCTTTGCATGCATGCTTTCATGAAATCAATTATTTGGTCAGTGTGTGATATCTCAAGTCACCGGGTGGCAGGAGGCGCCGGAGACCGCTCAGCTGCTGGAGGAAGATTTAAAGTGATTTCATTTCTTGGTTATAATATAAAACGCACTTTTAAAAGCAGGGCAATTTATGGAAATTGTATCCTTAACGTCCCGAATCCGTGCAATAATGATATGCATATGCGATAACTATTTCCTGTGGACCAATCAACGCCTCTCCTCTCGCACGATCACATCCTCAGCCTCTGAGACGCACACAAATCGCACCCGTTTGGGATATCTTTAATTATTTACAGGTCAAAGCTTTTAATATTGGTCTATATTTACGAGGCATGTAGAGGCATGCATAAATCATCAACTCACTAGATAACCTTGTTAGTGTGCCCTTTGCATGATTTCCTCTCAGGATATGTCTTCTGAGGAACTTTACATGCACATCTTTGTAAATCAAAGGGGGAGGATGCCTTCTGCTGAGTGATGCAATTGTGGAAGCACATCTGAACACTTGAACAGGTGTTTGCCAAATGTATTATGTAAATCACAGGTGAACAAACAGCATGTGCTGAACAACTGCCAGAATCACATCTTATGTTGGTCCAACTCCAGAGCTGTCACCTGGGCGTGACATCAAAGATCCTGATATGTATAGAAAGTGGATTTACAGTGATCACACAGTGTTTTATCGTTGCATAAAAGTCTCCAAGCCTTGTAAACTAAACCTGAATGATACAAAAAGCAGCCAAATGAGTGTAAAATGAGTGATCGCCTGTTGCCAAGCAGGTGAACGGATCTTGGGAAGTCTTGTATTGATGACTGCCTGCTCTGTAAACAAGCACTGGCATGTACAAATCACAGTGAAGGAGGAGAACAGTTTGGGTCACCTTGACAAATGAGCTGTATTGTCTGAGAATATGAAAGCCCCTGTAGCCCAATAAAGCCCATTCTGCTTCTATTCACCAACTCCAAGTCTTTTCTTCTTTGGCCTTGTTAGTGCGTCCACCACCAGCTGTGTGTCAGTGCCACAAAGCAAGATGTGGTTAACCAGGAAACGCTACAGACAAGCCAAAGCTGAGGAGACGTATGTGTGTGAGAGATAACGGAGAGCCTGTGGGATGAGGAGGGGAGAATAGTGAGGAATGAGGCTAAGAGACCCAGCTGAAAGTTTACAGCATGCATTTTTCATTCTGTCCGGATGTGTGCGAGTGTGCAGCCTATTTGAAAGGGCATCCATGAGCCCCGGCACGCATACAGTAGGGTTGTGTGTGTATGTAGATGAGTGCACTCACACGAGCAGAGGGATCAGAAAGCGGTGTTGTTGGGAAATAAGAGGTCTGACTAAAATAGACGAGTCTGTTGCTGCACACTTTGCACTCAATCAGCCTCAGTGTTGTTTATCATGTCTGGGCTCTGAGATGTCCGCAATTCCAGAAGTCACTTTGCTTTACTGGTAGATGGGAAAAAAAGAGTAATTTTGGATGCTTTCAGATGGATGAAATACTGTAGAAGTGAAAGGATGAGACGATTTATCACTTAGAAATAAGAAAAAGAATATCTGAAGTTATTATATTTCAAGCAAAGATGCCAAACATTTCCTTGTTGCTCAGTTTAATTGTTAGGATTTGTAGCTTTTCTGTCTAATTTGATAGCAAGGGCATAGGTTTTGTTCCAACATTTGGTGGGGAAACATATTACACCAGTGGTTTGAAGATCTTACCCCAGAAACATTTGCTTGTCCAGTACCTAATTTCTTGCATTCTGATGAATTTTCACATCTATTTGTTCATTTTTTTTAAAAAAGTGGAAAAGACTTTAATTTTTCTAAATTAAGCATTTTGATTTTTTTCACAAGTAGGGGGACTCATGAATCTGGGGGTTTGAGGTCCTCCTGAAAAATGTAATTTCAAACACCTAATTTCCTGCATTGTGATGATTTTTTTTTTAATTCTGGCCTCTTTGGCATCAATTTATGGTAATTATGCCTTTAATTTTGCCAGAATAAAAGCCCTTTGCTACTTAAATGTTTTTTTTGAGGGGGAGGAGGGGGACAGACGCAGATGTTCTAAATATTGAGTGGGATGTGTCCCTTGTGTCCCAACTGAAATCTACGTCTAGGCATAATAGTAAACTGATTGCGTTTTGGGTTTTCAGCATAAAACACATAATTTCCTGCATTTCGGTGAATTTCTGCATCAGTTTTTGCCCTTGCATTAATTTATGGTTGAAATGTCACTTGCATTTCACCAACAAGTCTTGTGCTACTTTAATGTTTTTATTGTGGGGGGCAAATGCACAAATGCACTCCCCTGATAAACCTATGCCTATATTAAACTGATTATTTTGTGGGTTTTCGTGAACAAATCAATCAAAAATCGATAATGTTTTTCACAATTTTCTAGGAATTTATGCAACAAACCAGTGAAATAAATGGTGAGCAACTATGATGTAGCAACAGCAACTGTTGTGATATTAATAATTTTAGTTATTTTTCAAGCAAAAATGCCAAACATTAGCTGGTGCCATCACAACTGTGATGATTTGCTGTTCTTCTGTTTTTTGTGTTATCATAAAATGGATATCTTTGTGTTTTGGGCTGTTGAACAAGATTTTTCCAAATTTTCTGACATTATAAAGTATGACTGAAAAAATCACTTGCAGAATAACTGGTAATGAAACAGCTGTTCGATGCAGGCCCAAGTCATTTTTTCAGAATAAAATGAAATAACCCTGCTGGTTAAAAGCGATCCGTTTTGTCACAAGTCTTGCCGGAAGTGTATTTTCAGTAGAAACTAAAGGTAGATCTCAGTCAAGGTTTGCTATTATTCTCTCAAGTGCCCTCTCTTATATGTCACTCAGGTGATTATGGGGTCTGTTCCCCTTTAATACAGTGCTTATAGCTAACAGAATAGCGCTATAAAAATGCAAATGGGCACCAGCACTCGCTCAAAGTGACGATCAAAATAAGCTTCACCTCTGAGTCAGCCACAGGCTTGTTGGTTATGCTGCCCTGAGAATGTGTTGACTGTGTTTGGATCTGAATGTGATGTGCTGTTTTGTACAATGCAGCAAATGTATGAGACGTCTTAGCTGCTGCAGTAATTCATAAACAGCAGATCCAACTAGACTGTGGACTAAAGTGGGAATTTTATGATCTCTTTGAACTTTGTGGTGCGTTTACAGGCAGAAGGGGAATAGGCTTTAGACTAACAATGACTTCACAGCGACTGGGGCTAAAACTGCCCATGTTTTCAGCACTGGACAGCTCCCAAATCTCAGAGCCCAACTGTCCGACCACAAACATTCGCCAGATAGAAAAGAAGCAGCTGTGTTTTGAGCTGCTGGATGGAATAACGTTTCCCTCTCTCCCTGGAATATTGAAACCCGAGTGAGTCCCCAGTTGCCAAAACCCAAAAGGGATTGGACAAACCAATCCATCAATCAACTTCCGTCTTTAGCCTGGGAGGGACTAAAGCAGCCCACCAGGCCAATCATTACAAGCGTAGATGAGACCACAGCTGAACAGCTCACCCACACAAAGAGAAAGGTCCCTCTCTTTGTCTTTGGCCAGAGGCTCTCCTCTAAGGTAGTGACTGGTGGAAGACAAATGTTTGGCTTCACAGAAGGAGCTCTCTGAGGCAGCACCAAAGTTTTATCCGCCTCTGCAACACAGAGATTAGAATGATTAGTCACTTTTGGAGAGGGTAGTTAAAAGTCATCACAGTTTTTTTTTTCCTAATGCCACATTGTTTGAAATACTTCTTTCTTGTTATTGTTCCAATGATGAATTGAGAATGAGGAAAAAGCTTCATTGGTGCTAGAGATGAACAGTTGAATGGCAGATCTCTCTGGGTTTTTTGTCTTTCCTAACCGTGTAGATATTCCACAGACTCATCAAAGATGAGGGCTTGTTGGATAAAGTCCCACCAACATGTATATGTTTTGTCTATTATTACATTTAATGTCACAGCTACTTGTTTTTATAACAACCTTTCCATATGGATGAAAATGTGGTTGGTGGCCTGTTTATGAAATCTCTCATGATCCAGCCAGTGTGATCCAGTGTGTGTGTGGTGTGTGTGTGTGTGTGTGTGTGTGTGTGTGTGTGTGTGTGTGTGTGTGTGTGTGAAGCCATAGACTAATATACTCAAGATCATAGCTGCGCCTCATGCACCTGATCCTTTATTGACTTTGTCACCAAGTGCTGACCTCAGAACCTTCACCTTTGACCTCTGGTGTCTTTCAGGAGCAGCTGGTGAAGAGGCTACTTAAACAATCCCAAGCAACACATATTTGACCTCCGACCTTAAAATCATTATCCCCTTCACTATTGCTATTTACTTAAACAAAAATTTCATGAAACAGTTACCGGTTTCACTAATAAACTACAGTGAAATTCCTGGTGGTTAGAATTTGCTGTTTCAAATTTGAATAATCATTAAAACCAGGTTTGTTTACTGTGCAGTACTCAACCAAAGTTAACAACAGTCTCCCAGATTCAGGCACAGCATGCAACGTGGGTTTGTTTTTCTATTCCCTTGTTTACAGAGTAGGCGTGCAGCAAGCAAACCCAGTGATGCTACTGGTCCCTTGTCCTCATGTACAGTGACAAAGACACTCGAGCAAACATTTTCAAGGCAGGCTATCTTTAACGTTAATGCACGGTTGATACGGTTTTCATATTTTCCTATAACGCACTGAGTATGGTAATATTTTAATGTTTTTTGCATAGTGCTGCTAAGTTTTGGTTTTCTTTAGAAAACTTGCTTCAGTGTATCAGTACTTTTTCAGCACATTAAACAATACCATGATAATACTGGTAACAGTGATAACTTCGGTCACTTTAATCCTGATATAGAATATATTAACCATTTCATCTCTACATGTTACAGCGGATTAAAATTCTACATGGTCTGTGAAAGGGGGCGCTCTTCGTGATGAACCCACAGAGAAAACCGCAGTTTCCTCCACTGGAGCGTTTTAGAATCTTTCGGTTTTTTGGTTTGGCTCTGTTTTTTGCGCTCCCCCTTCAGGTTAGCACCCCACCTGTGTCGCCTGTAGAAATAACTCCTGCTGTCCAGCACTAAATGGAAAAATTAGCAGCTAGCTGGTGAACATATGTTGTGTGATACTTACGTTAGCACACAGTATACACTCCTCAGCAGCGTAGTGTGTGAAATTTGACAGGATAGTGTCTCAGAATCAACAAGGCTGTTGTGCACCTAAAGGAAATGATAACTGTAAGATTTGGCTGCTTCTTCTTTTTTTTCAAATTGCCATGATTGTTGCTGTCAAAATATCTGCCTGTTTGTTTGCTTGATCACTGAAGCAACTGCAACTGCTGTAGCTACCTCGGCCTCCATTTTCACAAGAATGCAGATGAATCCACTCTTATTAATTTAGTAATATTACGTTTATTTTAAATCAGCTTGATATTTCATCCGTTGTTTATTTTTTCTGGCAGAAATGAATCAAATCTGAAGGAAATCACTCAAAGGACATATTCCTGACAATTTTCACACACAAAAAATCAGCTTGTTTTTTTGAAGTCCTTCTTTGGAAAAAAAAAAAAAGAAAAATGTTCCTGTTCCAGTAAAAGGTTCACTAGTAGCAAATCAATTGATGTGGGTGTGATTTGATCCGTTTTGATGCATCACAGAAAAAGAGCGGCGATTGATTCAACCGAGGTCGCTGTCTGGCACTCCCTGGTTTCTGTTTCCTCTCAAAGCTGTTACAATACTCTGTTCTCACATATTTATGTGCACACTTATAAATAGAGTGGCTCCCTCATATGTTAATAAAATGCATTTAAATTGATTTTTTTTTTTTTTGTTGGATAACATACACAGCATCCTCCACTTTTTGCACACGCACACTCAAGAAAAACAGACAGTGCCAGAATGAGGCTGAGAACAGAGAGGTGGAGAGAGAAAATGAGCATTTCTGAGATCATCTGCTGCAGGTCTGCTGAGTGTCGCTCTACAGCAGCTTAACTGCTCTAAAGGAAGCTCGGTAACAGATGGATTTTATAAGAGCTGTCACTCTCACAGGTATGCACAAATTAGTGACACATGCATTAAACATTACATCAGTATATTTCCTTTTGGGTCCAACACTGAATAATTAAAGAAAAGTACAGAAAAGTTGTAACTACCTACTTACAGTGACTACAAGTCTCTTTTTCTCTCGTCTTGTCTGTTGAGGATCCTTCAGAGTGATCTAAATTGCCTCCTTTCTGCGCTTTACTGCACACACATATAGCCAAATTTCAACTTGGCCTCCCCTTAGCGAGCCGGTTTAAATAACCTCTGTCTCCATGCCCAGTGAGATCAATGGTGTCAGTGTGAGAGGAAAGAGTGTGTAATCTTGAATTGGAGGGACCAGCTTTCCAGAGTCCTCTCTCCATCTGAAGCCAGGGCCAGAGCTGCATGAGTCATTAGTTGCTTTGAGTGTGATTAGTCACCACACAGGCACACTGAACACAATGAGTGTCTGTGTTTTTGTGTGTGCGAGTGTGTGTGAGAGTGTTCAGGATGCATGAAGGGAGCAGGGATACACCTGATTCAGCTCAGCACTATGCTCTTGAAACAAACCTCTTTCTGTTTTTAATTTCTTTAGCAATTAATGTTCATGCACTCTGCTTTAATGTCTCTTTTATGGCGCCAAATCACCACCGCAACATACTCACAGTGTAATTTCTTCTGTCTTCATGATACATTAAAGAAAATCGTGTCTGTGTGAGAAGTTCAAATTTCGGCCACAGATCTATTCAAGATGCAGCATTTTTGCAAACAGAAAATTAAGAATAATTATGGAGCTTTATTTTGGAGAGCTTTCATCATGGCAGTGTAGCATTATCACAACAGTGATAAAGATGACCTTCCTTTCATTTCTCTTCCTTCATCTTCTTCCTCTCCCAGCTCACCACTTTGTCTGTCACTCATCCGGAGCTGTTATTCTGCTGTTCACGCCGCCGCTCTCTGGAGGTAATAGTTTTGTGAGACATGATTAAAGAAAAGTGAAGGAGAGAAATCACCCTCTCCTGTCAGGTCCCTGGAGGGGGATATGAGACTGACAGTTTGACTCCTTACTGTAAAACTGACTCTGTTTCTGTCCTGAAGTCTAATAATACAGATTTATCTCAAGTCCTCAGCCTCTCCTCATAAGCTGCATTTTATTTTTAGACATTTATTCTGTTGCTTCCTCTCGTCATCATGCTGTTGCCCAAGAAAGGTTTTGGAACTTCCTGTAAAAAATAAAAAAAGAATCTCTTGGATTTTTCCTCCATCAGAAATTCAATTTCCCAAGAGGCCAAGAGAGCTTGAGCCATTTTCTTTTGGGTGGAGAATATTCTTCTTCTTCTTCTGTAAAAAGGAAAATATTGCATATAATCAAGGTCTCGACAGTTATACACTTTACAAAAACAAAAACACAAGATTGTAAAGGACTGTTATTTATGGGAGGTTATATCATTTTTTTAAGTACTGGGGAGGAACTTGTGCTTTTTATTTTGGTTTAGGGAGGGGCATACCACCTTAAATGGCTGTTTTTGTAAAAAAGTTATTTGCCATTTGCTTCTTAATTTGACCCATTTCCCATCCAACAGTCCCAATTCCTCATCTTATGTTGTAAAGTTACATAATTAATTTAATCATCATTTTAGCAAAATCTTATATACACAGAATTTCATGGCTTCAAAGATTTCCCTCCTCTTATGTTTTAAAAGATACTGACTTTGACACTTACCTGACAACTACTGAAAATTTTAAACACTTTTTTCTTTTTTTTAATTTTAAATTGGCAAAAAACGTTATTTCAGTTTATTCCATCAGTTTAGTGGACCTTGAAAGATTTTGTTTTTGTTATGTTTCTTTATTTTCCTTCATTTCATTTATTGTAGAATTAAATTATTTAAGTCAAAAATACAAATTTTATACATCTAACACCAAACTCTTGATGGACATCAGGCACCGTAATGTAAATTGGGGTTCCTGCAGATCCCTAAAACATCTTAAAAGGCATTGAATTTATTAATTGAAAAAAGGGCCTTAATTGGTATTAAAATGTCTTAAATCAATCTTTGGAAAGTCAGAAAAAAACGCAGACAACAAGACATTTAAAGTAGGATAAAATGATTTTTTTTTTCTGAGGATGCATTGTAAAATCTCAAAATAATTGTTAATATCTTTTTTTTCTTACATAATTTACCAAATCCCTCTTCTTAAACTCTTCATATTGGGTGTTAAAGGACTAGAATAATCCCACATAGAGAGTTAGACACATAAAATCAGTGCTCAAATTTACCAATAAATGCTAGGTATGTCCCAATTGTAACCAGATCTAACTTTTTCAGTGGAAATGTAATGTTTTATGTTAAAATAATTTTTTGGGCAATTTTGTTCTCAACTCTATGTAAAAAAAAAAAAAAAAAAGAAAGAGAGAAAAGATGGTTCATGTGTTTTTTTCCCTGTTGATTACCTCATGTTTTTCACCTGTGTCTTGTTTCACTCACCTGTGTGTATTCAGTTATCAGTCCTTGTGTTTTTTCAGACCAGTGTTTCCTCCATTCAGTTGCCAGTTTGTCATTGTCACCATAGTGTGTTTATACTCTCCAGCCTTTTTCTCCTGTTTGCTGCGCTGGTTTTCGACCCTGCTTGGATTTATGAACTTTGTTCCGTCTGTGATTTCCCCAAACGGATCTCTGTGCCTTCGCTGACTGCCTTCATGTGTATGACCCCAGATCTCCTGAGCAGAGATTTGTTTATGATAAACTTTCCTTGATGGTGCCTTTCTCTGCGAGAGAGTCCCAGTTTCGTGCTAAATCCTTTCAACGTGAGTCATTCATTTCTTTACTTGCCTTTAACAGAGATGCCAGCTGCCATTGTGTGTGTTGGCATGTGTGTGTTTTAATGCCTGTAACCTATATGATTGTGTACATGCTGTGTGCATGAATGCAGAAGGTGAGATTCAGTGACCTACCTTGTGCATTGGCTTGTGTTGGATATAGAGCTTTATAGTAGCTGTGCCATTACAGCACTGTGTGTGTGTGTGTCATGAATCAACTTGGGACCCAACCTGGCCTGATTAAGTAAACCTTTGCAGCCTGTGAACACATTCACACACACATGCTTCACTGTAGCATGATAGAGGCATTGTAAGCATAAAGCTGTCGTGCTGTGCTCACAAACACGATTTATCTTAGAGCCACAACAGCAGCTGACATGATGAGTTCCACACTTTTCATGTTTTTTTTTCAAGCAATTTTCCCACCGACCCAAGGAGATTTGGGTCGAGGGGCCCGTCTTTCCTGCGTCATGATGAACATGAGGCCAGTTGGTCTCCTGTTTCAACAGATTGACAGCTTAGTGCTGAGCCATGATGTAGGTCTGCCAGCATCGTCTGTTAGCTCCCTTTGGATCTCTGTCACTCCGCTCGCCGGCTCTTACAATGAGCTGAGAATGCGTCCTATTCAGACAACATCGTGAAAATGTGTCGGATGGACATCCACATTGAAGTCCACTGAAGCATTTTAGAGACTTCTGGCTCTTTTCTCCGCAAGACACAGCTGTGCCTGTGAAAGTGAAGAGGGGCGATTTAGAGGGAGGCGTTCACGACATCTGATGTCTCCTCCTTAACAAAAGGTGGTGCTGGTTAGTATGCGGCTGGTGCGATTGGATGGCCAGTGCACTGTATGTCGTAAATCCCCTCTGGTAAAACTTTGAAAGGCGGTTGTCTATAGGCACACAGCGCTGTACATTGTATAGCATCTATAGAGATGTCCATAGGTTGAACCCTGTATTCTGTAGCTGTGGATAGTGGCTGCTGGGCCCCTGCCAGTCCCAGGCCCTCCAATACAGCACTTTCTAACGCTCTCTGCTTACAAGACTGGGCAAACCCCTCGGTGTCATGACCCTCTCCAAGCCTTTAGAAATCTCTTGTCACCCACCCAGCTAGCTCAACCAATGGTTCAGGCCTTCAAAATGCAAAGAGTCCAACGGCTCGACCCCAATCTGTCACAGCCCATCACGAGGTCCTAACCCACCTTCAGAGATGGCATGCCTCAAAGTGTGTGGCACAGCAGGGTCCCAGCCGCACCAGAACCCCCTTTCTCCAACAGCCCAGACACCAACTTCTTCTGTGCCCACCATTAAAAATCACTCAACAAATTGTTGTTTAATGACAGTATAATTTGGCTGGTGTCACAGAGTGCTTTACTTATCTGAGAGGAATGTTTCTCTTTTCCTCACACGCTCCAGTTTTATACGGCTGAAGGTTTTACTGAGCTTTCACATGGTCGAAGAAGAGAGCGACCATTATTCCTGTTATTTATAAAGGGTTGAACTGGCGTTGCATAATCTTCTTTCTGAGCATCAGGGATGCTGGTGCCATGAGTTGCTGTTACCTTGGTGAATGCAAAGAGGTCTTTTGCTTTCCTGGATAAATTATTTACTTTATGTAACTGAAATCTAGACCTTCCCAATAAGTTGGACTATTTTCTGCTCAGCTACTTCAAATTTTTCAAATGGTCTATTTGCAAGCCTCTGTGGGTAACGCCTGTGTAGTCAGGAAGGTACCAATATTTTGTAAATTAATCATTTAGAGTTTGTGTTGCCCCTTGAAATAGGAGTTATAAAACAAAGCTTGTTTTCTTCAAGCAGCATACTCTTGTCTTCGTCTTCATTTCAGACCAGTACGGGGCAATAAAGCTCTTTCTCAGGCGTCTCTCCATTGAGCTAAGAAGCTTCGGGCCCCAAGCCAAATCCTCTGGCAAAGTCAGCAGCTCATTTCTGATGTGTGGTAGGATTTCCTCTATGTTGTGCAGTAGGAATGCACCAGAATCACTTTTTCACTGCAGTGTACAAAAACTTAATCCAATCTTTTACTCTGGAGTGGCTGTCATTACATCCAATCATGCTCCTTGATTAGATGTATCACTCTGTGTATGGTTTAACGTCCAACAGACTTCACAATGTCTGATCGACACTTTTAAAGGCAGTCTTAGCTGATTTCCAACCATCTTTGTATCATAACAATGTGGGTGTGTATAAATGAACTGTGCTAAACCTTTTCTCATCTCGTTTCGCATGCTCAAACTACAGATTGTACTTCCACATTTTCGTATGCCCACCACCACGGACACAGATTATAGAAGTGCTTAAAAATAAGGCAGTGATGATCCAATGAAGATTCTGTTACTGTATTACCTTTTTCTTGCTTAAAATGTTTTCTGAAACATATTTTAGTGCACAGTTCAGCTGTGATATGAGAGTATAGAAGTGGATCCAGAGAGTGAGACTGAAACCAAACAGTAAAACTAAGCAGTGCTGATGAAATATAAGCCAAGATTCTGTTACTGTATTGTCTATTTCTTCCCGGAAACTGTCTTCAGATACATATTTTAGTGCACTGGCTGTAACACGAGAATTTGTGCACAAGCGGCAGGCGCCATGCTGTGTTGCTATTTGGTGAAAATCTTGGATGAAAACTAAACTAAAACAAAAAACTAATCAGTTATGGTTAAATGTAAACCATTATGCTACTGTATTGCCTTTTATCTCCTAAATGTTTTAGCAAACGTGTTTTAGCTCACAGTTTAGTTTAACTGTAAATCAACATTGTTTGTCACCAGCTGGCCTTCATATTGTTTCCTGTGGAAAAACGCTCATATAACATCACACACCAGCAGGAGCGTTTATTGGTACAATGCAGCACAGTTCATTCTGGTAGTTGTAGGTTTTCTACGTCTTGAGCAAGCGTGAATGCACAGCCCTTTTTCTTTGATTATACCATCAATGGCAATGACGGCCTATATATATATATATATATATATACACACACACATCTTTTCAGCAGTGAAATAATTCTTTGACCAAGAACACCAGTACTGGTAGTTGTAGGATTCATACCTCAGCAAAAGCAATGCCACAGCTCTTTTTCTCTGTTTTCTTTGGCCATGTAACACCAGTTTCAGTTTCTCTTCAGTAGGACACTTTCTACTGCATCGACAGCTTAGTTTTATGAAAAGACCATTTTCCACCAGCAAAATACTTCTTTAACCAGGTGTAAGACCAGTGCTGGATGACAATATTGGTATGAGTTAAATAGCAGCTGCAGCTCGCTCAGGTGGCAGAAAGGGTGAAAAATTAAAATGGCTGTAGACAGACATCTGCTAAATGCAAAGCACAGCTTGAATACAAGCCAGTGAACTGTGTCTGGGCCTTCAAATGCCCTTACAAATGCAATATTGTTTATTTCTCATTACATTATAACACCAATAAATAAAATGGACACGATACATTATCTGTCCCTGTCTGTGATAGGCTACCATGTGCATACTTTGCTACTAAATCACTTCATTTGCGTGACATTGGCTTTTCAAGGATTCAGTGTTCAAGGCCATTTTGGGGTATTTTATTTTATAGGTGTATCCACTGTGCAGTAACTCATAAAAGATGAGAGATAAACAAAGTGTGAGTAATTTGCCCGTTCGAAACCCTTGTGAAGGTTAGCGTTAGTTTTTGCTGTCAGTAAGTTTTCATGCTGCAGCGTGAACACCTGTAGATGCTGACTACCTCAACTTGAGAAAGCTGCTTTCATGTTCGACAGCTCCTCAGGATGAGTGACATGTATTGGTGTGTTTGTCTGTGAACATCACCAGCAGAGTTAGTGGAGGGGGGTGCATTAGATTTGAGTTGGTCTAATTAGTTTTGAAAAGGTTTTTGTAAAGCAAAGAGCTTTGGAGCTTTTTTTCCAGCACACACAGGAACAAGCTGCCCAGCATGTTGAAACACGAAAATCACTAAACTGTTTCACCTGACAGAAAAATGGAATGCATTTATATCCCACTTTTATTCAAAGCACTTTTCAGTTTGCCTTTCAGTCACCCATTCACAGCAACATGATCTCACAGAGATACGTGACATGACCACAAACTCTTAATCCCACATTACGAGGTGGTGGTGCATAATGTATTAAAATTACATGCCAGCACCAGGGAAACGATGCCAATGGAAATTCAATTAGGATCCTTTGTTGTAGTGGACCAATGAATTCCCTGGTTCAATGACGTCACACTGAAGTAGGTTTTAAATGTTATGACCTGATAGGTATTATACAGAACAAAGAAGTCCGTGTAGGGACGAAGGTTGTGATGGTGGATTGGTCAAACCAACAACAGACATTCACCCAGGGGACCACTGTTTATGTCCAGTGTCAAACTAAAACTAGTTAAAGTTGACTTCCTTTTACTTTACGTATTTACGTTCTTTATTTACTTGCCAAGTGGCAACCTCCAGGGCTGAAAAAGGAAGCAAAAGTGCAAAAACAGCATTTTCTCTGATGGCTGATCTCCATAGATCCCCATGTTAAAATGCCCAACTTACAGCAGAAATATGTGATTGTTGTTTACAGCCTGTTGCAAAAGAAAAAAAACAAACTTTTTTACAGCCTCTCATCCAAATATGGTACCCTTTGACTCCAAAAAAACCAAGACTGCAATGGCCAAAATGCAGAACTTGAGGCCTCAAAATCCTTTATTTTATACATTCTATGGTATTTACGTCATTTTATAACATACTTCTACCCACAACATAACAAAAGTTACTTTTATCAAAACTGCAATTCTTTTTTAAATCTAACCAAGTACTGTCCTTTCAGTTCTTAAACCCAATTGTGCTGCCACCATGTCATGGGCCTTTTAGACCAAACACGGTTTTAGTTGAGCTCTGTGCTGGCTTCAGTGCACACAGCGCATTGCTGTGCAACTTGGCTTAATTTAGGGTGCAGCAACAGTGCGAGCTCGCTGGCAACTCGCTGGCGGCTGTGCTGTGGCTGCGCTAATGCTTTGTTCAATGCCACAAAAAGCTGTTGAGGTGCGTCACAAGTCATTGGAAATTATGGCTTTCAGAGTGCAGTGATGCCGTTGATGTGTTTGGTCTGGAAGGCCCAGATTGCCATGTAAGAAGTCGTGGTCATTTCACACATTTCTTTGAGTTCACATAAATTCACACACACACACTCATACCAACAGCAGCAAGCTACCATGCAAGGCACTGGCCAAACCACTGTGAGCACTTTCCATGAAACTTTAAAGGGAAAGTGTAAAAGTTTCATATTAACAGACATCTGTTCTCTTCAAGATCATTATGTTAATGATTAGGATGACAACACTGGACACAGATACATACACCAATAAATCATCTTATTGTAAGACAATTGATGAAGAATTGTTTTATAATGATGATAACATTTGGGAAGATGGAGGATAACTGTCAAATAGCTGCAATTAAACTGAAAGATAAAACATGAACTTTATTGTCTGGAGGGGTCTAGGACACTGCGTATAAAGTTTATGTTTTATACATGTAGATAAAACTTTATCATGAATATCAGCTTTCTTTCCCAACTCTCTCTCCCTCTCTCTCTCTCTGCAGGTTCAGGATGGTGCTCACTCAGTCTGCAGCTGGGCGGCAGATCCTCTTTGCTCTGATGCTGCTGCTCTATTTAGGCTTGGGTAAGTGTCTGTCTCCTGCCTCAACCTGTTTCTGTTACATCTCCAGGTGCTGCAGAAATTAACCAGCAGTTTCTGATGTAAAGAAAAAAAGTAACAAATAATGTTGCCACACAAATTGGCTCAGTAAAATGAGCGAGGGAAGAAGCAGCTGGACCATATTAAAGAAAAAAACCATCAGTTTCTACATAAATTTTTCCAGAGACATGAATACGCAAGACAGGCCTGTACTAATTTGAGTGTTGTAAGCGAGAGCTGACATGCTGAGGATGTTTGCAGACATGCTCGGTGGGACTGAGCTGGAACACCTCCAAACCCATTTATGCAAGTTTAGTCGACCATCTGTTCCATTACAACTATGCATAAAATTCACAATTATGGAACAAAAAAGACAAAACATCTCTGAGACGCAGGTCTCTGGTGGATAGTATCGCAGTCTGAGGTCCCACGTGCAGCCAGCTGACTGCTTGTAGTAAAGATAAGTTTCTCTCCTTAATTACTTTTCCTGCAATTGGCATGCATGACGGTAGCTGGTCAGCCTGGATTTTCATTAAAGGGAGAAACTGCAAATAACTCATTTGCAAAATTAAAACATTACCTTACAAATCATCATGCTCTGACAGCAGAAAATTATTACTCCACATTCAATCAAGTTTTTTTTTAATCCGTGTTTGTTGCACAATCCAGCATCAAAAAATAACCAAATGGATGTACTCATAATACTAAAAAAAAAAATGCTTTTGCTTCCAAATACAAGAACTTGACATCATTTCTATGTTTTAAGTTGTTGTAAAAGCTGCTAAAAGATCTATATTTTGAATTATTTCACTTTTGTAATGAAAAGTCATCACAAAGTTGCCCTCAAGCAGTCAACAAAGCGCCAAAAAACAAACTGGGACATCTGGATAGCAGAGTTTACCGTATGAGTTGTAATGACGGACAGCTGGCAGTCGGTGTACAGTACTAGCTTAATGGTAAATACTGTTTATCCATTTCTCTCTGTATTGTGCTATTGTTCACAACATGTTCAGCCTGCTAACAAGTGCAGTTTAAGGCTGTTTGTTTCAGATTTTAACTTTTTCTTTTTTAACTTCAGCAACTCACAGTGATGATATCATGACTCTGTGGCAGATGCACATTGCTCGAAAATATCTGGTAAATTAATTGTCACATATTTCCTGAGTTGATAAGAATCGTCTTAATGTGCCTGTAAACCTTTAGCTAGTTCATAATGGATTGTGGGATACAAAATGCTGTAAGAGTAACAATAAACCAGTTGTTTATGGCTACATTTCTCACACTTTTTAGGGGTTTTGAAACAGCATCATGTTATCAGCCCTATGATGTACATAATTCATCCTAAAAAAGTTGGAAACAGTGTTTATGTGCTTTCCTGTCGCAGCCCAGTTGCCAGCATAAAATGTTAGCATTGGCATATTTCTTAAAACTACGTATATGTTACATTTTTAGGCTTCAAACGTCTGATGTAGTTACATCACATATATATGAGCCAAGTTTCTCCCCAGGAAGAGGAGGTGACAGTGCATGATGTGACACCTAAGTTAAAATAATGCCAAGAAGCAGACATGTCTATCTGTGTTTTTAGTGAGAAAAGTGGGTGATTTTTAACAATTCCAGACATGTCCAGCCATGTCTGTAGTGACAAATGCATGTGTTTTGTAGCAACAGTTTAAGCATCTGTGTTTTCAGCAACAAAAAGAGGTGTCTTAACTTTGTTCAGAATATACCCTGCCATGTTTGAAGTGACCAAATGAGGTCTTTTAAGGCAAAACATGATGTTTTTCTTTTCCTTTTTTTGTGCTTAAACCCAACTACGTTAACCATAGCATTGTCATAAAACTGAAATGTAAAGTTTCAGCTTAGCTGCTATATGAAACTTATTAATCTAATATATCCGTGGTTTGCTGAAATGTACAATGCCAACATTTATTTTGGCAATTTGGTTGCTTGCAGAGAGGTATATGAGAATATTTAAACAATTCTCATGTCTGTTTGTTGAATGTGACACTATTGCAAGCAACCAACTAGACTAGCTTAAACAGCTAGTGTACTCTTGATGAAAGGTCCACTTACAGGATTTTTCTAGAGCTTTAAACCTTGTAATGGCTGGAACAATATTAAAAACTTCACACAAGAAAGAATTATTATATTTTTTTATTTTGCTTACGCATTTCAACAACTTGACAGCTGAGCAAACCCCTGAGGAAGATGCAGCTGAAAGCACCAGAAAAAGCTAATAAGAAGATCAGCTGATAGTTTCCAAGTTCAAAAGTGAACATTCATGTTGAGCATTTAAAATACATACCAGTATGTCATTTTTTTTCTGTACTGTCTGTAGGTAGACACGAAATAATCAAATTCAATAAGCCAGCACAATCGATTCAGTCTAAGAAACATTGATACCGGCCTCTAAAGCCTTCTTGTAGTTCACCTCATTGGACGGCTCACTGAACTCCAGAAGAGGACTGTCAGGAATAAGAGATGGCATCTGTTAATGACAGAGAGTGTCCTTTCATGTCACTTCCAGCTCTATCTTCCTCTTCATAGGCTGTTTTTCTTTTGTCCCATCTGTCAGCACCATGCTACAGGCTACACTTGTCATCCAGAGTCTCTCAATATTCTCCATTCAGTTTCCTAGACTCCCTCGTTTCTCCATCTTCATCACCTCTCTTTTACTCTCCATCCCTCTCTCGCTCCTTCTCTTTGTCTTCTTCAAATGTTTTCCCCTGTTTTTTGTGATTCTGTGATTACCTCTGATTTGGGGGGAAGGCTGCAGAGGCGTTCTTCAGCACAGAGAGATGCTCTCAGGGGGTTCTGCTTGTGAACACCGTCCAATCTAAATGCAGATGGAAATATCTTTTGGGGATTCAATTCCAGCGTGTACAATATTCCAAATAAAGCTTAGTTGTTTTTATTGCACAGGTTCTTTTGTGAAGCTTATATTAGTTTTTCTTCAAATTGGTATATTTGACTAATGGTGAGAATTTGAATGAAGAGGACCAGGAAAGAAAACAAGGCAAAAATCCTTCAGCAAATTTGCTTTAAGCTTATTAAAGCTTTGTAATTGTGTCTTCTGCCTGATTGTTGTTATGTTGCCAGACCTGTCTGTGGTCTTTTTTCATTTTGTGAGCAGCTCATTAACTTACTATGGATTATTAATGAGTATATAGTTTGTTTTTGATCATTTTTCAAAATAAATTTAAAAAAGAGCAATAACAACAAATACATTTTAATTCAAGGTCCTTTAAGCAGCTGTTTCTATAGATTTCAGCCGCATATCACAACCCTCATTAATGGATGAAGCGTGCTCAGTTGTCATGGCAATAGCTCAGTTGTCATGGCAATAGCTCAGTTGTCATTATGGTATGCAAATAAATGACATTTTTAGAAAATTAAATTATAAGGTTTGAAAATGTCTTTTATGTTTAAGAAGAAAAAAATCAGCCTTCTTTAAAATAAAATAAAATAAATAAATAAATAAATAAATAAAATTAAAATGAATAGAATTAAGGCAAGTTGAGGGCAAGGTAAGTTTCTTGGTATGTTGCAATAAGATGCACAGAGGATAAAGCCACAAAGAGGCAGGAATAGGTTTGTCTGTACAGGTGATCCTGTTGTCATGGTTACATTGAACCTGTATGTCATGGTAACCAGACAGAGTGAATTGCTGATTTCAATCTGCAGCACCGTGAACCTAACTCTCCCGGCGACATTGGCTTTACATTGTTGATTCTCTTTGCATGAAATAACTAAAAATTAATTAGTTTGAGTGACAGTTGGAGTCATTTATTCGAAGACAGAGAGAGAAGGTTAGCGATTAAAAGAAATAATTAAGTTGGAGCTTGTGAGTAACTATGGTCACTTGTGTGTGTGTGTGTCACTTGTGTGTGTGTGTGTGTGTGTGTGTGTTTCTAGTCATGTCTGTGCGTATTTAATTGTGTGTGAGTGGCTGGGATCCTTATAATGGGTCTGCGTTATGTTCCTCTGCTGGAATGATAAAACCAGTTCCTTGTTCTCGTGTGGAAACATGAGTGTGAAACTGCTAATGAATCCCTGAGGTCTTGTTACTGTAGCAGACACCATGATTAGAAGCTACAGTTCAGCCTACACTTTCCATATATCTCCTCTACCGCTTAGTGTCAAGTACTTTTTGACATTTAATCAAACAGCTAACTTATTCATGTCTGTCAAAAAGCAGTCGGACTCACCAAATGTAGACTGTGAAAATCAAATAAGACTGTCTTAATGCATGTACTTAAAAACAAAAAAAGATATGCTGATAATAAGCTCTGAAATTGTGGCGAGTGATCTTCCACCTTAAGAAGAAGATGTGGTCAGAGAGAAGAGCAGCTGCTCTCAATCAAATGATAAGCCTGCCATTGGCTGACATACCCAGCCTCCTTCCGCTATCTACATGTTACCGTTTTCGAAATGCCCTTCGCTACATGAAATAACAACCTCTGAGATAACGACCTACACGCTTGATATGGCAAAAAACTTGCTCTCTTCGTCGATCCTTATTTTGATGAACAATAAAATAAACTCAATTAGCCACAGTTGATCTTACTTTAATATATACGTTTAATGACAACATACCCTTACAAAGTATATTTCACACATCATGTATGTCTAACATCAGAGTCTGAACATCTACAAGGACTTTATCTTACAGTATTTTAACCTTCAGACACCCTTGAGCCCCCTCACATGCCTGCATGCAGACAGTAAAGGACTCTGAGGCCTCAGAAAATACCAATACATGCCCATGGATGAATCAGACATTCATAAAATTGCTGTTTTTATACATGAGGACATACAAACACTTTTATATTGAATCATTATTTCACAACACCGATGAAAATGCCAGGTTTTGACGAAGAGTCAGATTGTGCAACAAGACATGCCTGCTTTGTTCTTTCTGTTAATTGCTGAAAACATCTACAATGAATAAAACAACTTGTGAACCTTCGTCAAAAAAAAGCCAGAGTCCATTTTGCCGCAGTTTCGTGCCCGATGTTGATCTGTTTTAAGAAACAGCCAGTCGGACTTCATTTGACACATCTTATTACCATGACAGACTTCAAAGCATATGTGATATCACTGTAATAATGTTCTGAAAGAGTCACATACAGCCAGCAAATCATCTGTGGTTTTAACCAGTCCAGTGAGCTCCTCTAGAGCTAAAGTCAGGCTCCAACCTCTACGGCACCAATTATCATTTATGTTTGTTGTCTTTTTTATCAGTAAAAGTTAAACCACTCTGTTGACATATGTCTGCAAGGCCTACTATTACTTGTGGGGTTTTCTTTTGCAGAAAACAAGCAATTTTAATTGCAGTGCTTGTCTCGCCACATGCAAATGTTCCATCAAAACAAGTTCCACCATTGACACTATTTTACGAGCTTACCGCTGCTGCATCCTTGGTTTAGCGCTGCCGAAAACACTTGCGATTGGTTTGAAGAAATACAAATAAGCCAGAGCATTTTTCTCCTGTGGCATAATGATAATACACACTTTCAGACCTTTTTCTGGCTATGACACAGCGCAGCAGAGATACTGGCAACGTGAGATTAGTAGAAAAGTAGACATATGCAACACGCTGTCCATTGTTTTCCCTCCTTGTAAGCAAAATGTCCTCCAACATTTTTAATTGCATAATCTAATTATGCTTTGCTCTGTTGTTTGTTCTCACTAGGTGCAGCCTCCTCCATAGTGAACATGCGTAGGATCACCCATCCTACAGTGCAACAAACGCTTGCAGGCAAAGCTGTCCTCCCCTGTGTCTTCACCCTCCAAACCAGCTCCTCCAGTGAGCCTCCCCACCTCCTGTGGACTCGCATCGGGGCACCAGCAAAAGGAGAGGGCGCTCCTCTGGAGCAGATTGTGCTTTCTGCTAAAGGTAAAACAAAGACATGATGATCTAGTTTAGCTGTTCATTAGACCTACATAACTCTACTTTGCTCAGTCAGATAACATTTCTACAAGTGCATTGTAAGACTTACACTTAAAAAGGGCTCTAATCAATAATTCAATATTGAAAGTGGATCAAATGACTATGGTCAAGGCCAAGGCATGATATTCTTCGTTTGCCTTTCACTCTGGACACTGTTTTAAAGACCCAGTGATTTCTTTTAAAAACATGGGAGCAGGGCAATGAGCAACAAAAGAAAAATGACCCACAAACACAAGGTAAGAATATAAATAGAAGAATTTCAGAAAATAGTAAGATGCATGATAAAAAAAAAGATATCACACAAGATGGAGATAAAAAGGAAATACTAAATTTAACATCCAAAGAAGACTATGCACGATATTTAAATACAGTATCGCTACAGATGTGTGCGTTCACGGGCAGTTATCACTCTGCAGCTCCCCTCAGCTTGAGGTATTTAATAAAGGCTTCACAAGTAAAGCAATGACTAATACCTTAACAAGCTGACAATAGCAGCTCCTGGAATTAAAATGAGATAAACCTTCTTAGTAGAGGTTTTCTACTGTGCATGTAAACCTCCCTGAGTGAAAGGATTTTAGTAAAGTCAAATCTAAGCTCAGACTTAATTCCTCTATCTAGAGCCCCTATTATTTATTTTCTAAAATTTTAATTTATTAATTTTTTAAGATCATTTTTGGGGAATTTTTGCCTTTATTGATAGATTAGGTCAGATTAAATGTAAAAGGGGTGAGAGACACAGGATGACATGTAGCACAAGGCCACAGGCTGAAGTCAAACCCGCGTCCGCTGCAGCATGGACGTAGCCTTTGTACATGGGGCGCCCGCCCTACCAGAGGAGCTATTTGGTGCTCTGTAGAGTGTGTAGAGCTCTGTAGAGCTCTGTTGACCATATTTATTTCCACTTAATTTCCTAGAGAGAGGAACGGGCCTGTGACTTCTCTGCTGGTAGTTTGAATCTTGGCTTGAACAAAGTTAGTGCCTTTCTCGTGCACATTTAGGTGCTAACCAGTGAGCCAGAAATGCTGCTTGGTTTTAATAATGTTGATCATGGAAAAAGCTGAGTCACAGCTGTAAGTCAAATCAAACAAGGTGTGTAGTACTTCTGTAGTTAGACCAGAGAAAACAGTGTCAGACACAGCTAGAAAGCAGCAGGTCAGTTGTTTCATGCTCTGTGTTGCCATCTCTCTTCTATGCACAGTAAGCAATCCGTTTGATTGGTAATTGTGTGAAAATAATGCTGTGTTAACTGGATGAGTTGTGCCCACCGTTGAAAAAATGATCTAATAAGATTATTATTCATAGTCATAGTAAATTGGTCAGGGATCCAGATAGAATAATCTGTCCGGGGCCGGACTGCAGGCTGCCATTTAGTGATGCCTGCTCCACAGTGTCAAGTGTTAATGACTAAATAAGCAGCAATTAAATATAAAGTAAGAAATGAAAACCTAAAACGGAGCTGATCTGCTTTGTCAGGAATGTGCGGATGTAGTTTGATCACATTTGATTGATAGTGGCCTGGAAAGTGGAGCAAACAATTGCCAGTTTTTGATTCAAGTGTTGCTTAATCCTGATTGGTCCACAGAATGAAGTGACATGAAATTGTTTCAGCTGAGCCCCGCCCACTTCCAGCCAGTGGGAAAAGTAAAGACAAAGACACAAACGCAATAGTCTTTCGTGGGAAATAACCTGAACTGTGTTTGGCAGACAGTTGTTTGTTTACATAGACCCAATCACCCAATTTCTAGGCCTTTAACTCAGCCTATGTGTTTTTTTAGGGCCTCTTATAAGTTTATGTTTATCTCTAAAATCTGCAAGATGCCAGTAGACACTCATAATGAAGAAACCTCTCTTTCTGTGCCAAAGGTGATGTAATCAAGGTGAATAAGGCTTTCAGTGGCCGCGTCATGCTGCCAGGATACACTGCCAATCCTCTGAATGCTACCATGGAGATCTCCAGTCTCCGTACCAACGACTCAGGCACTTACCACTGTCAGGTTGTCATGGGAAACGACTATGAGAGAGACGCTGTGCCCCTGGTGGTCTCCGGTGAGTGCAACAGCCACTGACGGGAGATTTCACTGTGAGAAAAGTTTCCTGACACAAACCACACATTTAAACTGGAACTGCTGACAGACTGAGCAGCATTTACATAAAAAAAGCTTTAAAATTCCTCTTCTGACTGAATAGATTCTTGTGTTTTAATGCTTTACAGGCTTGTTGTGCTAGTGTAACATAGATAAAGTTAAGAACAGGAGCAACGCCAGCCCTTTTTAGCTTTTTAATTTAATTAAACATTAATAACATTGATTCTCCATATCAATATCATAATGACTGACTTAATTAACATCGCGCACTGCTCTCTCTGTTTGTGTTGTTTTGTTATCTAGTTTTCCACTTGAGTGATTGTGTAATTCTTTTAATTAAAGAGTCTGGACTGAATACCAATGATAATTTTTCTGTGTGCCCAACTGTGAAATTTCAGCTGTGTTAGATTGATCTGTTTGTGGCCACAATAGCATGTTTATTGATAACATCCTATTGATTTATTGATTTTAAACCCAGTAGTGTCGGCGTATCTCTCTAATAAATTCACCTCACCACCTGTCCCTGTGTCTACACGTATAGGTGTGGTGTTTCACTACCAGGCTCCCAGCACCCGATACGCCCTCTCATTTACCGATGCCCAGAGGGCCTGCCAGGAAAACTCGGCTCAGATGGCCACGCCGGCGCAGCTGTGGGCAGCGTTCTATGACGGCTTTGCCAGCTGTGCAGCCGGCTGGTTGGATGATCAGACTGTCCGGTGAGGAGACGTTCAATAACTTCCTTCTGCTTGTCACACCCATGTAGTGTTGCTCACTAGTTGCAGTGAGTCGGCTGTGCTTTGAAGCAGGGTAACAATTATATTTATTATTTTCTCTGTTAATTGATTAGTCCAAGTATTTGTGCTCAAATTGTCCTACTGGACTCCCAGTCCAAAACCCAGAGGTCATTTGCTACAAGACAAAGACAGCCAACTGAATCTCACATTTGGAGAGCCATGAGCTTTAGGCATTTGTGCTTATGGGAATAGTTCGACAATTTTGGAAATACTCATACTTATTTATGCTCTTTTGCTGAGAGTGAGATAAGAGGATCAATACTACTCTCATGGCTGTTAATATAAAGCTACCACCAGAGGCTGGTTAGATTAACTTAGCTCCAAGACTTGGTGGTAACAGGAGGAAACAGCTAACGTGGCTTTTACATTTTCTTTAAGGGCTTTCTGTCACATTTTCATGAATGCAATATCACAAGAATTCCTTGATGGAATTTTCTCAAATTCGGCACAAACGTCCATTTGGATTCAGTGATGAACTGATTAGATTTTGGTGGTCAAAGGTCAATGTAATTGTGACTTTACAAAACATGTTTTTGGCCGTACCTCCAGGATTCTTTTGCTGACTATGACAAAATTTGACACAAATCCCTTACATGATGAAATGACAAAGTGATGAAATTTTATATCTAAGTTCTCAAAGGCCAACTTCACTGTGACATCATAATGTTCTGCAAAAACGCTTTTCTGGCCATTACTCAACATCACAACTCAGGAACAGGGGGGGAGACATTTGGTCAGATACTGAATTGGTGAAACTAATCTTTGGTGCCCACCTTAAAACTGTGCTCAGTGTAGAGATGTTCTGTGCTGCCAGGTTAAAGATGTGTGTGAAGCAGTCAAATTTGTAGCTTTGTAGTAACACCCATATAAGAGGCAGTCTGAGGGAGTCTGCTGTCATGGCAACATGTGAGTCTCGGCTAGGGTTGCAACTTATGATTGACAATTAGTAAGTCTCAAAAAGAAAAGCAAACCTGTATTTCCCAAAAATGTCAAACTGCAAACAAAAAAAAACCTTAGATAATTAATCAGTTATTAAAATTGTCGATTTATTAATCACATGCTCATTTCAGCTCTGTTTTGAATGACACTTTGTTTTTGTATGCCTGCTTATTCTTATTTTTCGTTTGTTTTGTTTTATGTACAATTTGTTCCCCTTCTTCTTGGATCATCATGATGTCTCAATTAATATTCAGTTCTTCTCTTTTGTCACCTCATCTGCTTCAGATTCACGTTCCTCTTTTTACCGCTGTTGTTTCTTTGCTGTTAATTGTATTTTAATTTATTCTAATCTCTTGCCCTTTAAAAGAGAATGCAAATAAGAATTTATTCTTAACTGACATTTATAGTCTTAATGAGAATAAACGCTTTGATATGTGAGATGAGAAAATGGTTATACAGTAAAATATTCGCTAGACATTGCCACTTATTTTCTGTGATTAGTAAAAAAAAAAAGTAGGTTCATTCCCATTTATGACTCCCACATGGTTTTCTCCGCAGCTATTCTGTCCAGTTGCCAGAGCTTGGTTGCTATGGACACAAGGAGTACTCAGCTGGAGTGAGGAATTATGGGAAGAGGGACCCGAAAGAGCTGTTTGATGTGTACTGTTTTGCAAAAGAACTGGATGGTACACACACACACACACACACACACACACACACAAAACACATCAAAACACATCAAAACCTGTCACAGCTTTTGGCTTTAACACTGATGTTTGCATCATATTCAGCTACAAGATCTACAATATTAAGGGAGCAGTGATATTATTTTCCTCATCTTATTTGATTTTTGAAGTAGCTCATTGCTACTAGTATTAGTATTAGTAAAGCCTCAAACCACCATTTGCTATGTACAAATATACTGATGTCCTGAGCAGAGAATAAAGTCACACTACATCTGTGTATAAAAATAAAGGATTGCATTCGTTGATTCTGTTTTTATGGATTTATGTCTTTACTAGCAACCAGCGGTCTGAAAAACACACACGGGGCGGGGAACCACATTGTTGGTCTTTTCAATTGTTGAAATAACAAAAAAAAAAGAATATAATCAGCCTTATCCTTTAAGTATCATGATAATTAGGCAATGTTATTTGTGCCTTCATTTACAAGTTTTTGTGTCTCTGTCCTCCAGGTGAAGTGTTTCACTCGTCAGTCCCAGGCAGGCTTTCTCTGTCCTCAGCCTCAGACCGCTGCGTCTCCCTCGGGGGACAGCTGGCCACAGTAGGGCAGCTTTATTTGGCCTGGAAGACCGGCCTGGACAGCTGCGCGCCGGGCTGGTTGTCCGATGGCAGCGTCCGCTACCCAGTGACTTGGCCTCGCCCGGATTGTGGAGGGAGCCGGCCGGGAGTCCGCACCATCACACCCAACAGCACTACTGACAACACCACAGCGCTGTATGATGCTTACTGCTACAGAGGTATTGTACCATAAGAGGACTGGCTGCATTTGCACACTATTGATGGATACATATTTATATTACTGCCATCCCACTCCTAACAGAAGTCTGTATGCTGCTGCTGAAGCCGTAAGTCAGACTAATGTAGTTACAATGACAATAAATGTCATTGCCACTGTTGTAACTATGGCAACACTGATTTCTGATCCGCATTATCTATTTCTCATATATTTGTGAGACTGGATTGACAGCAGCTCTGGGAGAGACAGATAGAGAACAGTGTTGAGGTTAAATATCTAGATGCTCGGCTTTCATTCTCCGTGTTGACTGATGTCGGCCAATTCCTACAAAATTAAAACGCAGCAAAGCTTTGAGACAAACTGGGTAAAATCCTTCAGAGTTTCCATGTGAACAGCAAATCTCTTCAACTTGTTTCTCAGGTAAAGTGAAGAATTCAGGCTCTATCTCTCAGATCTACACCTCCCTGTGGAAGCCCTGGAGCTACCTCACAGGCTCAAGTGATGCAGACTCCGCAGGGACCGGCAGTCCTGACGTGACTACACAGCAAACTAACACTACCAGAGGTTTTTACATTTCTCTCCGATCTGCAGAATCAAATAATCAGCCATACAATCAGTATAACAAATAACGTGAAATTGGTTTTACAATCGTTATGTTTTTTTGCAAACACATCCTTGCAGGGTCCTCAGGTGGCAGTGACGCTTCACCTTCAAACTGGACCGGCTTGGTTGACCTTGAAGAGGAGGCGTCCCTTCAAAGCACTGATCCCTGTAAGGCGGATTTCTAATATTAAAATAATTATGGGTATTGATCTTTAAATAATGTGGATATGCGATAATAATCCAACTGATTGTGTCCGCAGCCTCAGACCCCTGGTCCTCAGAGTCTTCAGGGTCATTTGTGACCCTCCAGCTAATCCCAGGACAAATCCTCTCAGACTGGGGAGAGCCACTGGAGCCTGGGCCAGACTCAGAGGAGTTTCTTCGACCACCTGTCCACCCCACTCCTGCTGAAAAGAAGGTTGGTCTGGCTTTAAGCCATCGACTTTATAAAATAATGGATGTCACCCATTGCTTTATGAACTCTCGTTTTGAAGAATAGAGTTTGGCATTTTAGCCCTCGCCACCTTGGATTTTTGGAGCCAGGAGTGATAATATTTGGACAAGAGGGTAGAGAAAATCATTGCACCAGGTGCTTGTGTGGTTAGCACGGTGCATTTCGTAAATACTGAACATCCAACTCCTTAGAGTGTCTTATAGTACAACGTAATGCTGAACAAGACTTTTTTTTAGACCAAAACTATCAAAGACCAAAACTCATCTCATGAAAGTAACTTTCATAAACTGAAAAACACACTGAAATGGTGACAGCTAACTCTGTGAATGTGGGGTTATGTCATGTTAATGTTACCTCACTAACATTGCAGAGGTAGTCATTTTTCAATGGACACCAAACACCTGTAACTCAAAGTGGCCACACCCTTACTTATGCTTTGATAATTAAGTAAGCTTTAATAAAACATAAACGGGTGTGTTATGAAACATGTTTTCCTGCTGTAACACTGGACATTTAACACTGTCTATGGGGATAGATTCTGTTTTGGAGGCAGCTCCAAGTGACCACTTAAGGAACTGCAGTTTTTGGTACTTCCACGTTAGTTTCATTTTCTGAGGCTACTGCTGGGTTGAAGCTTTTTAGGTTAAATTTTAGATATGAAGCAGCATCACTGAGACAACTAAGGTTCTGTGTATCTACCTGTTATCATAGGTGATCTCAAAGATTGTCAAGTCCATTTGGAAACCTTGGAACTACCTGGCAGGGGCTGAAGATGAGGAAGAAACCCCAGCACCAAGTGAGCAGACAGAGGGAGTGGAGAAGGCCACGAAAAAGACAGATGAGGGGTCAGATCTATCCAGTGCATCATCACCAGGTGAGTGGAGTTATACTGCTCCTAATGCATGAACTAATATGGCCTTTCCTCTGGGGTGAGCCCCCCTGAGAGAGCTTTATGAGTGAAAATGGATAGCAGAGGAAAAACATCCTCCAACCAGAATGACCACATACATTGTTTTTCCTACCCTCTAATATGACTCACAGAAGAGTTGCCTAAAGTAACCCCCATTCAGGTGTGATTAGGTTCAGGAAAAGAATAATGGTTTGACTTAAAATAAGTATGTTTGTTTTCTACTTAAATTATGTAACTTGACAATCTGATGCAGCTTCCTGCTCAGTTTTCGAGATGCCGAAACAAAGCCAAACTGCATTCACCTGCACACACATGACGATACATTCGTTAAAAATCTGATGTTACGTGCATACGTGGATCCTCGTCCTGTGTTTGCTTGAACATCCATCCTCTCTGGGCTGACTTGTCTCTCGTTATATTATGTCACCTCACTTCCTCCTTTGGTCCCCTTATTATTACTACAGCCACTAGGGGTTGCTACCTAAACTATTGACATTGTATTATAGGTTGGAAAAAGCTTAAAAAAAATAAATATTTTGTGTCATTCTAAAAAAATGGAAAATTGTGGAGGAGAAAGCCAAAGATTTTAAGACTGAATGCTTTATTTTTGCTTTCTGAGATGTTTCTGGTGCTGTCTCAAAGCCATCCACAACAGCTCCTGTGTACATCGTTTCCATCAACAGCATTCTCAACAAACAAAATGATTTAGTGTGTAAACTGACATTATAGTTGGTAGTGTACAGCTTGTAGTCTGGAACCAGGACACCCACGATCATTTGGATATGCAGCATCAATCTCAGAATCTTGGTATAATACAATAAGGCTTTGGAGGCAATAAACCTTTTTGGGATTCCAGTGTAGCCAGCAGATATCCGGGCCAAGATTTCCTCTTCCATTTAGTGCTCATTGTTAATAGTGTGATTAGCAACTTGAGAGAGGTCCAGACAATATTTTTAGCTAATCTCTATAAATACATAGCTATCTGAATATGGCAAATTAGAAAAAAAGCTAATAAAGAGTTTAATCATCATCAGATGATAGCCCATTGGTTCCATAATTGCATTTTAGCCTATACACTCTGCTTCTTTTGCCTTCCACAATCTTTACCGACTAGCAACCAAAGCCTGCTCAAATGTGGTTGGTCAGTACTACTTGAACTGCAAACCAATTACAAACAGAAACCAGTGCAGCTCCGACACCAAAATCTTGTACCGTTGCCTACAGAATCTGTATGTAGATATCTGTTTATAGAGATTATAAAGTAACCAGAAGGCTTGATGACGGTGTATATTTACGAGCGTGTACATTATTCCGAACATATTGCTGTTGAGGCACTAATTGGCTCAGGTCTGTGATGTTGTGGAAACATCAGTTGGGCAACACAACAGGATGGCTTATTAATTACAGTACAAAGAAGCCGCAGGAATGAAGTTCATTAGAGAAACACAGAATTAATAAGGGGTAACTGGGAGAGCAGAGGCCTCCGAGCCCCAGTGTGCGGTGAAGAGAACAGAGGGAGTGTGTCCAGCATCAACTCTTTCTTCTGCAAAAATTGGCTCACCGTCTCTCTGTAGCTGCTGGCTCACCTGTAGGGCCACTAATGAGATGTGAGTGACACCAGGTGTGACAGCTGACGGTCTCCAGCTGTGATTCCCCTCACATTTGGATACAAAGCAAAGTGTTAGAAATGAAAAATTATCATTAAATCATTAAAGATATAAAGGATAAGATTGAATATCAAAAGCATTCCTTAAAGCTGTAGTCGGTAACTTTTATAAAAAAATACATTTTGTAATATTTGCTAAAACTGTTTCTATATCCTGACAGTACAGCATTTCCCACAGGATATTTGTGTATATGTGGTGGGGACTTAAGTGTTGGTTGTTTTTTTCTAAATGCCTGTATGTTCCTTTGTATCATTCTGTGTCTCAACTCTAAAACTCCAAAATGCAATGTGTTTTTGTGAGTCTCTGCATGCAGTGCAGCAGAGGGAGTTTCCTTGACTTTTTTTTCCTCCGCAGCAGTTTGTCACTGTTGGGATGGATAATTGATCTGTAGATCCTTTCACAGCTGATCAGATCACATAAATGGATCAGAGAAGCCTTTTGCAGATGTTTGTAGGTGAGAGCAAAATTTGGGATCAGATAAGTCCTAGGTCTTTTGTTAAATAAACAGAACAAAGTCAGATGAAAATCCAATGGTAATACAAGCAAATGCTAGCGATTTTAACACTGATATTTATAACAAAGGTCGTGTTAAAGTTTCATTTATTGTTGAATTTCCATTTGCAGCTGTTATAATTTCTAAAATATGAGTGTTTTTATAACTTGACCCATGCTCACATGAGCAAGATACTTTGGGCTTCAGGTGTAATATCATCCTACAAACTCTTGAATTAATTCCACAAAATGTGAATAGATTTATACTTTATGCTTTGTTGAAGTGGACATTGCTGAGCAACAAGCCTAGATATAGTATTTTTTAAATCTGCTGTGATTTATTCAAATCTGTACCGACACCAGAGGGGTAAAGATGCTAATGAAATCAGGATAGCCAAGCTCCAAAGATCCTGAATAACTTTATGGTACATCTGTATTTTAACTTTGTGACAAACAGAGGTCCTGGGTACAGAGTGTTGTAAAGGACTGTAGGCCTCTAGCCTATATGTTACTGTGTATGTTGTAAAAGCCAACTTATGAGGTACAACTTTGCTTGTTTAGGTGACTCCAGAAGCCTGAGGGGTTACGGGTTTACATGGATTGGCACTGTTGTTACACAGGCAGGGTGTTGTTTACTTTTGTTATAGTATACAGTTGTGATGAGGTCTCTGCAGTACATACAGCTGAACTAAACACCAGGGATGTCCATCTCACAGCCGAGGCAGCTGGAGGACATTATCGATTTTATGTCAGTGTAACAGTCATGAACGGTGAGGAGCACAAACACTGTAGTCATTGAAAAAAATTACTGAGATATCCAAATTGAGATATAATGGTTTCATAACTTTCACACTCAGCATGTCTCTTTTAATGGCGAATCACACAGCTCCAACTTGTATCCAAAGCTGAGCAGACTTGATGCCAAAACCACAAGCAATAGGTAAACAAAACATCTCTACAGTATATGTGGGGGATATCCGTACAGGGGAAATCCTCTTGAGCTGGGTGTTCATTATCAACACTGAGGTGTAGCATTGTGAGTTCAAACATGGGTGCAGCAAATGAAATTGAAATCTCATCAGGCTGTATTCCTCTTTCCTTTATCCTCATTTTTGTCTCAGCAAGTTTACACGTCTTTATGCGCTTTATGTGGACAAAAATGGTTTCCAAATGGCAGGCGTCTCAATTCAGTTTGTTGAAACTGTGTTAAAGAGAGTTGATTCAATTCTGAGGCTGTTGTTTCGTTCTGTTTGGCCTGACCGTGTGTGTGTGTGTGTGTGTGTGTGTGTGTGTGCGTGTGTGTGTGTGTGTGTTTTGTCTGTATGTGTGTCCATAGAGGTTTTAGACCTTTCATTTATGAAGTTGTTGTAGTTAACTGCCTTTGTAAGTGAAAGTGCTTCTAAAGTTTTTGCTTCCTTGTCTTAGTGTCACCTTAAATAAAACATAACAAGCACGGGAGATTTTGAATTTGATTTTTTGACCACTGAATGCACTTATATTACTAAATACTGCTAATTCAACTGTTTGTTGTAAATGTTTGTTTTAGGTCTTATGCTTGCCTCTTGTATGCAAAACTTTTATGATTTTGTTTAAACATTTTGGGTTTTTCAGGGTTCCCACAGTCATGAAAAACCAGGAAAAGTCATGGAATTAGTCAAAATCATTGAAAGTTTTTGAAAAGTCATAGTTTTTTATGTGTAATTAATTGTTACAGGTACCTTCCATGGAAAACCTTCCACATAATGTAAAATAACAGCAAAATTATTTTCTGTGGCTGACCGCGTAACGTAGCTCTAGCTCTAATATGCTTCAGGGTGTGATGTTTTGTGTACCGTCGCGTACGTCTTTGTCTCCCTGCAGTCCGTCTCTCCCTCCTATGCCAGCTCGCTGAAATTGAGTTTGAATAGAGTTTAAATCTGATGTATAGAAAGTCTGAAAGTTTTGAAATTTTATTTCTAAAAATGTGTGGGAGCCCTGTTTTTTAGTTTGCTGCTGTCTGAGCCAGGGTCCCCTTGTAAAAGATTTTGAAAATTCAGTGACAATTCTCTTGTTAAAATAAAGGTTAAGGGCCTTTTCACTTCTGCCCCAAGTGGTTTGGACTTTTTGACCTGTCATTATGGTATGAACCAAAATTACTGTTGCAATACCAAATAGCTGACCCTGTTATGATGAGAAAGTGGTGGTCGTGGTCCGGATCAAAACTCGAAAGGTTTGTTTCATTCCTGGTGTTACATTTTTTTTGGATGGCTCAGAATTTTGATCCAATTACAGTTTCCAATTTGGTCAGCTATCATCAAGTGATAAGAGCAGTGTAGCACCTCAGTGCATATTGTGTTTGTGTTTGTGTGTGTGTGTGTGTGTGTGTGTGTGTGTGTGTAGTTTAGAGAGAGTGACGGTGGTTGTGCTCAGAGTAGACGGGTGTTGGCGATCGGAGCAGAGAAATTAGCAGTAAAGTTTTCAGGTGGTAGTAACTGTGCAGTTGAGGTTTGTCAATGAACAATGCAATATAACAACATGGGGTGAGGTAGCACAGGTGGTCAGTCTACACTGAACAATAGCACTTAATTACTTATTATGTTTCATTATATGCTGCTATTGTCTTAAGTATATGCTATGTCTTAATTATATGCTGCTATTGTTTTATTCTCAGGTTATGTATTTTTATTTGTTTCATTATTTATAGGCCTAAAGGGATGAGAGAGAAATTGCTTTAAAGAAAAAAAAGGTTGTAAAAATGTCCATAGAGCTATATTTGTAATTACCACAGAAAATATTTAAAATAATTTTTCAAAATGATCAATATTTTCAAGCAGCCTTTTGAGATATTTTCATGGTGTTTTTGTTTGTTTGTTTTACTTTCTGTTTTATATATTTTATTCTGTTTTCCCTTCTGTCTTTTTTTCTTTCTTTGCTAATTTTTAGGTAATGTACTTGTACTTTTTCCTAATTTCGTGCTAATTTTTGGGTCTTAAGTTGCTCATTGCTTTCTTCACATGTTTTGGAAAGGAACTGAGCCAAGTTGCCCAGGTTTCAAAGGGCTCTAAATTTTAAAAAAAAAAAAGAGAAAAAAATTTGGCTCAATTATTATTATTATTGATTAGGCCAAAAAAAGAGCAGTTCAATATGGCTTCAAGTATAACATGTTTGAACTTTCGGAAAAAAAGTGGCAATTAATTAGCTGTAATTTCAACTTTAATGTTGACATGAACGGCATTCACAAGTCAGGAACAGGTCGTTATGGTAACTCTAATGTGACATAAAGGCAGCATAACGCTATTTTGAAAGCTCCTACGTACACTCAGTACAGAGTGTTAAACCTCAGACAAGATCATTCTGCTAATTGGCAAACAATACATCTCACCTGTCTCACTGCCTCTGTTTATCCATCCCTTATATATACACTGTTTTCTAATTATATTTATCCCTGTGAGAATAATCTTTAACATACTGTAAAGGAGAACAGTGAAAGAGAAAAAGAGCTGACAGACAGCTCAGACAGCTTAGAAGTGTTTGTTTTGTCTCCCTTGGCAAACCAGAGAGAATCCATAAGATGATTTTTTGCTTTGTTCTTTACTCTTCACTGTCGCTTTTGCACTTTTCTTTGTCTACAATAATTGCACCACTGACTTCACTCGTTCTTTTCCTTTTCTTTTTTTTTGTTTGTTTTGTGCCCTCTGCAGGTCTGTTTTCTTGGGGAAGTTCATGGTTCAACGGTCCCTCGAGGGAAAACTCTAGTGAAGAATCACCCACTCGTCTGGCATCTACTCTGGCCGCCTCCAGAAGCTCTGTGACTACAGAGAGCACCAAGCGCTGGGAGACTTCAGAGACGTACACATCCACCGCCTCCAGCTCTGCACCTGGAATCACCTCATCCAGTGGGGAGACTTGGGTCCGCGTTGAATCGGAGACCACAACCCAGCCAGGTGATAAGAGGGAGGAGACGGTGACCTCCAGAGGCAGCGGGAGAGGAGGCAGAGGAAGGGGGAAGAAGAACAGAGGGGAGGACAGGAGCAGAGGTGAGGAGAAGAGCAGAGGAGAGGACAAGGGGAAAGGAGAAGACGAGGGTAGTGGAGAAATCACCGGCGCTGAAGCTAAAGGGGAAATACAAGTTTCACGTCGACCAGTTGGAACGAGCAAACCGAGAGAAAGATCCAGAGAAAGATCTCGAGAGAGGGGTCACAGGAGGGGACAGTCCACCACTACCACGACCACCACTGCTACTACCAGTCCTCTGGAGCTCACAGTGATGACCACAACTGGGTCGGAAGGCGCTGAGTTCTCCACCTCTGAATCCTCGTCCACCACACCAGGAGGAACCCCATCGCCATCACCAGATCCACACCAATTCCTCACCTCATCTGCAGCACCGTCGCAATCTGCTACTACGTCGCCATCGCCATCCCCATCTAAATCCCTGTTTGAATCTCCCTCCCCATCCCCGTCCCTTCCATCGCCCTCCTCACCATCTTCACCCACTTCATCACCTCCATCCACCTCCCAAAGCCCGCCCCTCTCGACCTCACCATCATCACCCCACTCCCCATTCCAAACTGCTGGATCAGAAGCTCCACCTCCTCGCTCAGACAACCGGGACAGCTCCACTGACCTGCTGACATCGCCTCACTGGGTCCCAGTGGAGAAAGCAGTTCTGAACAGCTCTCTGGATTATCCTCCATTACTGTCGGGACCCTCAGAGGTGGAGGAGCCCGCTTGGTCTCACGCTGTGGGGTCAGGGGCCCTGTTACCTGGCAACATGGAGGAGGAGAGCAAAGGAGGGGGAGTCAACATCAGTACCATGACAGGTTAGTATCGTTTGCTTGTTTTCAGACGTTTAATCCACTTCTTGGTAGGATTTTCTTTGTCTAATAATTGCATCCATGTATTTGATTATTATTCATTGAAATTATTTGATATTTTTCTACAAAAAGCAGATTTGATTGCCTTAAGGGATTATTCTGATGTGTTTCAACTTAGGTCTTATTGTGTAGTTTTGTCTATCATTTATTTATGGCAACAGAAGGAATGTGTGAACCACACTGATTCACTGTGAGGACAAGCTAGTTGTTGATGGTCAAAATACCTTAAAATCAGATGCTGGCGGCTTGTCAAAGAAAACTTTGACATTTTGGTTGATACATTTATGTGTACTTTTTGCAGTTACATGACAGGATCAAAACCACTGTCATGTCTGCCCATTAAATTTGTAGCTATTCATTTTGTCAAAAGTACTGGTACTTTTTTGAGATCAGTGTTTAAAACGATTCAATCTTCATTAATTATATTTGATAGTATCAAAAGTACCAGATTTTGAACCCAAATCTGCACAAATGTATCAACAGGGATGAAAGCCAAGTGATTCTCAACCTGTGGCTGTTAAGGCATTTTCTACATGTAACTGGAGGTGTGTTTAGTGACTTTTTCTGTACCAATACTGTATGCAAGTTGTTATTGTAAAACAAGAAAAAAATCCTATTTTATGTGCTTAGGAGTTTTGTCCTTTTTGTATGAAAAGTTTAAAATTCTTGTCTTGTGACAGCCCTCATGTCTCTTAGATTGGTGTAGCACAAAGACTAGAAACAGCTATTCTGGATTTGTTCAGAGGTAACAAAAGCTACCTACCAGCAATGCTAACGCTCAGTTATTAACACACTGTATCTAAAACTTGTGTACAAAAGTGTACAAAAAACAGTTAATGTTTTTACGTGTGCGGGACTATATCATGGCTCAGAGCAGTTACTGGGCATCCCACTAAAACCTGGCTCTTGTCTTTACTGTAAAATGTTACAGTTACTTTTGCTGTTGAGTAATTCAGGTAACTTAACCCAAAACCTTATAACCTCAGTCTAAAGGCTTTCACATAACAGGGGCGTTTTTCCCCCCATGTGATTAAATTACACAGAAAAAGATTTTTCTAACTGTTTTATAGTACTTTCACAAAGAACATGAATATTACATGACAAAAAAACAATGTAAATTTTCAATGAACAAGGTCAATTTTTCTACCAATCAAGTTGTGCAGAATTGACATCACATGATGCAGACCTGTTGCATCTGTCGCACTTCTGGTATATATAGTTTTGATGTGAAATATGCAAGGTAAATATTTTGCATTTTTATGTCCATTATTCATCAGGCCCCAGTGTGTGAAGAGCTTAAGGCCTCATTTTTAAAATATATGTGTCCGTTTCCAACATTGTAAACATCACTGACATCATACTTCCATGCTTCATTTATGATCACATAGATAGATGGCACCAGAGGGCGGAGTCAAAATTTTAAGACAAACAAGGTAAAGGTCGAGGAGGTCGTAATAATGCACTTTTAAATGGAGAAGGTGCTGCAGATGGCGGTGGTTTGTGAGGTGATGAAAAACATTGCAACATGTGGACGGATCATTCACTAATTTACCAATTTGTTCCAATCGACCTTTTTTAAATGTCTTTGTCCTCTCCTATAGTTGTATCTTGTATGAGCTATGCTACACTGCCTCCCCAGTTTCCACTGGTATGGCACAGTTTCATCCATATCTGTAAGCTTTAGAAAGCGCTCACAAATTCAGATTAAATGAACGCAGAGTATGGATGGAAAGCTGTTTCCGTGTACGAATCTAACATTGAGCATAGATGAGCCTTTAGTCTAATCATCTATTTGTGTTTCTTGCTGGTATGTCTCAGGGACTATTTTTGTAGCAACACTGCTATCTTAACTGATAGGAATTGAGCACCGATTTTTTGAATTTTCTTTTTAAAGGCCCATGTTGTAAATAAAAAAAACTTCCTTTAAGATTGCCTTTTCATTTCCTCCCCTGACCTCGCCACTGGCATATTTATTCAAAAACCCCAGTATGTATTCCCTCGGCTACACACCTTTTATTCCCACCAGAAGCAGAGACCACATTCCCGCCACCATGCACAATCTGTTGATTAAGTCTGCAGCACGGTAAATCTCTGTGAAGCTCCTGGCTGGCCACCTGGTTTACTTATTTTTCGCTTGATAATGAGAGCTCATACAGGGAACATCCTATCAGCCTGGTGTTTGAAAGCCCTGTGGGCATCATGCTATCACACATTTCTATGGTGATTTATCTGCTCCCTTTGAAAGCGGCTCATGGCTGCGGCAGACATAGCTGAGCTGCCTGCTCGGGGTGTATGAGGAGTCTGCGGATGGAAAACAGCTGTAAACTGTATCGACAAGAAGCCGAGGGCAACCATCTGGGCTCCTTGTGTACAGTACGAGGGTTGATTGATTGACTGACACCCTGGAGTCATGCAGGCAGAAGGCCATAAACACACAAACACACAGTGATATCTTTGCTACACAAACAGGAGAAGTGGATGGATGCGCTCGCAGGAGATTGGACCAGAATAATGGCTTACCTCTCTCTCCCTCGGATGTGTACACACTCTCAGCTCCAGTTGAGTCCCTTGAGGTTTGGTTTCATGGTGGTGGTCAGTGTTTTCTCTCCTGACTGGATCACGGAGCACTTCATCAGTCAGTTCAATCAATGAGAGAGGAGAGAAAAAAGAGTCGCCTCAGGTTACATTCAAGGACCTTTGGTAGCAGAGCACACTGTTTTTACACAAGAGGATTCAACTCCATCAACTTTCTTTGCATTGTCTGATCTTTTTAGACAGATTTTTATCACAACATCTTTCCGTAACATTTAAATTGCACGCTGCATCTTTGTTTCCACCTTCTCCTCTGTGCTCTCCTGCCCTCACTGAAATGTCAACGCTGCCTCTGAGCTCTAAAGCGCTTATCCAAAAAAATCATATTTCAAAAGTAAACCATATTTCCAACGCTGCTGTTATTACTCGAAGCAATGTGTGATGTGTGGATTAATACTTTGAGGTATCTCAGCATTGTCGCTACCACATATTATCCCCTCTCTGTCCTGTTTCTGTAAACTTATTTGTTGGATTTTGCTGTTGCCAGCTTATTGTTGTTGTTTGTGCTGGTGGTGTCGGCTGCTGTGCAGAGCGAGGGACAGTCCACTCTGTCAGCTCCTTCTACAGACTATTGATTTTTCTGCACCGCTCGCTTTAATGAACGGCCGATCGCACAGAGTTTATCTTTCGCACACACACATGGGCAGACACACACACACACACACACACACATGCTGTAGTAAATCTGGTTGTCATAACAGTTGGTATTTGTCACGCCGTGCCATGACCTTGACTGATGCAGAGGGTGCAAGTGCACTTCGGCCTGGACCGATGTACATTAAATGAAATGCATGGCTGGTTTTAGCACCTGACTTCAGCAGAATTCAAACCATGAGCAGCGGATTAGCTCGCAAAACTTAACATAAATCTGTGGAGCTGACGCTACTGAGAAATCCAGCTCTTGTGATTGAAAACCCTCAGTCTTTTATTTTTTGATCCTCGAACATTTATTTCGCCCGACACTGCAGCCGGCATCATGATAATTCAGAGGATGTGAGTTTGTGATATCTGCCTCTGGGTAGTTATTGGATGGGATCAGCCTCAAGGCTAATCATAGCTAAGGTATTGATTTTCACTCATTGTACCGTGTAAACACAAACACACAAACCTATACGCACACACACTGTCAACCTCACACACCACCCCCTCCTAAGCAGTCCTCAGTGTCAGAGAGAGAGCTGGCAGAACAAAGACTCCCACAGCCCAGCTTTTGCGGCCAGGATGAACGAGTGGTGATTTTCAAAGACCTTAAGTTGCTATAATGAGCGGCTCAGGGGAGAAACACGTGGTGGTGTGTCAATTGATATGGAAATTTCTAATTGTGGAAGGAGACCACACACACGCTCACATTTAGGGGGTGAATAGCGGGGCAGAGGCGCTCAGCGGGAGGTCTGCTCATTTCTGTTGAGGGTGGCTAATGTCTGAAGTTCTCACGCTGCCCACTACGTTCGCTGTAGTGAGCCAAGGCCCCGCTTTCCATATGGTAACCATGACAACTGTGGCTGTGAGTGGATGGCGAGGTTGAGCCGCTCTGGCTTCTGATCCCTTTGAAAAGAGACAGAGTGTGAAATGGATATGCGTGTGTTGTAACCACTGGTTTCAGCTCAGCCGCAATGATGGAAAATTAGGGTGGCATGTTTTTTTTCTGAGTCATGCCTTTATTTTATTTTTACTTCAAATCAAAGCAGCTGCGAGGGAAATTGTGTCTGCACCGTCCAACTTTAGAGCATATCCATGGAAATAAATAAGGCTTTATCCAGCCCGTGAGCTTAGATACACCTGTTCTATCCTCGCCAAACAAATCACATTTACAAAAAGATGAAACTTTCTCCTTTACAGTATCACTAATTAACACTCATGTTTTATATTCTAAAAATTCCCCCTCCATCCCCCATCCGTCTGTCTCTTGCAGACGAGGTAGAGCCCTGCGTGACAAACCCATGTCTGCACGGAGGAAAGTGCCTTCCACAGGGAACGGGCTACAGCTGCTACTGCCCACAAGGATACACTGGGGAGAACTGCGAGATTGGTGAGTGATGACACACACACACACACACACACACACACACACACACTCACTCGCACACACACATGCACACACACATCCCACACGAGCACACACACTGGCATGTATCCACTCATTGGCATGATAAAATCAGCCCTGCTTCAGTACATATTGACGTAAGGCTATTGGCAGGTCAGAGGTGGAGCTTTTCATCACATTGACAGAGGAGGTGAAAGGAGGCTGGGGTCAAAGGTTAGGTTCAAAACCCCATAGTAGAGTAATGATATTGCTACCTCAAGGTCAAAGTATTGGAAGCTTTTACTGCCAAGGTTGACATTGTAGTGTCATGTAGCCAGTGGGCAGTAGAATATTTGCAATATTTATGATTTAAATATTTAAAAAAATCTGTAATCTGTATTTGGCATTCGTGTGTAATTACAATATTGCCCACAAAATAATGTTATTCTATGCTGTGTCGATTCCACTCCCACCTTTTGTTTTGAAATTCACAAGTAAGTCTCTAGTCTTTGCAAGCAAGTCTTAAGTCCAAATTGATAAGTCAAAAGTCCTAAACTTTTAGTTTCGAGTTAAGTCAATTATGCTCTTCACCAAATGTAATGCTGTTTCTGCAACAGATTAATAATTTATTAAATTTGGAAAATCAATTGCTTTTTTAAATTTGCCTTTTCTTTTGTTAAAACAAGTTTTGCATTGTGTAATTCATGATTGTTGACAATCACATAGTGTTTGTATGTGATAAAAAATATATTTGGTACCATTTCTTAAAACGTGAAGTAAAGTTGATTTTCTCCTGCAACTTGATTGGATGCCTTTCGGATTGGTTCAAACATAGCGGATCTGGAGAATTAAATGTCAACTTGCTGGAAATTAATGGGGTTAGCGATAGGTGAGCTAGTTAAGGAAGTAAAGGGAAATGAATTGATTCATGGCACACTTTTGAAAAAGCATAGGGCTACTTCTTAATCGTTTGCCTCAGTGGAAGGTATCAAGTATATTTAAGTCAAAAGGCTCAAGTACAAGTGAAGTCACAAGTCATTGGTGTTTAAGACTAAGTTGAGTTGCAAGTCTGTTTTGCTTTTGTCAGAAAGTCACCAAATTAGTGACTCAAGTCTGATTTGAGTCCAAGTTTTGAGTCCATACCTCTGCAAGTCACTTTCTGTGCAAGCCAATGCAAAATAATGAAAAGAAAAAGTTCTCTACCCCTCTCTTCCTTATCATAACTTTAAAGATTAACATTACACAAAAAAAAATTAAAAACTTATGTTAGCCAACAATCTATCTCATGTGCGTTACTTGTAAAGTGTTATTACCTACTCCGGCATGTAGCAAAGATCTTCTTACAGTCAATTGAATTTTTAAGCTGAATTGATTTCTTGTTCCTACAAAAATACCTGGAGGTCTGAGTCGATTGAAGTTTTATCATCAGCTAAAAAAATTGTTAAATGACGGAAATCCCAGATTCAGATGCGCATCAAAAACAAATCAATTGTTCCTCACCTGAAGGCCTCTATGCCCAACAAGCTTCATGGTAAATCCATTCATAGAATCCGTTGATAAGCTGCTGACAGACGGAGCGACTAACAGCAGAGAAAAGCTCCTTGCGCAGATAGAAAGATAGCCGAGAGGTGCTGATCACTGTTGTTTGTGATGACACCTGTAGAGATTAGATACATTTCAGTGCAGGAGGTCAGGGCCAACAGGCTGCCTGGTTGCACAGAACCAATTGTGACCTACAAAACAGAGAGGTAGTGACAGTATCTCGCCTCAGAACCGTCCCTCTTGAATTCCTCTTTATCTACATACAATTTCCTCTTTCTTTGTGCTGATTCCCCTTTTGTTTTCCCTATCTGTTCAGCTGTAGCATAGTAAGGTCAGTTCTGAATTATGCTTGTGCATAGCAACTGTATTATTCTGTGGTGGTATCACAGCGCCAGATGTGATCCTGTCTTTTCAAGGTAAGAAATAACATCTGCGGACAATCAGCTGACTGTGATTATCAGGTGCAGTCCAACTCCCTCACGCAGCATGTACAATACATATTGTGTAAACTAATTAACTAACTAAGCAGACTAAAAGTAACATTTTAACATGGCTTGTTGTGGCTAAAATGGAGAGGGTACAAAAAGCTGTATAAAGATTTTGATTTAATCTTAACACAGCATCTCAGCTACCTGCTGCAGTTTGAAGAGGATGATGGGAACTCTCTTTTTTTCATTTTTGCCTTTTATTAGATAGTTAATAATGTAGAGCCAGACAGGAAATGAGGAAAAGAGAGAGTGCTGTATGACAAACAGCAGATGATGGTGTTTCTTTGGTTTGTACCTTAACCATTCAGCTACCTCCAGTGCACCCACTGTGTTTCATTTCAGTGCCACTGTGGGGAAAAAAAGCAGAAAACTGAAATTAAACGCAGCCATTGACTGCAGCAAAATTTACAACTCACATAACTCCACCCACGGGCTCGTTCTATTTCCACTGCAATTTCTTCTTTAAATCATTGACACTGATTTAGAGCCCAAACACACCCACTAAGGTATTTTCACTCACTTCTCCTGATTAGACGTTTTCTCAGAACCAGGTTTTATAGGTGTTCCCACAAAGACATTGTTGATGTTATTTTATTTTCCTGTTACAATTCAATAACGGCGTACTGACCTATCGCTCATTCTTCTGTTGCACCAGTTCGGGTGGTAAATCTTTATCGTTATTGTAGCACGAGCATACATGAGGGACTGCAGGCGAGTGATCATTGTCTGTTGAGGAGATGTTCATGCTGGATTCCAGTGTGTGATGCATACGAAAGCTAGTCTTTCTCCCCATTAAGGGGGTTTTTGAGAGGATTTTTTCCGAATCCACTGTGAGGGTCCAAGGACAGAGGGATGTTGTGTGTTGTAAAGCCCTCAGAGCAAAATTTTGATACGTGATATTAGACTTCATAGATCAAGTTGAAATTGAATTTGAGTAACTTTTGTTCAGCCTTTTGGGCCATGCTTTGAATCTGGCCAAGAAAGAAAAACTTTGACGTGGTTATCTGTAAAGCACTTTGGGTTGCCTTTGGGTATGAAATGTGCTCTATAAATAAAATTCCCTTTCTTTGCTTTGCTAATGAATAACGTGGAAGAGAATGTTATTGGTACATTTTCTATTTTCTTATAACCCATGTCTGTCTCCAATGCCAACCAGCCAACATCTCTCGCTTTGGGTGTTTTGTATTTTTCTTGGTCAATATTATACAGTATTGGCTGGTTAGACACAGAAACAAATAATATCTCCTTCATCCTGGCTTACTTCAGAAACTATAGCCAAAGACAGTCAAGCGAGATCAACCACATGCTGTTCTTTTATACCGGTTGGGGCTACAATTTTGCTAGTCAAAGTTCATTGAAATTGAACTCCACACGATGATAAGATACAAATTTGCTTTGCCAGTGCAAGCCAATGTTTTACTTTGTTGCTTGCACTGAATGGAAGTGAATGGGAGGTGAATATTTGTCCATGTTTGACTGTGCACTTACCGGTATATGCAGTTTGAAGCTGTACTTTCAACTTCAACAGAGGTTGCATCAAAATAAAAAGTGTCCAGGGCCTTTAGGTCACTGATACAGTATAAAAAAATTTAAATTGGTTTTATTATTTCAGTTCATATTTAAATCCATATTTAGTTTTTACAGTATATTCTAACACAAACAAATTTTAGTATGTCTACCCATATTTTTTAATTTCATTCAGTTAAAAGGGACCATAAGCAGTTTGAAACACACGTTACCATTTGATGCACAGTACTAGATTATAGCTTCGAGCTAATTCGCATCTGTAGTCCGTCGGCAGGCCAGAACATAGACACAGCACAATAACAAGGTAAGAGTCACAACGATAAATATGAGACAGTAAAAATGTGTCAACTGTCATTTTGCCACAGTGTTTATACCAAGATAGCTATCAGATTAATACCTGTGGTGCAGATACAATCACCAGGTCATGCATTAATGTGATGTATACCTTGTTTTTCTGGGTTACGTATTACATACCCATGATTATATATACTGTGACTGAAGATTTTATCCATCCATATCTACCATATCTACTTTAAAACTAAACCGTGCCCTTGATTCAGTGACACTTTTCTAGTGCGTGCTTCAGTGTAGCCCTCTACATCCCAAAGCAAACACCTGCTCAGAAGTACTATGATACTTTGACATGAAGGTATTAATCTGCCTTCAGGGTCCTAATTTGTTCCTCAACCTGCTCAGCTCATTAGGCAGCCAGTCCTCAAAGAGTGATCGCTTTATTAATAAGTGTACAGTAACATACTAATGAACACCTGAATACTTACTGAGTGCTAAGTTTTTTTTTTTCTGATGTGTGTCACAGAAAGACAGACGGACGAACAGACAGACAATCAAACTGACAGCCAGCAGCTGATGCGTGGGTATGCTGGAGGGCTTAGTTATGGATTTGCAGAATTTGCAGTATTATCTCTCTGAGGAGCAGCTTCCCCTCTGCATAATGGATGAGAGGGACGAGGGGATCAGACTTTTTATGTTGAACAACAAAGAGCTGGGCGGATTTTAATGGGGAGAGAGAGTCAGTGGTGTGTGTTTAACTATGAACTAACACATCCAGGGGTCACCCAAGTTCAAGCCAGGCATAAGTAGCTCATATTTGTATGACATTTTTTAAATTATATGTTAGGTTTCAGTATTATACAAACCATTTATCATTTATTTCATAAAGAGTATTGAGTACATACTGCTGGTATTTTCTCCAGTGTAGAGAAAGCAAAATTAAAAAAAATCTCCATCACTTTGCAGGAAATTCAGCCTCTGCACTCTTTGGTTAAACACACTCGTGTAATTTTCAGATTAATTTTCTCTTGCCTTGAAACATTTGGAGATTGTCTCATTACAGTTAAGGTGTCAGGCTGCACCCACATGTTTTTATTTTATCTCAAATAAATGAGTTATGCACAAACCAGGTTTAAAATCTTGATTGAAGTTATCAAAGTTGTTGTGCGGTGTCACCATAGTTTGGTAAATCTCTGAAAAATTAAACTGAGCTGTCGAAGGATCATTCCTTGTGCTGCAAAACTAGGACATTTTCAGATTCTCCACAGAGTGGCTTTAAGTGATTTAAACCAATGAACCGAGCTGTCAAAGAAGGCTACGTCTTCAATAAGAAAACTGACATTTGAAAAACTCTCCGGCTACTTATGCTCTTAAATTGCTATTTGATCTTACAGACAAACAACATTGTTTGATGGATCGCAGAGCTTCGAGCCTGTTGGAGAGAAAATGCATTAGCATAAATCTCTGGTTTAAATTCCTATATCTGTCCTCAAAAAACTGCCTCAGCTGCCATTTTTATAAACAGATAGACAGCCTCAGCTGTCAGATTAAAGTTGGATCAAACCTTAAACATCAGAAGCCACAGCAGAAACGGAATAGATTCAAAAACAGTCCTACTTTGTCCCACACTGCTACCCTGCATCATACTGTGTTGATAAACCACAATTTAGTACTGATGTGTAATTAAACCTTGTTAGTGTAGCCATCCCTCAAATTGTCCAGTGACACCCAGGTGAGCTGTCCTGCCTCCTAGAAATTATGTTTATATTCAACTAATTTGTCACAGCAACTACGTTTTGAGGGAAACGTGATGTCGAGCATGGGAAACTGTCAATAATTAATCTGGCAAGTCCAAAATCTTGATACCAAATGTGTCAGCAAAATGTTCACCAAAAACGTATTTGAGTTGTTTGCTTCTAAAATAGGCAATGTTGCAATACAGTATCGTAGTGACCACAGGATTATTTTTTATTATCTATTTCATCATATGATTAAAATCACGATCTTCCCCTAGCCTTAACCTTTTATAAGTGCTTTTGTTACCTAAACCTAAGACAAGAGTCTGGATGCGAACCTGAAGTTCTGATGTCAAAGTCCTGCGCTTTCTATGTGCCACATTAATGTAGCATTTTGTTAGCTCAAAGAAACATTGTGTATAAGCAGAAAGCAGTTTAGTAACATACAAACATAATTTGTATGTTTGTATGTTATTAACATACAGGGTTCTGTCAGGATGATGAGGTCAGCAAAGATTTTCGATGCCCTTGTGTTTATATGAATGTTTGTTGACATAATAATAATGGCCCTCTTATTTTGAAACATTCAGAGTATTTTTACCAAAAATAAATTGGTTTGAAACCCAAAACTTGGCTCCCTGCTGTAACCAAAAAAAGACAAAAAATAAACATATTCTACTTGACCTAAAGTGTGAACCTTGATGACAACAGTGGCTGTGTCGTATTCTACATGTTGAAGAGGATGAAGTTTTGCATAAGTCTTATTATTAATAGTGGTTTGTTTTTTGGATAAAAAAACAAATATCTGCAATAACAGAACAAAATCCTGCAGGGAATCAATGCAACTTGTCATCTTGCTACTTCTGTTTATCTCCGAAATGCTTTGTGCAACACCCTCCGTTGATGACACATCCTTGATAACAACTGTTCATCTCAAAAGTGGTGGAAATGGCTGGTTCACTAGATAGCACCAAGGTATTTAAACCATTATATCAGTGGGGAAAATGATCTAAAAGTGCTAATAATACCTTTGTCTCAATTATTTCTGTGACAACATATAATCCACCAATAGTAGTTTTCTTGACAGGCGGAGTGACAACAGTCAAATGTCTCGTATGAGGCTAAAGGTCATTCGAGTTTGATCTGTCTGACACATTTAGCTCTTTACAGCCGCTGACCTTTTTCAGTGTCTTCAGCTTTTTGTTTGGGACTAAGTACTCGTTAAGATGTGAGGAAATACTTTTAGGTGAGTTTAAACTTCTAAGGAGCTTTCTTTTTGCTCTCTTGCTGTGACTTTTAATAGATTTCTGCAGTCCTGGGGTATTTCTGTTATTTCAGGTCCAGAAACCCCCCACAGTGGTGAAAGGAGATTACATGCCCTCCATTTACAATGATAAAGTGATATTTCATTGATCCCTGTGGAGAAATGTTCCTTTTGCTTGCTTTTTTCCCCCCACAGAGAGGTTAGAGAGCACAGCAGCTCAGCAGCCCTGGAGCTGGTGGGGTATCTATTGTTGCTTCAGGCTGCTTCAGCAGGGTGGACGGCTGCCAAAATGAGGGCTTGAACCCAGATCCTCCGGTCGGGTTCATCCTTTCTGCTGAGTACTCCATCACGTTTATGTCTATACTTTCACTGCTTTAGTGGAAAAGCAATGCAACGTGCTATTTCTCTCTCATGCAGCCTTTTTGTAAATGGAGACAATGGACAAAAGACAAAAGGAGAGATTATACATACACCAAGCCAACCTTAGGTTCTGCAAATGCATAGAATCAATGTAATAACACTTGAAGGGCTTTTAGCGTGTCCTCCTCAGTGGGAGAATGAGGACAAATAAGGAATGTAAAGGGGATTAGACTGTCTGTATTCTCCTCACACCCTGTTTGAATTACGATACTGTACTCACCAACATGGACGCATTTTACTACGTAAACCAAAACCTGCTTGAATGACAGCACACACCCACACACTTTCTTTGTGTGCAACATGTCTTCTGCAGAATGGATCCTTTTAATCTGAACTCTAATGAGATTTGCAACCCGCCTGCTCTTGCTTCTTTTTTTCCCCTCCTCACAGATGTTGATGACTGCCAGTCTGAGCCATGTGAAAATGGAGGCACTTGCATCGACAAGATTGATTCATTCCTCTGCCTTTGCCTGCCCAGCTATGGAGGAGACACGTGTGAAAAAGGTGAGAGTGGGAACACTGCATCAGATCACTGCCGTGTGCACAACCACAGTGGTGAACTTGTTAAGATTCTCAGTCATCTTATACTTGCAGGAAAAAGGTTTGTTGCAAACTGTGCTGCATGGTGGAAATAATCCTGATCAGTGTGCAGCGTGTGTTACAGCTGCATGTCATAACAGTATCACAGAGATGCATCTCTCAGCAGCTATCAGTGTATGTGAGTGTCTCACAGGGCTGCAGGGTGACAGATACTGACTGAATCTCCTGCAGGCACAACAATAGACACACTGTTTTCCATGTATCAGTTTTCAGTCAGCATCCTACATACAGTACATGCACAGTTTCCCATATGGCCATGACATGTGTTTGGTGCAGTCAATGCTGTTTAGTGGTTAGAGATTATTGCTGTAACTGTATAATTTATTGCATAGAGTTTTAAGGTACCCTGAGTTTTTTTATTTGTAAACAAACAAAAGTAATGTTGACATTCTTTCAGTATTATTGAGGTCAATATTAAGGTGTTGCATGTATTTCCTCTCTTTAAAAATACTTACAAAGCAGTTTTTTTTAAAAAAAATTAAAAACATTTTAAATCCTACATTGTTTATAATCGTGCTTGCTGGCTTGCAGCCTTCTTTTTCAATGCTTTTGTCAGTGTATTGCCATGTGTCTCTGTGTGTCAGTGCCATCAGCTGTCAATTAGTGGTATCCACGAGCCTGATCTCACTCCCAATTCGTCAAATACCACCGCTTTGTCAGTGATGTCAGTGACAAACACTGACGCAAAAAAGAACCTCTTGCAGTTTTTAACTGTGTCATCCATCACCCAATGTGAGCTGATGATAATGATAAAGTTACATTACACATAATAAAACTTAACCCCACGTCAAAAGATATTTGGCCGCTCACCTAAAAACTTTACTAAGGGAAACCCTACTACTAGTGGTTAAAATTTCAACGTACCTTTAAGAATAAACAGTTGCTGGTAATACTGTAATATTCCTTTGACATAGGCCTTAGCAAGAGTAATTATTGCCAAAGTTAAAACTAATATGTATCTCAATGAAGAAGGCAACCAAAATTCATTTAAAAGGCACTTTGCAAAACAGAACATAAAAAGTGATTAGTAGGATAAAGAAAATGGGAAAAAGGGAGATAAGAAATTATGTAAAAACAAGCAAAAATTGAATACATTTTTTTTTTTAAATCACAAAATAAGATGTGTAAAATCAAGACAAAGCCAAAGAAAACAAATGTGTTGATCAATTTTGGAGGTGCTGGTTGGCAGATTTTGTTACTTTTGGACAGAGCCAGGCTAGCTGTTTCCTTCTGTTTCCAGTCTTTATCTTAAGCTACTGTAAGTAAAGTAAATAAGTAAGTAAATAACAGTCACAGCAAAGGATGGGAATCTAGAGAAACAAGCCAGGGAAGACAAACGGCAGATGGATTTGTTGCAAAATATAAACCATGCTAAGATAGCAAAGAAGTAGCTGGTTGTAAAATAGTTTGATGCTAGCGATCTGGTGTCAAAGTCTGTCAGATTCGGATCAGTGTGAGTTAATCAAAGAGGCCTATGGCTGCAATCAACCCACCAATATGGGGCCAGCAGCCTCTAATACATCAAAAAGGAGGAAATCTAGTCTCATGAGCATAAGGCAAGTGTGTCTGTGTGGTAGGTGGCACAAATCACCCCCCATACTAAACACTCACGCCAATATGCACACAATCGCTGATTCATCACCAAACTGGTTTCAGCCACCTCCAGCTCCAAATATGTCCTCATGTGTTTGAGTCTGCCTTGCACTAGTAGTAATGAGAATTAATGAATATCTAAGCTTTGCAGTTATAAATGAATCCACAGGCTGTGGTGTTATTAATGAATACTAATAGTGCAGAGAGAAGGCCACATGTGCTGTGAATTGAAATCGAGCCTGTGCAATTACAGTTCATGCATTTAGCCTCTTAAGATGCCAGAGTTATATATTTTAGTCTTTATTTGCCAAATGGGATGGTTAAATAAAAGCTTCCTCTCTCCTCCCATCTCATACAGACCATTTTATCTTACTTCGTGTTCCCTGCACTTAACTGTGCTTTCATGTGCCCTTCAAGAAATAATTTTAGCTTCTCTCACTTCCTTTCCTCTTTTCTCTTCATCTTTACAGACGTAGAAGGTTGCGAGCACGGTTGGAGGAAGTTCCACGGCCACTGTTACAGGTAGAAATGATGAAAAACGGTGCTGTTGAAATAGATGTATTTACCTGCAACCACAGGTGCCTCATCCATCTGCATTACTCTTTTATACCCTGGAGTTATCCATGATATACTTACCATTTAAACCTGTCTCACCGGGTAATGTATGAAATATGTATTTTCATAACCACTTTCACTGCGCTGTCCTACAGATACTTCACCCACAGACACACCTGGGAGGACGCAGAGAAAGACTGCAGAGAGCACAGTGCCCACCTCAGTAGTGTCATCTCAGCCACTGAGCAGGAGTTTATCAATGGTGTGTGTACATTTCTGTCTTAAACAACCTACACATAACACACTTGCCCAAATATTCACAAAACAAAACCAATAAAAAAGACACACATTCAGTTATCATCTGTGAATGTAGCAAATGTTTGTATATCCAGAAACAAAACAAATGTAGAATAAAATAAAAGTATGGCATGAATTATATAGCAAAGACGAGGTGTTATGCATAAATTTGAAGCCGGAAACACGAATGTTAATTTTACTTATTTTCATAGTCGTCCTTATGTGATTATTCACTGTGTGATGCATAGAGGACAAGTGGAGACGATGGAGTGAGTCACAGATGAAATTATGCAAGAATAAAGTGATAGAGAAGATGAGAGAAGAGGCGATGAAACAAACAGGAGGGAAAAGAACAGGTTTAAAAGGACTTAAAAGAAGGAGAAGTTTGTTTGTTTTTCAGAGTTTTTTTATTTAAGTTATTCAGTCAAAAGAACATATTGTCCTGTTGTTTTTTACAGGTCTGGGTCATGACAACGCTTGGATCGGTCTAAATGACCGCACAGTGGAGGAAGACTTTCAGTGGACTGACAGCAACGATCTGGTCAGTGAACAGTTTTTATTCGTGCCCTCATGCAAGAACCTCCAGCTTCAGTTTTACAGCCCCTTTTAAAATCTTACAGGAATACATAACCACCTTCAAATTACCATTTGTATCTTTTATTCACCCTGTGTTACATTGAATTTGTGATGAAAACTTTTCTCAAATACCTCCAGTTAACCAAAAATGTTGAAATGTCTTGAGAAATTGAGGTCATTTGCATCCGCTAAACTAAACATCCAAAGGCAAAACTATATTAAAACATTTGTTTACAAACTCTCACACAACGCATGCCATACAATCCAAGTCTCATTTATCCAGTTGTATGCTCAGAACTTATCAAACACATAGATTTTCTATGAATCTTACTATTTGAAAATGAATGGAGAGTTAAATGTGTCTATGATCTCCTCAGAACCAGACTACAATGACAAAAACAGTAATTTTACCTCACTGGGCAGGAGAGCTGCTGGTCTTCCGCTGCCTCAGTCAGTTTGTTTGTTTGTGTTATTGCGTTACTTTGGTGAATCTGAGCTAAACTTTTAAAACATTAACATGTCACACAATAACACAATCTAAATGATAAAGGCAGTGGTGAAGCAGTCGCTCCTGTGTTCAGTAAGGTAAAAGTACTGTTTTGTCAGTGGTGTCTGGCTTTGAATGGAGTATAGATAAGTTTCACTGTTCATTTTTAAAAATAGGAAGGTTTTAGCGAAAAATATATGTTTGTGAAGCACTGAGCATACAATTACATAAATGAGACTTGGATTATATTGCACGAGTTGTGTGAGAGTTTGTGAATGGATGTTTTGTTATAGTTTTGCTGTTGTCAGCCACTTATGATTTCAATTAATCAGGAATTTTCTCAGTTTTTGGATTCTTTGTTCACTGTGAGGACATGCAAAGAAGTTTTCTTTGTGTATTCAACATGAAGCCGTCATTTGGGGTGTGTGTGGGGTGTGTTGCTTTAAGTCTTTGTTGATAACATTAATTAAGAAATGAGCAACAATCAAAGCTAGGGTATTGGAAAAAGCATCAGTTTTAATTGATTAAAAGTTCAATGCTTGAAAAAATCGATCAGATTAAATAGATAGCAGCTTTTTTAACATCAGCAGACAATTCCACGCCTGGCATCAGATTTGTGATTCAAATTTTGCTAGATCCTGAGCTGGGCTGAATTACTTCAAACCAGTGAGAATAGCACAGAAAAAGAATACAAATTACAAAATCTCTTGTTAAATAGCCAAAACTGTTCTGACATTGGCAGAAAGTTTTATAACCACTCGGGACCCAAATGCTCAAAGTAAGAAAAAAAAAGAAAAATTTGTTTTAAGGACCTTCAAAGTTTTTCATTTTTTTTAGCATTTTAATTAAAACTGTGTCCCCATTTGTGTGAAAGATCTCATGTGTCATCCTACAAATGGAATTCATCTGAAAGTGTTCATCTCTGTTTTCAATAAGAGAGGAGATTGGAGCCTCCCAGTCTGACAGTGCTGACAAATGAAAGCAACTGCAGCTGAATTCTGTTGATTTGCTGTTGTTGTGCAGGTATATGAGAACTGGAGAGAGAGCCAGCCAGATAACTTCTTCGCAGGTGGAGAGGACTGTGTGGTGACCATTGCCCATGAGGACGGCAAGTGGAACGACGTGCCCTGCAACTACAACCTGCCCTACATCTGCAAGAAAGGCACAGGTACTGTAACATTGCTGGACTCTGTGTAACCAAACAACACACCGAGAGCTTGTTTGACAGAATCAGGTCCGGTGTGTCTCTTTCAGCAATCAAAGCTCAATCAGTTTATTAGGAGAGATTTTTTTTTTTTTTTGCTGTCTTTATTCTATGTGGCTGCGTGTGTGTTATTGCTGACCAGCTGGCCACCTGTTAGTCATCACTGCTCATCATCAGTTCTTGTGCTCTTGATGCAGAAAAAATTTAAAATTAAACAGCTGTTTTGCATCTCTTTCGCTCTTTCTCCATTAAGGAAGTATTTTACTGCTGGAAAGATGGTCTATTCACAAAACTGGGCTGTCTATGCAGTACGATGCAAATACTTCAAGGTTGTCTCTGTATGACCAGAAAGAAAAAAAAACAGATAAATAGTTGTATGTTAACAATTAACGCTCCTGCTCGTAATTTAAGTTGCTCATCCGAAAAACAAAAGCTGGCTGATAATAAACAATCTCATATTATAGTTAAACAGTCAGCTAAAAAATGTTTACATACAATTTTGATCTGAGTTTAAGAGAGAGAGGGGTGGTTGTTTCTTTATCCACTTCTATACTCTTGTTTCAAAGCTAAACAGTACACTAAAATATGTTTCTTGAAACACTGAAAGCAATAAATAGGCAATGCCGTAACAGAATTTTGATTTATATTTGATCAGTATTGCCTAAATATGCAGTTTTATAGTTTGGTCTGAGTTTGAGAGAGAGATTCAGGGGGTTGTCTTTCTCTCTCTTAATCTGTTTCTATACTTTTTCCATCCACAGTGGCGATGGGCATAAAAAAATTAGGAAATACAATCTGTAATTCGAGCAACAGCCTTAGAGCCAGCAAAAAGTTGCTAGATGACACGAAACGTTCAGTGGATCCTCACTGGCAAAGGAACAGGAGATCTGGGCACTGGTTAGATAGCGGGAAGTTTACCATAGTTTTTTTTTTACACAAACCTCCCACATTGTTGTGATACAAAGCTGGCTGAAAATCGGCAAAGTATCTCTTTGAAGGTCAGATGCTTAAAAAATGACAACAAACACGAACTTAAGTGAAGATTGTGATTCAATCTCAAACCTGTATTGATTTCTGAGAGCAATATCAATCTCAATCTTCCTGTTATTGCCGTCTCCCTCCTCGGGGCTCACTTACACTTGTCCAGACAGCAGAACCGTTACTTGCCGTTATTGCCAATTACCGCCTTGTTCGCAATTATTATCTGAAATTCCTCTGAGCCAGTTCGCCAGGTTTTCCTAATAGTTTCCCAAACCCTCACTTTTTGACCCAACTCAGCCGGCCTGAATCTAAATGCACCCAGAGCTTGTAGGATGTAAAGAAAGCTAAAGACTGAGACACACTGAAGACAGGGAGGATGGTCAGGAGGAGTTTAAAAAAAGATGGATAAAGATGGAGGAGGACATGGAAAAAAGGATTAAGTAGTTTAAGAGTGTTTGTTTGTCTGGCTGTGGGCTCATGGCTTTGTGGTTTGGCTGTACTCCCTGTCTACTGCAGAGACCCATTACCTCCTTCTAGCCTCCCCACAGCTCTGCTCAGACACAGACACAAGGCTGCCATCTACAGGCCAAACACACCTGCAATACCGTGCTTGAAAAATTTTATTTGGTCAAAACCGATGAACAGTAACTTCAGACTATTATGCTGGTTGTTTCATTATAGAGGGTCATACTAATTTAGTTTTTTGGCAGAGTGTACATCTTCAGGTTTATGTGAAATAGATGCTGAATAGATACCAACCATTACCTGTTTGATTTTTATTGTTTGATTTGGTTATTTTCTGTAGTGTTGTGTGGGACCCCGCCTGCAGTTGAGAATGCCCATTTGATAGGCCGACGGAGATCACACTATGACATCCATGCAGTGGTGCGCTACCAGTGTGCCGAGGGCTTCTTTCAACGTCACATCCCTACAGCTCGCTGCCGGGCCGACGGAAGCTGGGAGAGACCCCGGATCATCTGCACAAAGTGTGAGTGTTCAGTTTTAAACCTTGTCATGTCATGTGTCGTGTATTTAAGAGCTCTTCTTTACCAATTGGTTTCAAGTTAAAGAAGATCCGTGTCAGTTTTTTAATCAATCACATTCTGACTTGTCTGACAAGCTTTTACATCCTCTGACAGGTTGTCATTGTAAACAGTTATTTGTTTTTCGTTGCTTTTCGCCTTACATTTATCTCATTTCTGGTCTTTACTATTATTCAGAAAAACATACAATACAGTTAGTGCAGCAGTAAAATAGGATTAATTTCTTTTATTCACTGTAATTAAAATCAACTCAAAGCAAAGAGTAGATTGTAAATAACCTAAGGGCGCCCTGCAGCATAGGGGTGAGGGGACCAACCATGAGCCACAACGTCCCTGCTTTAAGTCCTTCTGGAGTTATTGGTGGATACATCTGCTGATTCGCAGAGTAAAAATAGCAAGATATATTTGAGGCCATTTAAAAAATAGTGTCACAATTACGTAGTTTGTCACTAAATATATTGGTCACAATTCTTTAAATGGACATTTCACCCCAAAATCAAAAATAAAGATTTTTTTCTCTTACCTGTATAGCTTTTTATCAATATAGATTGTTTTGCTGTGAGTTGGAGAGAGTTGGAGATATCATCTGTAGAGATGTTTGCCTTCTCTCCAATATAATGGAACTAGACAGCATGCAGCTTATGGTGCTCAAAGCACCAAAAAAATAAATTTGAAAAACTCAACAGCAACATGTCTTTCTAGAAATCATCACCCGGTCACTCAAGATAATCTACGCACCTTGTTGAATCAGCACCACCACTGAACTAGCTAAAATTACAGCTCAGCAGAGGAGGATGACATTACGATTTACATCTTATGCCATCACAAGGCTATTATTCATTAGTAGATGCACACTTCCTTCTTTGCAGTGCTACAGTTGGTGGGTGTAATTTTATAGAAAGAAAATAGTTGCTACATGAAACTGCTCACAACGAGATCTGTGGATTATCTTGAGTAACTGGGTCACGATTTCTGGAGAGAGACATTGCTGTTGAGTTTTTCAAGTTTATTTTTTGGCACTTTGAGCACCACAAGCCGAGTGTCATCTAGCTCTACTATATTCAAGTGAAGGTAGACGTCTCTACAGCTGATATTTACAACACTCGGCAACAAGCACTAGCACAGGTAAGAGGAAAAATGTGTTTTTTTAATTTTTGGGTTGATTGTCCCTTTAAAAAACAAGCTGAATGGATCCTTATCAAAAATGTTTTTAGTATCTGTCAGTTCAATGTTATTGGATTTTAAAACTCTCTTTAGCATCAGCCTGAAATCTAATATCAGCTAAGTAGTTAAGCTATTAGTACAAACTTATGGTCCCTTAAAACATTCATAAATTAATATGGATGTGTTAAGGAGAGGTGTATCTACTACAGTAAATGTACAACATAAAATCCATTTGTTTCCCTCCACTTTTAGCTCGGCGGTCACACCGATACCGACGCCACCACCACAATCAGCACAACGAACGCCGCGGCCACAGGAGACACGGAGGAGAGGGACACAAGGCCAGAGAGGACGCACACAGCTACTACTGAACCAAATAATATAACATCTGCAAAGCCTAGGTGCTAACCATGGCCCATAAAGAAAGACAGTAGTTCACATCACCCCCATTTCCTTTCCTGCTTCTACAGTTTATCTCCATAACCTCTATCCCCAAGTTTGGGTGTTTTGATGCTTGTTTTTGTTTTCCTGCTTCCTTTAACCGAGGTCCATGCGAACACTAACTATAACACTAACTCTTATTAACGACCTCCCTCCCTAACATCTCAGTACAGTAACTCCTCCTCCTGTATATGAACTAAAACCCTCCCTTGGTCTGTCACTCTGACAGCAGTGTGTGAGCGTGTGTGAGCGTATGCATGTAAGAGAGAAACTTAGAAAAGTGCGGAGTCACTCTTTTTTTGCAAAGGTCTGCTTGTTCTACATGAAAAATGACTCTCATCCTAGTTTCTGTTTACAAAGCACAGATGTAATTGATGCAAGATAGCGTTCAGTCCCTGGTGACCCCGAGCTTTTTGTATGTGTACTGTAGCTGTTACTTTTTCCATAGAGCATCTGAATAGCTAGTCTGCTTTATTCTACTGACATGCTTTTTTCTAATATTTGCTATGTTTTTGTGTTATGTTACTATTTATTATGAATTGTTTGCTAGTGAATATGCTTCTTTTTTACTTATACTGCAGAGAGCCGACATAACATCATTTTTCTATACCAGTATATAAGTCCAACGATGAACAATAAACTAAATTAATCATTTGATTGCCTCTAATCTCTGTATTGTAAATATTGTGGTGTTTGTTATTGGCTGATCCCTGATCAATAGCTGGACCTTGTCTAATCAATTAGATCCCCCAATCCTCATAGGCACTCTCAGCTAATGAATATGTCCCGTCGACATAGATAGTGTGGATGGGATTATACTTTCTGGAGATAACCACTTGATTGTATCTGAATTGCTAAACACTTTCAATCTTTGCACGGCTATATTTACATGATGGGTAGAATGTCACTTTTTTGTCTTTTGTCCCTTTGATATTTGATCGGTCATCCACTTTTTTGGTGTTCTTATGACTTTTTGTCCTGCTGTTGTATTCCATTCTTAATAAAGTATACAAATGAACAACAGCATTTCTGATTGTTTTTTTTTTCAAGCAGAAACTGGTTTCAGCTGCTACCTTCCACATTTTAATTAGCCATGCTGCTGCTTCTTGTTCCACATTGAAAAATCTCATTATACAGCAAGTAGTTTCAGCCAAGCAATTTGATTGGTCAACAAGACATTTAGAGTGTGCATGACAGCACACCTTCGTTATCACTAAAACTAATACCGCAGTGTAACTTCCAGAGCTGGAGCAAAATAGAGGGGGCAACAAAACTGTTACAAAATGCAATGTTTTGTTGTTAATTTTGATTGATACAGCAGACTTCATTTTGATGAATAGTTTGAAGTGCATGAGAGGAATAAGTCGTTTGGATATTTTATAAACAAATTATCTAATAGGCTTGAGCAGTATCACGGTATTACGGTATACTGGGGTATTTAGAAATCCCAAATGTTTCTCAGTGCCAGCATAAATACAAGAGTTCCTCTTTCTATTAAACTCATTGTATGTAGTGCACAGCACGCACCATCAGAGCTCAGTCTTCGGTCTTTATTGATGGAACAGGCAGCTGTGCTGAAAGACACGTAACACTAAGTAGTGGAGGGATAAGTTACAGGACTGTAAGCAGCCGGCAACCAGCAACGACAGAGAGAGACTGAGGGATAATGGCATGTTTTAAGGATTTATTTTGACCAAACAGGAGCTGGTGATTGTTGGAACAGTGGACTTACACACTAGATTACTAGTCAATATAACCAAGATGGTTTGGGTGAGTTTTATTTTGTTTCTGTCCAGTCTGAATGAAGTGTGTTTTACGATGAGTTACTGAGGCAAATAAACAACGCCAGTCATCTGTGACTGAGAGAAAGTTGAATTCAAAAGGTTTACAGTTGTATTTCTTTGGTTAATCAGGAAAATACAGATGAGAGTATTACGTCACTTAACTTTGTGAGTTTCTATTGTGTATTTATTAGTCTGAAAAGCTGAAAGTAAGTAGCACACAGTCCACTGGGGGCAAGGTGCAGCACACTTGTACCATCATATATCGTATACCCCCATGAAATTTCACAAAGATATGAAGGTATGAAATATCACATACTGCCCAAGCCTATTATCTAAAAAATGCTCATAATAGCCCATTTACTGCAGCCATTATAGTGACGTTTATAGAATAATTTATTTACGTAAGATTTACTCACTACTTACCTCTGCATCTGCAGAAATTCTACGACTGCGGTAACATTCATACAGTGGGGGACAGGGATCATTTGAGGGTGGTGTCAATCTTTTCATGTCACTTAAAGGAATATGTTTTTTTGTGATTTGTTGTATTTTGTTGCTCAGTTCCATAATCATTTTTTTTGTCTGTTATCTTGTGGACTTTGTTTTGGGGGTTCTTTGTGTTTTTCCTTGTTTTGTGTATGTATACATGTTTTCAGTCATTTTCTGATTATGTTGTAGGTTATATCATGTCATGTTTTACTTCCTACTTTTGTCTGTTGTCACACCTGCCCTCTATCAGTTTGGTTAGTCCTTCCCTTTTCCGAGAGTTTTCCCTACACACCTGTTCTGTATCAGTCATGTTTGCTCCACCTTAGTTACCCACCACACCCTCACTGTCAGCCAATCCTGCTGTTTCCCTCCTTTTTCCTGTGCAAGTCTACTCCAGCTGTGTGTTGTTCTTGTGATTTGTTCTCTGTGTGTTTTTTTCTTTGTCAGTTCGTCTGTGCTTCTCTAGTGAGTAGTGTTTTCTTTCTTTAGTGTTTTCTCTGTTTGTCCCCTGGAGTTTTGAGGTCTGTGTTATCTGTTTTGATCATTCCAGCCTTTTGTGCTCGAGTTTAGTTTTCTCCAAGTGTTTTGTGTTACTGGAATTTGGATGTACTTGTTAGACAGCTGCCTTGGTGGTCATAAGCCCTTTTCTGATTAAACCTCTAAACTCTCCCTGCTGTCTTATACATTGCTTCTGCATTTGGGTCTTGCACTGTGTAGAGTGAGACTGTGACACTAAGATTGTTTAAACAAAAAAAAAAAAACCCACATTGTTTATCTAAAATCTAGCTCACTTTGCCTGGACAGTTAACAACCAATTATAATATTACAAACTTCGTGTGAGCAAAAAACAATATTCAATACATGGATTAATAGAAAACAAATCTTATCATCAACCAAATATTTACTTTAATCCACCATGTTTCTGCATGATATGATATCAATTCGGCAAGTTGTGTACCAAATATTTTGAAAACTTTTCACGTTGTTTGACTTGAGGGAATCTTCATCTGAATTTTTCCAGTCGGGAGCTAATTTGTGTGATTATTCCAACAACACATGAATGTAGGGTGAGTCCTGAAACACAAAAACAAGTTCACTTCCATTTCCCTTGTCTCAAAGTCAGTTGGTATTTAAATGCCTGAAATAAGGTCTTTTTGGTTAAAATAAGCTTAAGAGATTTTCATGTTTTGTTCAACATGATTAAATATGTCAGTAAGCTAACACACTTGTGAATTTTTTAAGCTTTTAGGTGAAAAAAGGCAGTTGCTCACAAGCAGCTAAATAAGGTTGCTGGGGACATTTGGTTAAACGTCACGCCAAACATGCAAACTCATTCAGGTCCTCCTTTAGAGCCTTGTTGTTCTACTTGAAAATTTGTTGGAGGCTGTTTTCCAATCTGAGTTTTAAATTGGAAGTGTTGGAGTCATGCACCGGTGGTAAAGGCCTTGTTTGTTCTTCAAGCTTTTCTGGCAATTACGCCTCCACATTGGTGATCTTACACTGTGGGGGGCCCCAGGCAAGGATGGTCATCGAAGCCCCAAAGTAACTTAAAGGGGGCCCACTTAAGAGAGCTTTTGGGCAACAGTGGTGGACTGTATAATGACTTATGCAAGTTTTAAGGAAGTTTAATACTGACATTGTAAAATGTGCCAATGTCCCAGAGTCAGTGGCCATAAAGGGCCCCACTTTTAATTTTTTTTTTCTCTCTCCTGACAGTGGGCTTCTGCATCTGTGCTTAAAAAAAGAAATTGTGTACATTTGTGAAGAAATTAGTAAGTATCATAAAATTTTGTTAACCATTATTACCATTATTTTCTGTAGTAATTCAAAATCCAATGGGAAAATCCCAGAGGCTTTTTATTGACTTAACCAGGGGGATTCTAGCCTCCAGGTTGGAATAGAGAAAATGCGTCCCTGCAGTACTGTGTCATTGGTGATACCTAACTTTTTTTTGAGTACCACCATGAAGACATTTACTGTTTTGAGTAAAAGTTTCAACAATATTGAATTGACTGTCATAAAATTTGGTACACAAATTTATTTTCCTTACAGTATTAATGATTATTTTGGTGAATCTTTGATTTTTTCCCCTACAGCATCACCATCAGGTCAAAACTGTGCTCGGCACATTGGTTACTTTAAAAATTGACATTTACCCTGAAAAGATTTAGTTCTTATTGACAAATGTTTGCAACCTAAAACTTAAATGTTGAACATCAAAGGTGCTAAACGTCAACGTGTTAGCTCTGTAATCATGTTAGCACACTGACCCCACAGAGAGCTGCCTGGCTGTAGACTGTTGAGTTTTGTTTTACTGGAGTGTGTTCAGATAATCCATTACTTTTGGACAGGAAAGCACTGTGTTGTTTAGAGATTGTTTCTATCGCGTCAGGTTGGTAGCCCAGCAGATGAAACTCAATCAAACCCCTTTATTTTGGCTTTATCTTTCTGAGCCTTCCTCCTCACTTCATATTGTATTCCACATAGCCAGCAATAGTTTCATCCTGTTTGCCTCACAAGGCAATTTTCTCATCTCTGCTGTGTCTGTGAGCAGAATATTTTTAGGGAGCAGGATGGCCCACCAGGTAAGCGGGACAGAAAAGACTGTTTGCCAGAATGACTAAAAAAAAAACAACAGAAACCCTGCTGTCAAAATATTCATTCAGCTTTATTCTGGTACATTAGTGTTTGATTTTAATCTGATACTGAAGTTCAAACACGGGAATTTGCACGATTCCTCTCTCTGTAGGTTTTACCTTCCGTAGAAACTTGATTAATTTAGGGCCATAGCCAAGATTTTATAACACTTTTAATAAGGCCAGAAAGCCCCTATGTAGAAGACATGGAAATTCATCAACATTTTTTGTTTTCTGGATATTTGTCTATGTTTAAAGGTCTAGTAGGATTTAATGGTACTTAGTGGCTGACTTTGCAGATTGCATCTAACTTCAAATTCCCCCATGTGCCAGGTGTGCAGGAGAACTACAGTGGCTGATACAAAAACACAAATGATTCTTTCTAGAACCTTGTGTTTAGTTTGTCCACTCTGGGACACCGTAGAAGCATGACGGTACAACACGGCGGGTGCTGAGGAAGAGGACCTGCTGCACATAAAGATATGGACCACTCATTCTAAGGTAACAAAAACACAATTCCTTTTTTCGTTTGTTAATACACTAAATAAAACATTCCACTTCTGCCAATATATCCCCCTAAATCTTACATACTAGACCTTTAAGTAATTCATATTTCTTTTCTTTTTTGTCAATTTTTATTTATTTAAAATAGCTCCCATGTCTCAGTGTTTTTCATAAGGATAGTCCAAAAGCTAATTTTCTGTTACTTTTCTTTCCTCTGCCATTACTCCATTCTATTTGGAAAATGTATCAATGTGTAATTGTTGTATACATTCATTTATGTATTTATTTATTTATTTATTTTGCAATTTGCCCAGAGTGTCAAATTTCAGGACACTACATCAAAAAACATAATCTTCCTTTAAAAGGGTTCCTACAGGGTTCATGGTTTAAAATTCCACAACTTTCCATGACTTTTTTCTTTTTTTTTGTCCAACTTGCCTGGCATTTTTCAAAAATACCAGACTCAGACTCTATTTAAACATAATTTCAGTGAGCTGGCATACATGGAGGGAGAGAAGGATGTGATGACAAACAAAAATGTCACACATTGATGAATATTAGAGGAATGTCATGGGGTCAGCTACAGAATATAAATTTGTTGTTATGTTACAGTACATGGAATTGTCCACGGAAGATAATTAACAGTTTCATCACACAAAACAATTTCGTGTTTTCTGTAAAACTTTCAATGATTTTTACTAAATCCATCACTTTTCCAGCCCTGGAAAATCTGATAGTGAAATGACTTTTCCAGGTTTTTCATGACTGTGGTAACTGTTTAGAAAACTAAACACTAAGTGTATCTTTAAATTTTAAAATGCGAACTTCAGCCGACAACCTCTGAGAAAAAAGAACAGAACCACCATGATCCACCATGTGAAAATTACACATTGTCACTGAAAACAAAACCGTTTAGCTCAAGGCCAGCTGACTGACGTGTCATGTGATCATTTGTGCTGCCGTTGTGTACCACTGCTCACCTAAATCCAGGGTTCAGCTCTTATCTGTTTGACAGCGGCAGCAGAGTTAACTGGGCCAGCGGTTCACCGCACATAGGGCACAATGACATCACCATCCGGAGACAATATTGACGTTGAAAACTTTATTTAAAGTGCAGACAGACATCAGCTAAGACACGCAAAGATAATGCCAATACCTGGCTCATATAATCTGTGCCCCATACAAAAAACATGCCAAATCCAGTGCTCCATTTGTTTTTAGTGTACAAAATAAAGTGAAAAAATTCCAGTTTCAGCTTCACCAGAGTGTGGATTTGCAGCTTTTCCTCTGTTTTATATTGTTGGGGGTTGGTTGGGCGACACAATTTGAAGATGTCCCCTTTGGCTTTTGGAAATTGTGAGTGACATTTTTCATTATTTTCTAGACCAAATGATTAAACTATTAACCAGGAAGTAATTAATTGGTTGGCACCCCTGTGACATTATGTAGGATCAAATTTTTTTCACAATATCAGGCACCGGGTGATGTTTTTCCTTCATCAAATTCTCCACTTAAGTAACATCTGCTATCATCTCTTTTATCAGCAACTTGCAGTCATTCAGCCTTTTCAGAGAATCTTCAGAGAATATTCAGTTTTTAAACAATGAAATCTAATAGTTTTCAGTGACTGCCGATTTTAGATCAGTAAATATAAACTTAAAGCTGTGGAGCTGTGCTGTGGATTTCTGCATGAGAGGTGTATAATGATGACTGTTGCTCTCTAGCAGTGTGTTGCCAAACTGCATGATCCAGGTTAATAGTCTCAGTTTGGGAAGATACCAACTGGGTGACTGCATGAGTCACAGTCCTCAACTCCATCAACAGCCTTCTTATCAGGGTCCAATAGTCCATGCAGGGAGTGCTGCAGCTGCTGTCGTGCGAGGTGACATATTTTGAACAGTTGACTCAGAGAGCAACGTTTTTAGATTTCGTCTGGGTTTAACGTTGAAAAATTGTGTGTTTAATGCAGTTTGTGCGTCAAAGAGAGTCCCCAGAAAACATTAGCCTTGTCACAGTGTAAAGTATTCCTCGACAGTCCCTGGCTGTTGTGTGGTCTAGTTTTTCTTCTTCTCGTTGTTGGTCTGTCCTTTGGGAACAGGTTTCATAAAATAAGCGGGGTTGATGCAGCAGCGCAGGGCCAGCAGAGCCGGCGCAGCAGCCAGTAGCACATTGAGGGTGATAACAGGCCACCATTTGTCTGCTGGGACTCTGTACGTGAAGGGAGTGCGGGAGTGCAGAGATGCTCCGATATGGCACCACTGGGTCTGTGAGATCAGCAGGAGGAAGTCAGCTTTATGCTTTATTATGTTTTTCCAAAGAATATTATTAACAGCAAAGACATTTACCTGAGCCATGGCCCCAGCAAAGAAGATGGTCCAGTCCATCATCCAGCTGCATCCAGGTGTATTAAGACCATATATGAGGACAGTCAGCAGTGGCAGAGCATAGAACAAATACACCAGCATCTGCAGGAATGATGCACACAAAGATCATTATCATTTTAGTCAAGAATATACACACTATTTGGTTTAATTTGGTGTATTTTTCTCCAAACTGACCATAACCCTGGGAAAGCCAACTGGGTCTTTGAGGTAGGGCTCGTACTGGTAAATGTAGGTGAAACAGGCATCTAGAGGACAGTCAAGCACCACCTGGAGCAGAGCAGGAGTTATAGTATCCACACTGCACATGTGACCTCATGTCTCAGTGGGTTCATTCAAAATCAGTAATGCTGGGCACATACAACAGTTTCCATGTAGTTTTACTCACAAAACCTCTGAAAACAGAGAAGGCCATAGCTCCAATTAACAGAAGAGACAGAAGCAGGTCAACAGGTCGAGATAGCAGACTTTTCTTCTGCTCTACTGAAATCTAGAAACACAGGGAAAATGTCAACAAATGTACGATACATTCAGCAGCAAATCAATATTTGATATTTCAAGATGTAGTGGAGTAATGGCCATGGTTCCCACAGTTATGGAAAACCTGGAAAAGTCATAGAATTTCAGAATTACATTTTCCAGGCTTAGAAAATTTGTGGAATTAGTGAAAATCATTAACAGTTTTGGAATAGTCATGGAATTTTGTTGCGTTTAATGTAATGTAAAATTACTTTCTGAAGCTGTCGACGTAATGTGTTTGTTTACCATCACGTATGTTTCGTCATTTTTAACCAACGTTCAGTCTCTCCCTTCATACCTGCCAAATAGCTGAAATTACACTTACAGGCAAGTAGGGCAAGAAAAAAAACAAGGTCCTTGAAAAGTCACAGAAAAGTTTTTTAACTTTGTCCATGAGAGTATGTGGGAACCCTGAATGGCGTCCTGACCAGACATTAAAGCCATGCACCACTGTTTACAAATACAAGCTAATCGTAATACCAGCCTTTACAAATTCATCATCAGTCAGGCTGTGATACAATAATACAAGTAAATAAGCACAAATTAATGGACCCTTTATGGCAGAGGTTCCCAACCTAGTGTTTGGGACGTTGCCAAGATTATTATCAGTGCGAGGAAACAAGAAAAAAACTAATTTATTTATACTTTTCTTTCATCTTTGTTTTTTTTCTCACTGCAAAGATTAAAGTTTCACCACTTCAGTCCTTTGACAATAGCTGAAATGAAATAATTTGATATTAAAAGGGTTGGATACCACTTTTCTAAGATAAACTGAATATTGTCAGTGTCTTAACTGCTGAGATTTACCTTGTCTGCTGTGATGACTGGCATCTCTCTGGGTCTGCTGAAGAGCAGCGAGGCTGCCCAGAAAGGCACCAAAAATAATGGGACATTCCTCCAAAAGGCTGGTCGAATGTTTGACCCGTATTTACCTGCACAAACGACGACATCAATAATGGAAAACAGACAACCAATACAGATGATGCGATGAATCCAGTGCAAACAGCCCTCACCAATGACCACTCCTGGGATGTGTACGATTTGATGGGCGATTGAGGAGCCGGCCCACAGCAGCCCCAGGCTACGATAGGACTTCCTGCATGGACAGAAAATCAACATGTCTCATCAGAGGACTCACTGAACACAAAGTAGATGGGTTTCTGATGGTGATGCTGCAGCATACCCTTTAAACATGCGGTGGATGATGATGAGGAAGAGGATCAAGTGAACGATGCCCTCCCAGTAAGACATCAGCACAGCGTAGGCGGTACTTAGATGAGGCTCACCCTGAAGACACATCACCACATGATCAGTTTTTTTCCCCATCTCTTCCATATTATTGCTGTCTGTGTCTTTGCACCATCATTGCAGCCAAGGGAATTATTGTAACAGAGACTTATGTATTCCTAAGTCTGAGGTTTTAGTTCACAGGAATTACTTTTACAAACATCTTCCTCGTTATTTGAAACTTTGATAACACTAGCTATGAACATCCTTCACTGTAACCATAAATATATACAACAGAAAATAAGGAAAAGCATAACAGGTCCCCTTTAACTATTGACATATAAGCATCTGAAATCTAAACCATCAAAGAAATTAAAGGTTCAGCTCAGTGTCGTTCCTCTTACCTTCTTTATATAAAAACCCATGAAGCCAGAGATTAGCCCATCCTGCTCCAAAGCATTGATCAGGCCCACCATGCAGGTGAAGGAAAACTCTGCAAATACTGTACAGACACATAGAGACACAATTAGAAAATAATGCCTTAATTTCACTGTTAAAAAGTGTGTTTGTCGGGATGTACCATAGAATAATGGGTCCACTTTATTCTTGTCTGGCACAGTGAGGAAGAGGAGGAGGAGAAGAAACCCCAGGACGATAATTTCCATTCCCAGGATAGGATAAGGTCTGAGGAATGAGGTGAGAGTTTGTACATCAGTTCACAAATTGTAGTTTGTAAAATCATCATAGGCATTTCTTCCATTTTTATAGATAGGTTTATAGGTTGTGAAAAAAAACACAGGCTGCATTTCAACAACTCCAAAACAAACTCCTCTACTCATTTCCTAAGTCCCCAACTATCATTTAAATTTCATATTGAAAGAGTTTTTATTGACTTTGGGGATTGTTTATTTGTTTGCTGATATTCAAATTCTCTGTTTTGTGTCACACTGGTCAAGATTTATACAAAATCAAAGGTCTTAGAAAGTTAAGAAACTATAGTTGAGCCATTACTGCAGCAGCATAAATGCAGCTCTATGGATTAATTAATCCACTGAAACAAGTAAATTGGCTTGATTTATTTCAAACACATGGGAAGAAGGCAGTAAACAACCAAAGAAATAATGACCCGATGCTACCTCAAAATTGTTATTTACAAAACGAAAAAAGGAAAGTTTAAAAAAAACAAAATGACCTTGTTGCAAAAATGCTTTTTGAATATAATAATTTTGTAACATAATTTTATCTATGTAGTCTGAATTATGATATTTAGAATATAGTTTTCCATTGTTCTTTTCTTTTTCTCATGACCTTTCCCCTCGCTTTTAAAAAATACATTTCTAAATCTACTAATTTCTTGCAATTTATGGAACATTTCTTGTCAAGTTGCTGTTGATTTTTTTTCTCATGTTTTTGAAAGAAATCAAACCATTCTGCTGAGGGTTTAAAGGTAGAAATACTTCTGAAAGGCGGTTGTAAGCAGCACAAAAAAGTGACGTCACTCCAGGTTTCAAAGGGTTAAACTGGAACCAACAGAGACTAAAGACTAAAGACTTTGCGTGATACTTGCATTTTTAAGGCCTCACACTGCAATTTACCTTTGAGAGTTAATACACGTTCCTTAGATTCACTCATCTTAAAGGCTTAAGTGAGGCTTGTTTTCTGTGTTGGTTTAAGAATCTCAACAGTGACTTTAAACGAGGTTACCTCGGGATAAACACGCCCTCGCTAAAACTCCCTCTCCCTCGGGCGGTGGGCCGCTTTATAAGCCTATTAATATAACCGTCCGATGCCTCCATATAGCGGGCCGAGATCACAGTGAAATTATCAAAGAGTGCGTGCACACTTACTCCTGAAGCGCGGGGATGTTGTTCATGGCAAACAAAACTCCAGGAGCGAGGAGAGAGGGGATCAACACGCTGACTTCCACCGGCGGCCTCATTGTAGAAAACTCAGTTTGACCTCTTAAAGCAAGAAATGTCCCTATAGAAATATGTCCCGCTAAACACGCTGGGCTGTGAAGCGAGGCATGTCAGAAGCCAATGTCCTCTGCGCTGTCTCCAAAGGAAAAAGGTTATTAGGAGTGTCACTCCTGTTGCCTTTTGATCTGTGATGAAACAGCTACAGTGCGTGTGCTGTCTGCTAGATCTCAAAGTTCAGCTAAGGGCAGGAGACGCGTCTAATGAGCGCAACTTTAAAGATGAGCGGTGCAAAGTGCTGAAAATGGACTTCTGGATCATGCGTAATGCGTAAAATGCGCACTAGTGACAACGAGCGCGATGGCATTTCTGGGTGCAACTGATTGCTGCTTAACTATCTGCTGTGTGATTCCACGTGTCTAGGAAACCATTTGAATCATGCAATTGGTCAATTACCTTTCAGTGTCTGCTTGTACAGACTGCCACCTGCTGGAGAAACATCCGTTATATTTAGCTTTATTTCCTGGATGGTTTTTTGAAAACACTGAATTCCACCTTTGTCATTTTCCTTTCTAATTTCAACAAATTTTCGAATTCTAGGTACATGCACTATAATGAAAAAGAAATCCAGGTCACACTGCACATTTTGAAGTGTTGTCTGGGCTCCTGTGGCCCCTGGGGTTCCATTAAAGAGCCATCTGTCCTGTTTTGTGTCAGATTAAGAACTCCTCCATCTGATGTCTCCAGTCTTGATTAGTTTCTGGATTATATCTGAGAGAGAGCATAAAGTTCAGAACAAAGATTATGTTTGTTTTTCAGTTACTGGGTTTTTTTATGTCATTGTTCTATTTCTTGACTAAAGGAAGGTATTCGTGTAGGTATTCAAAATGTCCCCCCATATATCTATTAATGGAATAACACAAATAATTGTTTTTAAATAGCTGAGTACACAATTAAAAGGGGAGATTATTAGCTTTTTTAAAGCTTCAAAGCATCCAAACTATTGGTTTTCAAATCTTTATTATTCTTTTTCCATGTCCATATGTTTTTTGGCACCTATCTACTTCCGCTTCTTTCAGCTATTTAAACCATTCAACTATCAAAACATTCAGCTCGTTCAGGACATTATGGCCATTACTTTTCTCATTTCAACTCTTTATACTTTCTAAAATATTCAGCTTTTTTCAACTTTTTTTGTCCCATTAAAATGAATGGATAAAATCTTCAAATCCTTTTCAAGCCGCTCCACTTTGAACTTTCAGCTAGAAACTTCATTTGAACTTTAAATGGGTCCCAAGACCTTGAACTCTTCAGCTATGATTCAGCTTTTAGACATCTTTTGTGGTTTTTGTAATTTTGCTGTCAAAGTTTTATGCTGTGTTCAGACGTTTTCTGAATTTATAATGGCGACGGAATGTTTTGTTGACTTTTTTGACTGTTATTTTGGAATTCTACACCATAAATATCTTCAAAATGCTGTACCATAAGTTTTATCAGCATCTGGAACGATGACTTTAATTGACCGCTTTTACCACATGCTATAGTATGGCTTTTTTAGACATGCTATAGTATGAGTTTTGTGTTGACTTTTTGGACCATTTTTTTGACATTCTACACTATAATATTCTTCTAAATGCTATACCAGAAATTTTATTGACATCTGGAACGATGACCTTATCAACCATTTTTTCCCACATGCTATAGTGTGGCATTTTGCGACTTACTATAGTTCATTTTTTTCAGTATATAGGTGGTAGACCATTCTGATAGGCATTTGTACCTATCAGAATGACCTAAGCTACCTATAAATGTTGACTTTTTGGACCGTTCTTTTGAAAATACTACACTATAAACTTCAAAATGCTGTACCATAAGTTTTACCAGCATCTGGAAGGATGACTTTTTTGAGCATTTTTTCCACATGCCATAGTATGGCATTTTGCAACATACTATTGTATGACTTTTTTCAACATTTTAAATTCTACACTCTAAACTCCTTCAAAATACTAGACTATGACTTATTTTGACATTTGGAACGATGAAGTTTTCGACCATTTTTTCCAAATGCAATAGTATGGCATTTGCAACATGCTATAGTATGACTTGACACTTCAAAGCATCCACACTGTTGTTATCCTTTTCTTTATTAGTGTAGATGCTTCAGCAGCCACACTGTTATCTTGTTTCTTTATCCTGCAACTTCCTATTTCAATTTTCTTATGTACATTTTTTGGCATTTAACTTCTTCTGCATACTTTCAGCTATTGACACCACTGAACTATCAAAAATATTCAGCTCTTTCAGGACATTCCTGCTATGAAGTTTCTCATTTCAACTATTTATACTTTTTATAATTTTCAGCTTTTTTTCAACTTTTTTGCTGCCTTTTAAACAAATGGAGAAAGTCTTCAACTCTTCTTCATCCCACTCCTTTTTTGAGCTTGATCACATTCTTAATTAGACATTTTGTGTGTGTGTTAGTCTTATTTTATATTTTGTCATTTGTATACCCCAGGAAGAGTAGCTGCTACTTTAGTAGCAGCTAATTGGGATCCGAATAAAATAAAAAGATATGTCCTGCCTTCTGGTAAAAAATACACCAAGAATATCAGGGACACTTTTATCGGTAGCCTGAAATATATTGTTAAAAACAAAAAATTAAACAAAATTTGCTATGCTACGACAAGGAACCTCACATCTGCGCGACCATCCGAAATAATCATCAGTAAATTGATACCTAATTTTAAATTACTTAACAAAATGCCATTATTATTGTTATTGTTATTGTTATTGTTATTGTTATTGTTATTGTTATTGTTATTGTTATTATTATTGGTGGTGGTGGTCTAGTATTACAGTATACAGCCAAACAGTGGAACCTGGAGGGGGTTAGATTTGGCTACAGCCAAAACAGCCTTGTCTTGAGCAGTTTCTTTCCAAAATACTGTCTCATACACTCTTATTTCTGCACATTGTAAAGAATGAACATGTGAATTACGCAACAACATCTCACAGATGAACATTTGTAAAGCAGGCCTTCATCTAATGCAACCTCATCTTCTGCAACAAAGCGGCTGAAGAGGATTATGCTGCTGCTGCTGCCACACGAATTTAGTGGCCAGTGGAAAGAGAGAGTGGAGAGGGGTGGGGAGTTCAGAGGGGAAGCACACAGAGAGGCGTTTAAAGCACAGACAATCCCTGGCCTGGACAGCAGACGAGCGGTGTTTTTCAAAGTGACACAGATTCTTTCAAAGAACCCGCCCAGTCTGCAGCAATGCTGCACCCTTTAATCATTGGCATCATGACCGTGAACACCTCTTTAACTGTTGTCTACTGGGCTTTCCTCCTGAGCGATGTTTACTTCAGCTGGCTGATGGAGCCAGAAGACAAACCCAAGAAGGTGGTCACCCCGGCCTGAGGGAGTCACAGTCAATATGGACTGAACGACTGACTTTAGGGGTTTTTTGCTTAGTACTAGAGAGCTAGAAAAGCTTGTAGTTTACTCAGTGGAGATTTTTCAATTGATCTGCTTCCTGTTTCATGTGAAGAAGACCTGGAAATTCTTTTTGTTAACTTGAAATTTTCACTTAACTGAATGGACACTGCAGTGGATGAGACGGAGACATTCTGACAGGTAATGCCCAGGCTTTATCTAAATATTTTGCGTAGAAAATGCATCAAATTGCTTGTTTTTATTGTTTGTGATCTGTCTTCTAGTTAGGGATGTGTGGTATTAGATTTTTTGCCTATATCTGATATAGCAATATATCACAACTCATTTGGCCAATAACCGATACCCATATCGATACCCACTTTTTTCCCCACATAATTTTAGTCTCTTCTGTTGTGGAATTAACATCATATTATGCATACTTGTATCTTGATGGCCAAACATCAAATGAAGAATAAAATATACGCTTCTCAGTGTGTATAATATTCATTCATTCATTCATATTGTGCAAAATCTGAAAAATACTTTAACTTAGGATTTGTGATATCAGCATGTTGGCCGGTTGTTCCAATATTTCATTTTAAAGTTTATATTTGTTGATATTGATGACGTGCCGATATTATCATGCATGTCTACTGTAGTGATATTTATGGCTGTGAAGCAGCTGCATTGTAGCATCAACAGGTACTTGAGCCGTTGTTAAATGAACCCGTCTTCTGTTTTGCCATCTGCTGACTCAGTTAAAAGGTGTTGCTGGTGACAATGGCATGTGTCACCCAAATCCTTTCATGGATTACTAAAGAACACCTTGACACTGACAGACTCAGCCTGTCTCTCCTGACAGCCTCATCCTGAGACACATTCACTGACCTCACACTGCTTTTTCATTACATCCATTCCTCTGTTTTGTCTTCTCTTCACCTGGCTCTTTCTTCAGCAAGATTTTCATTCAGCTTTTTCATCCTTTAATTTTTTTTTCTTTCTAATTCTTTCGGCTTCCACGCAACATGACAGAACACGTCTTCTACTTTGGTCTCCACCCGGTCTCTTGGTTCATCCTCATTGCGAATGTTGCCATCACCTTCATTGAATGGCAATTTCTCATTTCTCAGTTTTGCAAAGTTCCTGAGCAGCAAAAAGAAAATGAACCTAAAGAGTAGAGAAGCAGTCTTCCTGATTCCTGTCCTGATGCTTTACCGAGAAGATCTGAGTGGATAAAATCTTATTTTTGAATCACTGCCTAAATCACTGATGGTTGGTTTTTTTTAATACAGCACTATGGTAAGTCTATTTGTCTGCATGACTTTAACTTTCTACTGTGTGATTTTGGTTATTTCCAGAGCTGTCTGTGTACTACACATACCAGTTTGGAACTCCTTTCATTCACAAGTTGAAGATAAAAACTGAGGAGCTGTTCCAGGTCTTGATTTCAAGGTAAGCAATCATAAAACTTCACATAACATCTTCATTTCATCAACATTTGTTCTTTTTCATCTCTCTTTTTAGCAAATTTCATAAGTTACATTGGATGATGTACATTTTTTTACCTATGGGTATATTTATTGGTACATTTTGAGATATCACCATCTGCTCTGTTGTTAAGCAAGAAATGAGTCATGAAAATAAAGTGTCATATCAGTGAATTATGTGACAGGACATTTATGGAATATGAGAAATGGACCTGCTGCGCTTAAGATGAATTTAAACCATAGGGAAAAATCCATAAATCCAAGAGAAAGTGGGTTTACTTAATATATATAATATATGTATCACACACATTATATGTACTGTATATACTGTGTATGTATATCTATATATATATATATACACATAACATGGGCATGGAGGAGCATAAGCCTCTTTGCTGTATTACTGTCCACCTCTCCTCGCTCATATCTCTAATCCCTACAGATGGAAAGCTGATATTGCTCTGTGACAGACTCAATCCTATTAACTCTGTCTGTCCTATATTCACCTCTCACCCATCTCACACTTCTCGCTCCCCCGGAAATTTGACCGAGGGCCCCTCTCCAAAACACTAGAAGGAGGAATGTTGGGATTTAAGTCTAGACAAAAGATTAGGACAGTTGGCACACTTACGGTATCACATTTTTCTCGTCTGGTGAACTACATTTTCTGAGGCAGTGTCTTGTGACAGCGAGCTGTCACTCATGAGAGGCCGTGTTCTTATTTCTGAACCATCTTGACATTTCCATCTGTCATCAGTCTTGCCATTCTTCCCAGCTTCTGAAAATATAAAAATGTTTACGTAAGATCTTCTTTCTCTCCGTCCTCGTCTCTGATGAAGCCTTTATCAACCATTTTTCAAGTTTCCACAGCATTGTGACAGAGCTTGGATCTGCAACAAGACAATAAATCGTCCAAAGAAACAGCTCCAAAGCTTCACCACGTTACCTGAACGCACCATCATATAAAGACAGCACAAACCACCTCTGCCAAAGCGACTTTAACCATGAGCAAACAACCAGTTGTGTCCCTGAATGCCTCAGGAGGAGCTCTTCTGAACCTCACACAGCTAGTGTTTGAGCACCGGCAGCTCCTCCAGCTGTCCAGGAGGAAGCAGGAGGAAGCGTATTTCGTGGACTACATACCGCCGGCAAGAGATGCTATAACTCTGCCACGCAATGTAGTCTATGTCCTAGTCGGGGTGGTGCTGGTTATAGTGGCCACTTACGCCATAGTGGGACATCTGATCAAAGATCTTATGCATGACCTAGCAGGTAACCCCTGGCTGGTGTCGTCTCCTTCCCATCGCTCTCTCCTCTTTGGTGTCTTTGAGTCCTTTTTCCTCTCCGAACTCTTGGGCCCAAAGTGCACCAGTGTTTTGTCTTTACCTTTTTACCCCATTTGATTGACCGTGTTGTTCAGTGACTCTCCTTCATATTCACCCTTAGGTTTGTGTGCAGAGTTCAACCTTCCTGACAGTTTTCATGATTTACTATTAAATTAATACTCCACCTCTCCCATGAGTATTTGTATATCACTTACTCACCTTGTGCTATACTGAAACTATGTTTTTCTCGCATGCGTCCATGAAGAATCCAAAAACAGAGAACATTCTGGTTTTTAAACATCCATTTTCAAACTGTCATATATAATCCAAGTCTCATCATCAAACACATTTCTCTTTGTTATAGTTTTGCTGTTGTAAAACACGGATGACTCCAAATCATCAAGAATTTTCTCCGCCTTTGGATTCTTCGTTAACCTTTGGAGCCATGCAAGAAAAACAAAATTCAACATAACACGGGCTGAGTAACTGACAAGCAAAAAGTAATTTGGGGTGTGACATATTCTTTTAAGATGATTGCCAAGAACTGATTAAAATTTGAGTGGATGACCACTAAAGTCACTCTAAAAAAGGGCTATTTTCTCTTAAGCTAAGTGAAGTGAAGTTAAGTGAAGATATCTGGACTTTTTGCATTAAACACTGGATCCAGTATTTCACATGATGTAACTCAAAAGAAACTTTAATTTGATGACATCATTGCTGACATTATAAGGTTAACTTTAGGGTGCCCCTCCCAGAGCAACAGAAAATTTGTGGAGTGCCCCTTCAAAAGTCACACTTACAAGTCACAAAAAAATCATTTCACTCTCACATGTTGTTTTTCTCTCCTCTGTTTCTCCTCACAGACTGGATTCTTGGCCCCAAACCAGTGGAGAATGACTCAGAGGAATCAAGAGCAGAAATAGAGGAGGAGCGGTGGCTGAGCATTTGCAGTAAGCTGATGGAGAAAGATGGGCTGAAGATGGAGAAGGAAAAGGACGGCCCACTGCCCGGTTTCTACCGGGAGGACGGAGGCTGCCACTGCCCATCCACCCCTCCTCCTCCGAGAAGCACAATGGCACCATCTTGCAATGGAGAAAAAAGGATATCCACTCATAGTGTGACCTTCGCCTGCCCCGTGACCCCTTATGCCACATCCCTCTAAATTTTCACTTTGTCACAACAGTGGTTCAGATCAGTTTTTGACACATATCTCAGTTGTTGTCTCTTTGCTGTAGTGAAGTGTGAGCTAAAGTATTTTTCTGTTTTATATAAAACACATTGCTTAATATGTAAAGTTTGTACTCATTTTGCTAAGAAATGCTTTGATAACTTATTAAAGATATACTATGTTCACTAATACACTGCTGCACACACCTAGTGGCTCATAAGTGATCATGAAAAGTGATTACTTTTGTATGAGTCTTGTTTTTTTAGAAAAATCCTGCATAGAATGGTTTTAAAAATATATGTAGAAAAATCTTATATTGTCAGTCATTCCAGATACATTTTACTGTGTTATTGTCTACTGCCCAACAACATTTTTCTCATACTTAAGAAATGTAAATTATGTACCAAACAAACTTCAAAGCTGTAAAAATGTACATTTTATTTCAATAACTAACATTGAAACTCAAATATTGTTTATCATGAAAACACGTTCAAATAAAAATGCCAGATTTTATCTTGAAAAATGTCAAGAAAAATTGTAAAACTGTATATGAATTGCCTGTGCATTTTCCAGTCAATCTGTCCTGTTCTGGTGTTGGACTAAGCTTCTCTCCAGTAAACAACTGAATAATACACAAGTGCTGTCATGTCTTATCTGTGTCCTTTAATCCATCTTACCTTCCTCTAATACCTGGGTATGTCAGGGGCAGTGACCTTATTTGTCAATGCTGAGGATTACTGCACATTAGCCATATTAAATACTGTTTGATAATGATGTAAGCAGAAGAAGGTAGAGATAGATAGATAAATTGATAGAGACAGACAGACAGACAGACAGACAGATAGATAGATAGATAGATAGATAGATAGATAGATAATAGATAGATAGATAAATAGATAGATAGATAGATAATAGATAGATAGATAAATAGATAGATAGATAGATAATAGATAGATAGATAGATAGATAGATCTGCATGCTTTTCTATGCATCAGGTAAATTCTCTGCCTCATTAGGAAACTGCTCGCAGCATCGTTCCTCTGACCTTGAGTACCTCAAGCTGCTGAGGCTAATCTAGTTTCCATCTGCGTAGCACCACAGGCAGACAGATAGGGAGTTTGTACAAGGAAACCAAATAAAGAACTTGTCAGGGTGAGAGATATAGTTGTACTTTTAATTTAAGTCTTACTTGCTCAGTGCTGCCAGGAGTGTGACGACACGCGGTGAATTGGAGGACCGTCGCCTGCGTTTGTGCTGTATGTGGATGTTTTTATTCACATTCTGGATGCTAAACCTTTATTAAGTAAAATGCATGTTTATTGTTTTACACTGTGTGAAGCAATGAGGTTTCTCCACAAATACTGTGGATACATATTTCATTCTAAAGTTGGAGAGTGTGCTTCTGATCTTTTTGTGATTTGCATACAAAGTTCTAAGATGAAACCTTTGTGTCGCCTTCATTTCGATACAGCGATGACTCTGAGATATTAAGTGGATTCTCGGGCTGACAGCAGCTTTGAAGACAGACAGCAATGGAGGACAGCTTAAAAGTTCGTTTCAAAGAAGAAGATGGGACAGTGTTGTTTGAGAGCTACATACCCCCCTCTCGGGATGCTATCCATCTACCTACTTATGTCCTCTACCTGATCATGGCAATCTTTATCGTGCTGGGCGTTCTTTACGCCATCATCGGTCACCTCATCAAAGACCTCATCCATGACTTTGCAGGTTTGTTACTGGGATGTAGGTTCTTCTTGAAGGACCAGTGTGTAGGATATAGAGGGATATATTGGCAGAGATGGAATATAATATAATAAGTATGTTTTCTTTAGTGTATAATCACATACAACTAAAAATCATTGTTTTGCATTTCCTTAGAAAGAGCAGTTCTACATAGGGATCAGGTCCTCACTAACACTCCACAAGGTTTCTACATAAGCCTGTAATGAATAAACTAAACATAGAGAGGAACTTTGGAGTTTTTACCTTAAGGCTGTGGTGTCTTTTCATTATGCTAAAGTGTCTCCTCACTTTTGTCACTTGTGTCTTTTGCTTACGTCTTAGCTCCTTCCAACGAAGGTGTGAACCTATGTTTCCTCACTCTAAGCTCCTCTAGAATCAGTCTCTCTTCTCGTCTCCTCAAGGTGCTTTTTAGGGATTGGAAGTCCTCAGTAATGGTGGATAAGGAGCAAATTTCAGGTCATGGAGGGAGAAAGAACAAAAATAAGCATAAGTTAGCTTGATGGAAAGCTCACTTGGAAAGGCAGTAGTGATGCGCAGGTCAGAACTTTTTAAACTCAACCCAACCCGGCATGCTATGAGAGCCAATCTGACCCATCCGGCCTGTACACATGTGCGTTAATCAATGACCAGAACACAAACCACCAACCCATGAACCGGAGCTGAAAGTTTTGGGTAATGACCCACTTGGTGTTGGCTATATTGTATGTCATTTCCAGTAAATATCACAACTTAAAACATGTTTTCTGTTTTAAAAAGTACAAAGGACAGAAAGACAGCAAACACTTACTCATCTTTTTAAGTGACTATGTCTTAAGCCTATGATCTCAGATGCACAGCTGATAATCTATGCGGTTTGTTTACATGAGTGCACAGCTGATTGGTACAGTGGTTTACTTACATGATGTTGCAAAAGTGCATATTTGTCACAGTCGTCTTGGACAGATTTTTGCTTGCTGTACGAACACTTGTTAGGCCTACATATTTGAAGTGGGAAATTTGACTGGAGAGATATAAATATGTTGGACCTAACAGATTTTCCTGGTCAAAAGCTGAATCAGAAAGCCTGAGCGCAGCAGTAAACTGATGAATGTGTGAGAGAGACAGAGAGGAGATGGGAAGAGAAGGTGTAAACTGGATCATTGCACAATGTTTCTGTAAATTATAAGAATTTACTCAGAATGCTGCTTGGTAATTTTATGGCCCGCCCCACCCTAAACCTGTGATATTTTCTGTATTTTCTTTCTCACCCAAACCGCCTGACCCCCAAGACCCATGGGCTGTGCGTCCATCATGCATTACTAAAAGACAGATTTTAGGCTAGGGTACTCAGTCAGTTGCAATCTGCACCACTAAATGCCATTAAATCCTTGATACTGCTCCTTTACGTCAGAGGACACTGAAAGTGTCTGTTTCCACTATTTAATATGATCACTCACAGTTTTTTTCTCTGCTTCTCTTCTCTCTCCTTCTGTCTTCCAGACTGGGTGTTTGGGGAACAGCCTGAGGAAGTGGTGGTGAACTACTGTGAGGCCAAGGATAAGTTCATGGCAGACTGGTGCCCAGAAACCTCCCCCGAACTTGAGGCCATGGCCCGGGCCGAGGAGAACAAAGTGATTGACAGGGACTTTATGAAAGCCCCCGCCATCTGGATCATATCTGCAGAACCTCGGGGAAGCAAGTCAGGCCCCCGTGTGGTCTTTCAGAAGAGGACTTAGGAAAGAGAAGATGACATCTGATTATAGACTTGTTGTTGATGCAGATCTTGTGTATCTGCTGTGATTGTATGCAGACTGAAATGACTGAGAAGAGAAGTGAATGACTGTAGTGAAGCATTACTGTGAGAGGCTGAAAATGTGTTGCCACATTGTGGACACAGGAGGGTTTCTTTTACTCTGAATGCTTGAGTGCACAGTGGTGTTATGACGACATCTAGTGTCTTTAGAGGTCATTGCTGCAATAATTGCATCACACAGATAGTGTGTCAGCACAAGTTTGTTGGTGAGAAATAAATCTTTTGAAACTTTGAGCGACATCGCTTTTCTTATGCTGCAAGAAAACTGGCAATTAGTAAGAAGTGCTCCACAGATTGCAAGAAATTACTTAAAATCATATATATATATATATATATATATATATATATATATATATATAAGGTTCTCTCAACAATTCTGTTGAAATGACACACTAAAGACACCGACCCTTTTGCACGTGGTCAGTACAAGAGACCGCTTTTTAAGAGCCATTTTCTGGTATATGCATGGGTTTTGATTGCATATATGCCACTACAGGGGACTCAGTGCATCATACCACACACTGCCCCTTACTGGCCAGGTGACGGAATTGCATCACAAATTTATCAAACCCAAAATGGTGTCGGGTTGCAAGAAATGTGCAGCTCAGGAATATCTTGCCAATCCTTCGAAAAAAGGAGAACCTTGCGGGTAAATACAATTTGATAACATTAAGTAACATCTAAGCAGGAACACAGCCTTTAAAATTTCAAAGTACTGATTTTATGTTCGGAGGAAATCACGATTAATCGTCTGTCCACTAAACTGGACATCACGAATCGCTGGCAATGTTTTGATTACAATAAGTACTATCATTGCTACTTAGTTGCGCTGAAAAATACTTAATCTGCAGTGAGACTGATGAAACAACGGATATATGCTTTAAAATGTAACCAGTAGTTTTTGTAGCAAAACAATATTTTGACAATGTTTTTGAAAAATGGTGTTTATTTCATGTCATTTAGTTGGAGGGGGGGCATTAAACAGAATTAGAATAAGTTCAAACATGTGAATAAACTACTTTAACAGCATTAATAATATATTTTTATGCTTTGACATAATTATAATTGTTTGATCGGTTTCAGTTGAAAACGAATGCATGCTGTCCACCTGAGTGGACATGAAAAAGTCGTTGAAAAAAATGTAACTTTTTGTCATACTTACCTCATACAAGGGGGATAAAAAACACTTTAGAAAAAATCTTGACTGAGGCAGTCACAATTCATACATGAAAGGGTTAAAGGGGTCTGAAATCAGAGTTTTTTCATTGATGTTACACAGAATACATACTGCTGAGATTGAGAGGCATCATCACCATGAAAAACATCCTAACTTAAGCTAAACGTCACATTAAAGGGTCATTTCACCCAAATAAAATAGGATTATGTTCCCATTTACACCTGTATTGACAAGTATCTGAATGCACATATATATACGTACAATCAGTCATGTAGTTTATAGTTTGTCCTCCATCTGTAAAAAGCAGAAGTCTCCAGCAGTTCTCTGGTCAAAGCTTGGGCTGTTTGAGCTTTGCAGCACAAACACATATAGGATGCGGTGTAGCATGGCTCCAGGAGAGGGCGCTGTAGTAAAAGTGTCCCCATAAGTTACCTGCATGCCACTACACCTGTTGTACTGTTAGCACATCAGAAAAGTTAGTCTTCAGGGCTCTCTGCCAGAAAGTCCTTTCTAAAAGCAATCTCTTCATTTTAACCCAAACTGTGATCTTTTTCTTAACAGAGCCAAGGAAGGACTCTGTCTGAAAGTTGTGAAGGCAAACTTCCCCCAACAACATTCTGGTAAGAGGGCACAGGAAGCTTTTTAGGCTGTTGTGAATGTGATGGTTGTAGAAGTAACAACAAACCTAACTTTCAGTAGAGAAACAAATGTGAAACAGAAATGCTTAGTTTTGATATTTTGGGTCTTTTATTAGCTCAAAGTAATAATTCTTCATTCCTCAGGCTCATGTGTGTTGCCACAGGCATCCATCATCCAGAGCTCTCTGATGTATTTATATTTTGAGGAGAAATTTAACACTTCTTCTGTTGCCTTTACAGAAACTGTGCACCCCCAAATCAAAAATACACATTTTAGCTCTTACCTAGTGCTATTTATCAGTCTGGATTGTTCTGGTATGAGTTTGTGTGCACATATAGACATCATTATTATTATTATTATTTTCATTGTATTGATTATTATTTCAGGATTATTATTATTATTATTATTATTATTATTATTATTATTGTTGTTGTTGTTGTTGTTGTTGTTGTTGTTACTTTGCTTTATTATATTATTTTACCTTAACCTTTAATTATTATTATTATTTTGATGATTATCATCATTGTTTATTTATTTTTATTTTATTTTTAAGTTTTATTATTATTAGTAGTAGTATGATCATTATCACTGTTATTTTCCATGTTTATTTGTTGCATTCATAGATTTATTTTTATATATTACTGTGATTGATAAAAACTTGTAAAAATCTTTAAAAAAAATTTGGCTCCCCCTGCTGGGATGTATCATGTCAGTGGCATTCAAGGATATAATCAATGAGACCTGAGAAGATTTTGTTATTGCCAGCGCACACGCTGAAGAAGGGTGTCTTGAAATAAGTTTCCAAGTGTTGGAGATGTCGGCTGTAGAGATGTCTGTCTTCTCTCCAATTTAATGGAACTAGATGGCACTTTGATTTGTGCTCAAATTGCCAAAAGAGTACATTTGAAAAAATCAGCAGCAATATGTTTTTGCAGAAATCATGTCCAGTTACTCAAGACAATCCACAGACCTTGTTGTGAGCAGTTTCATGCAGGACAGACATCTCAGTGGATGATATCTCTAACAATCTGCAACTCACTCCAGAACAATCGAGATTGATAAATAGCACCACAGGAAACGAGGGTTAAATTGGAGTGAACTGTCCCTTAAACAAGATAAACCAAAGCTGCCTCCCTCTTCACATAGGCTACTTATACAGTTACTGAGTGCCAAAGCAAACAATGACATAATCTCATTAACTTTGTCCCCCCCTAATCCCTCCACTCTTTCAGAGTAGGATTCCTGAGTCAATCTTCAAAAAGATAAACCAATCAGTAACCAAAGCAACTTGATACAAATAACGGCTGAGTGGGATCTTACAAAACTTAACAGTATCTGAATTGATGTTTTTACAGAGGAAAAGTGGCTAAAAACAGATGTCAGATTGTAAAAATCCAGGTAATCAGCCACATTTATATAAGAGCAACATGTTTTTAAGGCCTGAATGATAACTGTTGAATGTTCAGTTTCAGTAAAATGTATCCTGAAAACACAACAGTGGTTCTTTCGTTTTGGAAAACTCAACTTCAGAGAATTATTTTGAAGTATACATCCTTAGAACAGCAAAGTGCAAAGTCAGTGTTGAAACACTTTTCCAAACATGCAAGCATGTAGCAAGAATCTTGTTAAAATAAGTAACTAGGGGAGAGATCATGTCATGGGATTAAAATGCAGCCTTACAAGGCTTTGCACTTAGAAGAAATGTCACTGCTCTCATTCAGTATCTTTTTATTGATGATGTGCTTGTACTTAAGTATAATTTTGTGTACTTTATTTGAATATTTCCATTAATCTCTATCTGATCATCCTTAATCCTTGTACTCATTTAGTTACATTTCAAGTAGAAGTGGTAAAATGAGATGCATTTGTACTAATTAAATTAAATTTAGCTCCACCCCCACCTTTTAAATTAAAATGTATGTTACAAGCTAAAGTGTCCATAATAAAATCAAATATATCAAAAATAATCAGAACAAAAGTCTGTCAGGAGCTCTTTTGCTGCAAAATGAATAGTTTTACTTTATTTTACCTAATTATACTTTACAAGATTTAGCATGCATTGCTTGACATTGCATTGTATATTTTTTAATAGTGTGGCATTGCATCATCTACTTAAATACAAGCTATAAATACCTCTTCTCCCACTGGTGCTGTTGTGCATACATTTTTGGCATTTATCTGAATAATGTATTCAGCTACTGGTAGGCTAATATGCATTTGATAAGATGCAATCAAAGAAATTGATATTTGAGAACTCTGGTACAGTTCTGTATAGGAGTACATTAAAAGCAGTATAATAACAGTATATGTGCTGTGCAGTATAAAAAGCAGGACTACATGATGCTATCTAACCCTTTGAAACTCTGATCGACATCAGTTTTCTTATGCAGCATTCAGATGTCTTTCACAAGCATTTTAACTTTTGAAACCTTAGAAAATTGGTTTGATTTCTTCACAGCACATGAAAAAAAGGAAATGAGCAAGAAATTGGTAAAAGGTGACAAGAAAACAACCTGAAAATTAGTTTTTAAAAAGACAGAGAAAATGATAAGAAATTATGAAATTTATATGAAATATATAAAAATGTCCAGAAAAGTATCCTAATATTACATTTGAAATAATGTTACAAATTATGTATGTATAATATTACATGTATTTTTAGCAATGTATTTTTCAGGTTATTTCCTTATTCATTGTTGTTTTTTTATTTTTCTTATCTTGCTAAGTTTCAGGAAATTTTCATGTATCTTTTTTTTGTTAATTTTGGAGTAATTTCTTGTTATTTTTCTCATGCCATTTTTCTTGTGGTTTTTGAAAGAAATCAAGTCAATTTGCTCAGGTCTCAAAGGGTTAATGCATGCCATAAGCTTGTTTGTGGTACTGTTACTTTGGAAAAAAACAGCTTAAATCAGTAAAATCAGGGAATATTCAGAGTATTATTTTGAAACATGTATCCTTAGAGAGCGTTTTTGCTTTTGAGGCAGATATATTCTTCCTCGCAGCTCATGTGCTGGTGGGCTGGTTGAACAGCAGGGACTCTGCTCTGTGGGATGGGGCTCTGCTTTCATTTCTCAGGGCGCGCATCCTCTCTCTCTCACACACACACACACACACACACATACACACTCCAAACCTGAGCGGTGTGCGGTGCGTCGACCGCGCACATTAACATGTTCCCGTGTGGTTGTATTTTGTGTCAAAGTGAATAATGGACGGCTGATTTGAAGGCTCACCGGCATGGATGACTGAAGGAGCAGCCTTTATGGATTGGAGCTCATCGCCACCGGAGCAAATCTGGGGAGAGTCTGAGAGGTGAGGCGGCATCCAGCCGATTGTGTTGCGGGGGGACACCGCAGCGGAACACCGCAGCGAAACACTATAGCCCTCATTAGGTATTTACCAAAACACGACCAGGGCTTACAAACCGCAGCTTGCTCTATTTAAACCCACATTTCGGTTACCATAACGTTATTTTCTGTCGTGGTGTTTCTAGTCTTCTATCATAAAGCAGTCGCGCATCCTCTGGTGTAATAAAGGCCGTGGCTGTATCACATACGGTAGCCATCTGCATGCTTTACGGATCAAATATTAACACTATTGAGGCCACTGGCGATACAAAATTTGACTCTGATTGCCATATTGGTTCCAGATGTCTGCATTTTTTCGCAACACAATTTTCTGATGAAATATGTTCTATAAGGATGCGCCTCAGGGGCTAATTTTGGCCTGCTTTGCACGATTGAACTTACGTTGCGATACGGTGGCAAATATTTTAAGGGCTCGCTTGTGAAATGGGGCAATAGGGCCCCGGGAGACACTTAATATTGCAGGCCCAGGAGTAATAGATAAGATTAAATTCCTTTATAAACTCAGATGCCATACAGGAAAGAATAATGATGAATGTATGACTTTAAATAATCAAAAATATCCTCACAGGCACCCACGTCAAGTTTCCCCCCATTATTATTAATTGAGAGTGATTGCACTCAGTTCAGATTCAGCATGCAATGTGTGGTATTGCATGTAGGTTACTGCATCATCAAATCCCTCCCACATACAGGGACACACGCTGTAACTATAAATGGACAATCCCACTGATATTTGCACAATCCCGAAGAAAACAGGAGCTCTTGAAAAAGTCGTGATACCCTGCCCACCACAATGATGCAGCATGTGGACTATTTAGGTGAACTTTTAAACCTCTGGCATGCACCAACTGTCTTTACATTTTCTAGTGGGGCAGCTGTCAGGGCAGAGACCAGAGGGGGAGAACTATTAGACAAGTATGGTGGGCTTATGATGCTGCTGGTATGCTGTGGTTAGTGCTCAGTCTGTTTAGGCTACTTGTCAAAAGGGGCATAGCTTTTTTTTTTTCTGTTGTTGTTTTTTGGTTGTTTTATTTAAACATTTTTGGGGCCATGTGTAAATTTATCACTGCTGGAAATGTGGTCTTTTTGTAAAGGAGGCTACCTATACAGTAGCAAAACACAAATACTTTCTGCATCAATTGTGGGAAAGATCATGCTACTGTATGTTTCAACTGTGAATGGTTGCTTATCTTCGTCTATTTTATGGCAGACTGCAGTTATTTCTTTTGACACTGTCACCCCCTACCTTACTGGAGGCAGTGTTGTGTGTCAGCTGCCTTCTAGCACTTCATTGTTTTTATTCGGGGTGGGATGCAAGTGTTCAAAATACTGAAGGGGACGTGTACTCTGCATCCCCCCTAACATCTATGCCTCTGCTGGTCAATCACTTCTGCAAATCATCCCTGTTAAAATGCACTCTAACCATGTGGTTATAACAGGATTAAGAGGGGGATCATTCAACTGATTGCTTCTGTCATGAAAGCATCCTCTGCAGTGGTTGGTTGGTTCAGTTGAACTTTGACCCTCAGCTGCTCCTCCTATCTCTGCTCTCCCCTGCTGGGACTCCCAGATAACCCCTATTACCTCACAGAGGTGCAAATGAGATCATGCTGTTGCAGTGAAAAGATTTCTGTCTCTTCTTTTCCCCCAATGAGCTCCCTGATTTACAATACTACAGGATCACAAAGCTAATTTTGTACAATGTTCCCTCCTCTGTAAATGTTGTGATGTGTACACTGCTCCAAATTTTTGATTACATAGTTTTATTTAGCCCTTTGAAACCTGAACAAATTGGCTCAACTTCTTTAAAAAAAAATACACGGGGAGAAGGCAATGAGCAATTTAACAATACATTGCCAAAAAAATAGCAAAAAAATCTCAAAATTCCCAAATTCTTAATATAATGATTATAAATATATTTTTCATTTTGATTCATTTCATTTTTATTTTAAAATTATTTTTCAAGTCATTTTCTTCATCACCTTCTACTTATTTCTTTCAATTTGTGGCACATTTTGTGAAAAGTTGGTTATTACTTTTCCCCCATTGTTTTTGAAAGAAAACTAACCAATTTCAAAGGGTTAAATAGCTTGTGAGGGGTGTCTGAACACAGCACAAGAAAACTAATGTCGAACCAGGTTTTAGAAGGTGAATAATCTGACTATCTTTTATCTTTATGAATGTGCTGACAATGCTTCATTTTTGTTTCTCCTGACAGTGCTGTGGAAGAGCAGCCTTCATCCAACATCACAGGTCACATGACAGGTATGTAGCCTGCATTAAAAATCTGTTGCAGCCATGTCAAAAGATAATTATTAATTCCACAATTTCTGTTGATTTCAAAACAAATGTTTTTTTTTCCTCTTCTTAGATTTGTGTAGCGATGAAACAGACAACTCTCCTCCTCTTCAGCCCCACACACTCAAGCAGTTTGAACAGGTGAGAGACTTTGTTTTGAATTGTCATGGAGCTGAATGTGAGTGACTCTTCCTTGTCCTTCAGCATGAAGAACAATACTCTGGTGATATGCCCAATGAAAATACGCTCCACTCTGCCATCTTGTGGCTTTCACAGCTTCCTACAAGAAGTGATTAGCTGATTTTGGTTTACTCTGACACAGTGTCCTCACTGTAGGGTCAGATGTTGAGAAAATCAGGGATGTCTAATACCAAAATCCATTCTCACATCCAAACTGGAATATGTGTTATTAAAGTACAGAGAAGGAAAATTCCCGCAGCTGATGAGATCTGATGGAAAACACCCTGAACCCTCCTGGTGGTGAAAGTGTGCCTCTGGGTACATCACGGCCCACTTTAGGATTCCTCATCGGTCCTTGCTGCACTGTTATTGGGCATTATATCAGTCACATTGTACAAAAAAACTATATTAAAGATCCCTTTTAATGTTTTTCAGCAGGGTATTGTAATTTCCTGTAAGCTGCAGGATCTTTGTGTCTGAAGCACCTTTTGCTAAATTTAAATTAAATTTGACAGTGTAGGTGTCTTGAGGTTAAAGGGAAATTATCAAGAATATGAATGTGGAAAAAATCACTAACACATTAACATTTAATGACTAACTGATGAGTCGAAGATGGAACACATGAAAAGGGTTTTTGTGCAGTTTGTGCTGATATGCACCGATCACAGCGTCACCAGCCTATTAAACGGACATGATGTGTGGTGATAAACCTTGCAGATATGACTTAGTAGGGACCTGCTACACCTACTGGTAAGTTCAGAAGGCTGTTATAGAGTGCTGCAGGGATGATGTTTGTCTGTAGGGTGATGATGAAGTTAGTGTTGTCCTGGTTTCTTTGTCAAAAAGCCAATGGGATTTCTCCATTGAATTTTGGAGAATGAAGAAAAAAAGCTCTGTTGCAGACAAAAGTTGATGATACTTAGGCATTTTGTGTGAATGCAATCACAGATATAAAGAGGTAACATTTTGCTATAGAGGAACTTCACTGCGGTCGAATGACAATATTGAGTTTACATGGGACTCAAATTCTGGTGTTCTTGGTGAAAGTCCTGTGTAAGGCAGAGAGGAAGAAAGCCCTTTCTGGGAGAAAGTTTCATATAAATGCCTGATGATAGCCTTCTCATCCTGAGGTAATAATAATTACTGGGGTTATAATAAGAGGTGTGGCAGTTTACTCTAAATCCTACTTTGTAGTACAGGCCTCAGATCAGAATTAATCACTGGTCAAGCACTAAAACTGTCACTGACTAACTCACCACCAGTGATAGTCCTTTCATGCTATTCTGGAGGTGGTGCTGAGATCTGTTAAAACAGGAGGTGTCACCAACTAGTCACGAAAGCTGGGGTTACATTGTGAAAGCACTCAAAGCTGGAGTCACTTACATGGCAGCTAATTCTTGGATGTGTCACTTTTACACAGAAATAAACACATACTACAGGGACATATTTACACACATTCACTCCCATGTATTTGTCTTCAAGAGGTGTGTGTGTGTGTGTGTGTGTGTGTGTGTGTGTGTGTGTGTGTGTGTGTGTGTGTGTGTGAGAGAGAGAGAGTTTAAAAACACACACCGTGTACATGATGTCATCCCTAATGTTGTGTGGAGTCTCCGCTTGGCGCCTGTCCTATCTTTGCTCAGAATTATTTAGAAACAGCATGTAAGGTGACACTTTAATGGGCACACTCACTGAATGCATTTAGAACTAACAATGACGTAACTTGTGATGGTAATACGTCTCAGTCACTTCATTTTTAATGCTCATTGCACTGGACATTTGTTGTGAAACTTGATTTTAATCAAGCTTTTTTCAGAGACTCATAGACTCAAGACTTAGTGTAGCCTGTCTTCCTTTCTGTTATTTTCTTTCTGTTCATTCATATCTCTGTGGGACATTCAGGGATTCACCGCTCTGTGAGATTCAGGACACCTCCCTATTAATAGCATCAGGCTCACAGCTCCCAGGTCTCCTATTTCATCCAACTTCTCACCACTCACCTGTCTGTCCTGCTCGCATCAGCCCCTCTGCCTTCCCACGCTGTGTAGCCTTTGTCGAGGGAGTTTCTGATTTTTAGCAAAATGTTTTGAAACTGTAGGTATATGAGAAATAGATAGAAAGATGCAAAGATAGATAGATAGCTCTAACAAGTAAAAAATACAGTAACAAAAAAATGGATAATAATTTAAACTCAATGAATGTTCAAACAAACAACAAGAAATTGCATCTTACATGTTCGAAAAGGAATAGACAGAAGCATAAACTCTGGTTAACTGAGTGTGGGTGTGGCATCCCCTTTCAAATGTCAGATGATATAATATATCAGTGTGTCTCTGGGGCTTTTCCATGTGCCCACACGAGCTGGATTTTGAGTGACAGGAGGCTCAAAATCCCCAAAACAAACTGTCCATTCAGACATTATCACCTATTAAAGGTCCAGTGTGTTGGAGTTAGTGGCATCTAGTTGTGAGGTTACAGAGCTGAAACTTGGAGAATATTGTTATTTTCTGAAAAGATAAGGCCAGTGATAGAAAGTAACTGAGTAAATGTATTAAACCCTTTAAAACCTGGATAGACAGCAGTTTTCTTGCTTAGCATTCGGATGCCTGTAAAATTGGATTTCTTTCTAAAACATGGGAAAAAGGCAATTAGTAACTTGGTATAAAATGTTCTGCAAATTGTAAAAAAGGACCTTTGTTGGCACTGTGCATTGTCATAGAAGCGCTGTACACAAACCGACTCACCAACAGTTTGCAAAGCTGTGGGGTAGACATGCGTGCAAAAGGAAATCCCACATTTCTGGTTAGGAGGAGAATCACACCTGCTTTTAAACTTTATGAAGTACTTAGATGTAAATAGGTTTTTGGCTATGAGCAAATATCACAGCACTGACCTGCATGAAGGAAGGAATGAGAGTCCCCCAGTGGTAAGAAACTGTGGGGAAAAAAATCATATTTTGATGCAAAAAAAGCAAAATGACTAGTGGCTCCAGCTGTTCTACTTTTCCATGTTTTGGCATGATAAACAACATGTTAGTGCAGGTTAATCAGAATGTGCAGGGCTGCATGTAAACACAAATATTAGTGCAATTTTCATTTTCATTAGACATGTAAACAGCTTTGCAGGAATGTTGCCTTTTACGGAATAAGGGCAAAATCTGGAGTATTTTGTGCATGTAAACTGTTGCTATTATATAACATGAAGGCTAGTGCAGACAGAGTGTCAGCTGTTCTCTCAGTGAGAATCAACCTCCACACTCAAAAATATATTAAAAACAAATTTAAACGGGGCAAACAAAATGCATATTCAGTACATTTGAAAGGAGACATATAAAATGAAAAGGACAGAAGGGGACTCACATCTAACACCCTCCCCTCTCTTCATGTCCCTATTTGTTCCTTTGGCGCCCCTGTTTTGCAGAGGGGTGAGATTTCCCTTCATATCACAAGTGCCTGTGAGCTCCGAGCCTCTTACCTCCCCCCTTTAGCCTCCCGCCTCCCCTTTACTCCCCTTCCACCCACCTCCCCTGGCAGTCTGGGATTCCAGGGATGTCTCCTGCTGTAAAATAAGCTCCTGTCCCGTCCCCTAGCAGATCAGAACACACCATGGAGCTGACATGGCCACATCTCTGACCGGCCGGGCAGCAGAGTTGCCCTCTGCACTGCAAACACCCCTATAGAGTGTGTGTGTGCGTGTGTGTGTGTGTGTGTGTGTGTATGTGTGTGTTAGTTTTAGTGTGTGTTTGTCGATGGTATCCTGGTGGCCTGTTAGAGGCTAGGATGCCACTTTGTAAATAATTTGTTAATTGTGAGATTATGCTCTTTTGGAGAAGGAGGTAGCATGTCTAACGGTTACCGGACTCTTACACATGGACATGCCATGACAGTCGGCGTCCTGTAAAATGGACTCCGTATTCCCCCATGATACGGAGAGGTCGAAGACGATTGTTCATTTCTGACCTATAACGGACATGTCAAGACGTGACGGTGCTCTTTGACGGTCATGTCTAACGGTTACCGTACTTTGTCACAGCACCTGAATGACCTGAAGAAGGAGAACTTCAGCCTCAAGCTCCGCATCTACTTCCTGGAGGAGAGGATACAGCAGAAGTACGAGGAGAGCAGTGAGGATGTCTATCGTACGGTGAGTAGGGAATTTCTCATAAAAACCTTGTTTGACTGGTGATAAAAAGGGACTAGTGGTGTGGGGAGTTACTCTACGGGAGTCAACCCAGAGGAAAGGAAAATTTAAAATGAAATCTCTTTTTTGCCCCACCTATTGCTCCTAGACATAGTTGAGCTCAGTATAACATTAAAATGAGATTTTGAACATATTTTCATACTTCTTAAATTCAGCTCCTAAGAAATAGCTTTACTCTTTTCTCTTTTCTCATGCTCTTTTCCCTCTCTCACTGTAGTAATTTGTATGTGTCTGAAATAATCAGCTCTCAGATTCAAAGGGAACATTTGAACAAGTCTCAGCTCTGTGTATTTTATCTGTTCTCAGAGTTGAAAAACCTCTGAGAAGCCTATGAGCACAGCAAGGGAACTCCTGCTGAATTATTGTTTTGCTTCTTATTTCTCCTAAACGAGGGTCTAGAAGAAACAGATCAGAGTATATAAATACAAAAGAGCTAATTTATGCCCTTATCATATCAGTCATATTAAGTAAGTGTTATCATGCATCATCAGCATACAGGTATGCTATCCTGTAGACAGGGTTCCCACAGTCTTACCTTATTCCTGGAAAAGCTATGAAATTAGAAATACTATAATCCAGGCCTGAAAATGCATGGAAATAAACTGAATGTGTTGGAAAAGTTTTGAATATACATTATTTTGGCTATTGTTTACATTACGTTTGTAAAATTCCCAAAGCATGTCTGACATTACTTAAAATACATTGTTTTTAAAATCTTGTGCATCATTGCTTGACTGTGGATTGGATCTTTGGTTGTCTGTCGTCCCAAAAGAGGCACATCATTGACGTTTTGCGAAGTCCTCGTTGCCGGAAAGTGCACGTTTAACCTGCCCACCACCTGCCCATTTTAAACTACTCAAATACAATCATGGAAACGGGGCAAACTATTATGGAAAAGTTATAGAAAAGTTCTGAAATCACTGTTAAAATGTGTGGGAACCCTGTGTAGAGCTGCTGTATTGAGCATATTGTTGACCCAGCTGTTGCACTGATGTGGTTGAGGTGACGAGACCTGCCATGTGTGTTTTACCAACTGGCTGTTTTTCGATATATAGCTGCCCTGAGAGGGCCTACACAGTAGCTAGCTCTTTGCTCATGAATTGATTTGATCTAGTTTGTGTGTACCGAGCTGATATTTGTCCAGCAGGACCTGTGTTTTTTCTGTGCATTGTGTCTGTGTCATATAAGAAGTCAAATGTTTTGTGTTTACCTTTGTTCTGCTTTATTGTCCTTGTTTTAACTGCATGTCTGTTTCTGTGTATGTACATCGAAAGAGCTAAAACTGGAGTCAAACTCCGTGTGTGTGTACCACAGATGTATAATAATAACTAGATACTGGATGCCAAGATGGCGCCTATTCAGTCCTATGTAATTGCTCACCTGTTGCATGCGCCAAAAAAAGTTTCTGGGTTTACTACCGCAGTATGTGGGCCACTGAATATGCACAGGTTTGCACTTGCCTCATAGACTTAACTTTGTGATGAACTCACAGATTTGAATCACTTTTCTTGATCAAGTTTTACAAACATATCACCCCATTGGTGGTCAATGGGGAAAACGTTAGGCATGTTTTTTTCTGCAGTACCATCTGGGGGCCTGATGTGTACACACAGATCTGACCATTAAAGCTGACTCAGATTCTGATAGGGAGGTTTCTGTAGATTTTATGCCCTCAAGTTAAACAGCGTACATTTAGTTTTACCCCACAGCCCAGATATATTAAACTACAACTTTGGAAATGTAGGGACCAGGGATGATCTAGTTTTTCTCAGCATCGGTTTTCACCATGCATGAAACAGTATGGCTTCCACCTCCTGTTCACAAACTCTCACTGTTACAGCTAAACAGAGCACTAAAGTATGTTTCTGAAGACATTTTAGGAAAGAAATAGGCAATGCAGTAACATAATCTTGATTAATATTTGATCCGTTTTACCATTTGATCAAAGTCTGAGAGAGAAAGAGAGTGGCAGGTCTGTCTCTTGATCTTGATTTACTTCTATATTCTTTGTGTCAGTGATAGTGGGCAATATAAAAATATATAAAAATATAAAAATAGAGGTACAGTCTGTAGTCCAGTTAGCATCCTTGAGAGCCAGCGAAACTGTCTCAGATGACGTAGATGCGGTGGTGTTTCGCTGGGTGGGAAGATGGAGGGAATAATAGTTATGATATAGAGTTGGTTGAAAATTGGCAAAGTATCCTTTTAAATGTCAATATAACAACTTTGACCATTCAGTTTGTTTGTATTGGCATGTATCTTACATGACATGCATGTTGGTAACAACTGGATCTTCAAGCATAAAAAAATGTATATAGATTTTGTGAACTGAATTTCCTAACTTGGAGGAAAAAAGTGGCAGAGCACTACACCTATGATGGAAACTCAGTGAGATACACTTGTGAGCCTTTTTTAACGTCAATGCTAATGTTGTCTCATCCCAGCTTCTCAAATGAGAGGATGTGTAGTGTTTTTGGTTTTTTTTTGGGTCCTCATAATTTTCATATTGTTTGGACTTTTCAGACGAAAGAAAAACAATATATAGCTGTAACTTTGGGCCCTGGAAATTTGCTGCAGACATTTTTCACAATTAGCTACACTGAGCTATTTTATTTTATTTTTTTTTTTTATTTGCACACAGGATTAGATAAAAACAAGTAGATAAAAACAGACATAACAAGAATTGTGTAGGAGAGGTTAAGAATCCTTCCCTCTAGAATTTACAATCTATTCATACTGAAATGGTAATTCTCTCGTTAACATGACAATATCACAAACACAAAAGTATGAACATCAATGTTACTTGAACAATTAATCAAAGACACAACAGAAAATCGGACAATGTGTTTGCAGTCCTTAAAATGTTGACATTTTTCACTCCTATCCTTAGTGTGTGCGTGTGTATAATATCCATGCAAGTGTTCAGATCTGTACACCTGTGCACTCTTGTTTGTTTGCGTGCGTCCCTCTGTATCTGTGCACCTACAATAAGGTGACTTGGTTCAGCTGTTGTCTTGTTTACATGAGCCAGTCAGCACTTAAAACGCGTCTCCGTCTTTCATTTGAAATCCCTCCTGATCATCAGCAACTCTTTGATATGAGAAAAACTAAATGGCTGTTTGATCCAGCCGAACAAGACCTGAGCGTGCTGCCGCTTATCCTTCACAATTACTGCATACCAACAGTGATTGAGTAAGCTGATCCCACGTCATCCAACTCGATTTTAATCCCTGTTCTTCACAATCTCTCACTCTGTGTGGCTGAAGGTTAATCGGTCTAATCACTGTTTTATTGGACACTAAATCTTTGTTCCGCAGTATCTGAGCTGAGTTGCTCATCGCTTTGTCAGAGTATCAGTGTTCCCGTCCTCTCTTGAAAACATTTCAATGTAATACAGTACAGACTAGGTGTGTTGGTCCTGGGCACATAGTGATCTCTCTCAGAGCTCTAGAGACTCTATTTTTAGCGCAAGCTTGAGTGCTCTGATTTATTTATTACATGTATTCATATGAGTGTCCATACGACAGAACTCATGCATCGGGACACGTGTATGTGGGTGTTTGTCTTCACTTCACTATTTTTGCATTGGTTTATGTTTTATTGAGCATGTATATTACATCATGTCACTTCATTAATACACTGTAAAATGTAGAGATTTATTTGATATGAAATCTAGGTAAGGGATCATGTACACTTGAAGACCTGCATCACCCTGTAGGGGTTGCTTTGCAAGAATGATCAGCTGGCTTTACATAATCTCGTTTATAACACGGCTGTTTACAAGAGAAAATAATGATATGACACAAAATGAAATGAAATGAAAATGAAGAAAAGCAGAATTAATTTCAATTTTCATTCCTCTGTATTTTATGAAATTTTACAGACAAACTGAAAATAGCTTTCATAAAGAAAACAATCTACAGATAAATCAAATCATTAAATGAATTGTTAGCTACATATTTAGCATCTTGATCTGCAAATAAGGCATTTAACAGTTGTCATTTGTGTAAATTAAGTGATCAGACCATTTCTTTGATTTAGTATGGGATAAGGCAAAATGAGCATCATCATCAGAAAATAAATCAAATATCTGTCAATGGTTGATCAATCACAGTATTGCAGTTGTGTTTGAATTATGAGTGACACTCATGTCGGTGTTTTTTAGTGCAGCCGTCTCCCTCCTCTTGCACAGTTTGGTTATTAGGGGATCTGTTGCTGAGGGCCAGCGGGGCAGCAGGGGCCAGAATAGCAGGTGCACAGTGATGGGTATCTATATATAGAGCTGTTTGCAAGATGGGGAACTGACTCTTACTGTAAGCCAAGTTTCTCTCACACACACTCAGTGAAACGTGTTCCTCTTACTTGTATGTTACATTATTTATTATTAGAGCATTAAAAGGAATCATTTACGGTCATTAGCTATGCAAAGCACATGTCTGGTCGTGTGTTACATAACTTGCAGTTGCTGCTGCAGAACTTCACTTAGTGCTGTACAGTTGAGTCCTTAAAAGGTTAAAAAAAATCTGAAGAAAATTGTCAGTACGAGCTTTGTGTTTGAGTCCTTTAAGACTCAAAAACAAACTTTAAAATATTGTATAAAGTTGTTAAAATTTTTATTAAACAGATTTTCAAATAGATTTTCATCCATTATAAGAATTATACAAAAAGTAAGTTATTAAAAAAATGCATCTATTTTACTTATAATAATTTCATGTCTGTTAGAATTTATTTCTGGCATCCTTTTTTTTTTACTGCTCATGTATAGTTTAGCATTATTGATTAACTACATTATGATCGTAAGAAAATATACATTTTCCTTTTTTTGCCTTTAGGAGCTTTTATACGATATTCATAACATTAATATAGCAGGAAAAGAAATCATTTCTTGCTATGTAAAGATGTTGTAGAGTAATGGTGTCCTGAGCAGAGAATGAATCAAATAATAATCATGATCATGATTTTGATATCTCACGATTAAATGAACATGATCGACCGCCATATTGTTTAAATGTTTAAAATGCCACTCCACTGCAGATGAAATCAAGCACTCCATAAACAGCAAAAAAACAGCCCACACCTTTAAAAAGCTGTCGTGTTGTTATGCAGCTGCGAAAAACTTTAATGAATGTTCCAACTGCAAATGGGCAAAGCGAATATCTATTCATTAACCATCATCATCCATTCTTTGGAGGTATTTCAGATTTAGGAGAGAACAAATGATATGCAAAGAGTGCCTGAGACTTTTGTCTGCGCTAGAAATGCATCAAGGCCAAAATAAATAATGTTGCTAAAGTTACCTCACTGTATCCCCGTCTTTGCATCAACTCAGATAGCCATAAAATCACCACTGTACAGCACATCGCAGTACAGTGTCTGCTGTCAAACTAAAGAAATACAGCAGCAGATACTAATCCAACCAGCTCTCAAAGACAGACTGGAATAACGCAATCACATTTTATATTTCTTAATTAGCAGGATTGTAGCACAGTGTGAAAGTAAAAGCAGTGTTCTGTTGATTTAATTTTGGGTTTCTGCTATGATTTTATCTAGATTCTTCTTCTAGGAGACGCACTGTGATTATGGACCATTTGCATCTTATGCAAAGATATTTGGTAGGAATGTATCATAATGTGGAAGTGAAAGCAGTGTTGTGTTTATTTAAATGTGAAAGAGCAATAGAAAAATGTCTTATCCCTAAAATCAATGAATGGTCATGATATATAATTATAATCTCAATACTGATCAAAATAATCTTGATTGTCATTTAGGCCATAATGGTGCAGCCCTTCTCTGCACGCCGCTCATATGTTGATTACCGCTGAAAACATAATCCAGATCCACAGTGTCGTGTGGATGCATAGCGCCCACCTTCTGGTTTCTGCCAGGTTAACAGTGTTAACTCTGTCAACACTGTTGCCTTTGGGTGCCTTCAGAAACCCTCACTTGGAGCACTGGAGCCCACTCTGACACAAACTGGGCTGTTTGCAAATTCGGAGAGCTGTTGGAATATACTGTTTGGTTATCTAGAGCACCTCACTCTTGAGGCGGCATAGTGCACTTAATCGTTCATTAATTCATGAAGAAAAACGCTCTGTTTCTTTGAACTGTTCTCTCATTTTATTGTCGGGTGTCAGATTAGTGTTACGAATGCACCCATTGTTAACGCCATTCTCACTGTTAGCACCGTCACCTCCATGTTGAGAACTGTGTGCAGGAACGTGAATGAGACTCTGAATGTTGTGCACAGCCCCTTTAAATAACCTGAAAGCCCATCTGCAGGCAGCAAAGATGTGATAATGTGTGATTTCAGACTGTGGTTCAGAGATTTGTCACTGTCTGTTTTGACGTGACGAGTTCATGTGTATGTACTTGGTCACGTGCAGAGTGAAGTAGTAGGCAGCAGTATGTGCGCGTGTGAGCGCTCGTGTCGCCTCTCAGGAACATGTTTATGAGTTGATTTCAGACTGTGAGTGTTGGTGCACGTGCAGCCCGGCTCTCTGTGAGTGATACAGACAGAAAAATCTCTCTGGCAGGGACAGGGAAGGTCAACAGACTTGGACATACTGAAAGAGATACTGAAAATAATACAAGAGAATGGAAGAGAGGAGAGACAAACCGAGACACAGGGAGAGAGACGCAGCTAAAGCATGAGGAATGACAAGAGAAAGTGGACCCTCAGTTGAGATGAACATGAGCTGAGCTGTAGTGATCAAAACAGCTATCTGATTATTCCAGCAGACAGGCAGACACACAGACAGATAAACTGTCCTCTCGCTTCTCTCTGAGGTCAGAATGGAAAGAATGACCTCCACCAACCTCGCTGTTTAAATCCTTTTTCCCTTAACATAAGAGCCCTGATTGGCCCTTTAATGTCCCCTGTGGACCCCAGCAGGTAAACAAACGGTGGAGTTGAGCCTTTGGCCCCAGGGGTGAATATCTGAGCTGCCCTGAATTCCCCGGCTCTAAATATACCGGCCATGACAGCACAGTCAGATGTTCTGTACTGATGATACACAACACTCAGCAGCTCTGATTCACACAGCAGAGACTGACAGATTAGTGTGTGATGAAGAGATGTGACAAACAAGACAATAAGGTGCTTGAGATGTGAGGGAGGCAAAAATATATTAGACTCAGACAAACCCAGTGAACATTTAAGCAATAAAATACAGTGTGTCAAACGTTTAGAAAAAACATTTTTTAATATAGAATCAGTATTTGACATAAAGAGCAGATATACAGACTCACTCAAAGAGTTTCGAGATATGTTTGGGTTTTATTGTTAGCTGATTTATAGACAACAGGATCCTAAAATATGTGTTGTATTTATCTCCGCAGTATGTGACAAGGTTGCTCTTGTCGATATTGTTTATATGTTGTGCTGCAGCCATGATAAGTCAGGTGTGTAAGGTGATATCTCTCATTTGTAAATGGTTTTATTTTTGTGTTTTAAATCATATTATACTATACATGAGTTTACAAACTTTACAAATTCACAAACGTCATATGTACTTTAAATAGGACTTTGTTTATTTAGTTTTTAATTCTATCAATCAAGGATTCACGATAATATCGGCTCATCATTGCTATCAACAGAAATTGGCTTTAAAATAAAATCAGAATTGGCCAATGATTTCTGCCAATATAACAAACTTATATATATATATATATATATATACATATGTTTTGTTTATTTGTTTTGTTTTTTTGTTGTTTTTGTGTTACTGACAAAGTGAACATTCACAAATCAGCCCTGGGTAGAATTTCTTTTTAGAATAATGCATACACTGAAAATAATTGTATTTTATGTCTCCATCTGCTGGTTGGCCATAATGATAAGCATAATATGAAGTTAATTTCACCACAGATGAGACTTGAGTATCATTGAAATTATGTGGGGAAAAAGGTGAATGTGTCAGTATGGCTTATCAGCCAAATGAGTAGTTATATGGAAGAAGTTGAAATTGAAATTCAAGTTGATGTCAAAATTTCTAAACTTCTTTTAAGCCTCTGCGTTGGCGTAAGCCTTGGCTGGAGGCGTTATGTTTTCAGGTTGTTTATCCGTCAGTCCACCCATCCCATTCTCATCAATGCCATATCTCAAAACCACCCTGAGGGAATTTCCACTAATGTGGCACACATGTCCTCTTGGAAATGATGAACTGATTCAGTACTTAAAAACTTTTTTTGGCCCCAACTCAAGAATTCATACATTACTCATGACAAAGTTTTACACAAATGTCTACTTGGATAAAATGATAAAGTGATGAAATTTTACACCCAAAAGGTCAAAAGTCAAAGGTCAACTTCACTGTGACATCTTAATGTTCTGCAAAAACCCTTTTCCGTCCATTATTCAACATCATTTCTCATTTCTGCTGCCTGAGGGCAGTAGGTTATGTGTGAAGCATCCACATTTTCACAGTTTTCACATGGATATAAACTAATAAGTGCAACTTAACTAATTCACAGAGGCAAATAACCACAAGGCGATAATTGTAGTTCACACTTTAAAAAATAAATATTACAATAACAAGTCTGTATAAATGTCCAGCCTTATGTGTTTAAAAGTTTTAAAGTCAAGCCTGGTAGATTTTTTAGCTTTTTCTTTTTTTGATATTGCATAATTTGTAAATTAAAAACAGTTCACTTTCACAGGCATATTAAAGTAAATGGCTACCATTCAATATCGCTGATACTGCAATATAGCCACAAATTGTCATTTATCTGTTCCAAGATTTTACGCTGATTTTGAAGAGGATAATGTGTGGTATTGATGTGTAACGACCTGGTGACTCATGACTGACTTTCTTTCTTTCATCTGTTGCAGAACATCGAGCTGAAGGTGGAAGTAGAGAGCTTGAAGCAGGAGCTCCAGGAGAAACAGCAGCTTCTGGACAAAGCACTGTAAGTCTATATATATTTATAATAATTATTTATCAGTGTGCAGTCTTGGAACTCATCGATTATCAGTTTGACAACAATTTAGCCTCTGGGGGCAATGGCCAATATTTTTTGGGTTCCCATAAAGCCAGCAGATGCATGCATAAAGTATTCCAGACTTCCTCCTCTGTACAGCAGTAGGTATTTAATTCTATAAACAGATTTCTGCATATAAATGAATTTTAAAAAGGTGAATATAAAGCTGAAACATCATCAGACAATAGCTGATGGGTTTCGAGGTTGCATTTCGGCCAATACAATCTGCCTCTCTCCGTACAGACTTATACCGGCTCATGTTCAGTACTACTGGGATGAAAAATAGAAACCAGAATGCTTTGGATACCAAAAGCTTGTCCTGTTGGCGTACAGATACTGCATTTATATACATATATCTGTTTATAGAGACTTATTAATGGGCAACCCTCAACTTTAATAAATTAACATTTCCCAGTTTGTTATTGTGAATGTTGGTGACAAAACAACTACTTATATAGGTACATTACACTAAGGTAAATGTTTTACTAAACCAAGAAGTCAAAATGAGTCACTGTCTTTAAAAGTGTAACACTGTAAAAGGGTTTTTCTGCACCAGACAGGCAGATATTCACTGCTTTATTCAAATATCCTTCATAAACAGCCTGTTGAACATGATATACTTATTTTAATGTTTTCTTTGGTTCTTGAAAGAGGACATAGTGTGTACTGGTGAGCAGATACACAAGTTGCTCCAGTAATTAATTCAGAGTTTCAACACTTTGATGCTTATTTGACGTTAAGGCTTTGATAACAAAGATGAATCCTCTATCATGCTCACATTCATCTGTTGGCCCATTTGACCTCTGAAAGTTGTGCGTGTGTGCGTGTATGTGTGTGCGCCTCCATCTATGGGTGTTGGCTCTGTGGTCCTGTCTTAGGGGTGGTAACACCTCATATCTCTAACAGCTCATATGTCATGCAGCAGCTGATCGAGATAACACACACACACACATAACACGTAAACTTTCATGGATAGGAGAGTGAGACCCACAACTTAAACCCCTGACATGTTACAAAGGTCTTATTCAGGATTATTGTTGACAGGCTGTGACAACTGTTGGAGATGTAAATGTGACGTGATGATAATGAGAGAGAGAGACTGTCCTTTTAACCAAGGGAATAGGCATTCAGGAAAGCAAGTATTCAACCCTGTTTCTGTTCAAACAGAACTGAACTGGTGCGTGGGGGCGCACAGTATCTTACCTGATAGAGGGGGCGCCCCATGTACAAGTCGGCTGTGTCTTTGTCGCAGCTGCCGTGGGACTCCAACCTGCAGCCCTTTGCTGCATGTCAGCCCCTCTCTCCCTTTCTGATAAAGGCAAAAGCCAAAATATAATAATAAGAAGAAAGGTAAACTGGTGCTTTTCTGTATTAATACATATTCACTGTTTTTTTGCCTTTTATTGTTGTTTTATTGCTGCCTTGGTTTTAGCTGTTGCTTTTCTGAAAAGCACCTTGAGACCTTGTTAACAAAAGTGCTACATATTATTGAAGTGTTGTCTCAGGTAATAATGTGCAGGAGTTATGAGTACTGTTAGTTTAAGACAAAGAGGACCAGTTAAAGACAATGGTTTGTCCCTTTTTTTTGCTCCACCTGCAGGGTTTCTCTCGCTCCAGGATGGAGCTTGAACTTGCTTCTGGAGTTTAGTAGATTGCATTGAGGCAGATGACTTTCTGGGCTGTTAGCATGGTGCCATTTCAGTTCCCACTCTGTGTGGCTTGCATAACAGTTGGCCTTGTGCTGCTGCTGAAATGGAAAGAGATGCTGCTAAAAGGTCAGGGTTGTCGACCTTTAAATTGGTCTGGTTCTTAATTGGCCATCTGTTGGAGCTCTTGGACAGGATAAATGGGCTCTTATTACTGGTCCCTTTTTTTGGTTTGCTGTTGTCTCTCCCCCTGCTTTACATTCTGTCAGCATTGTTACAGACAAATCAGCACATGTTCTTGCCACATTTATAAGCACTGTCTCAACAGTGTCTTAATCTGAACCTCGTGTACTTGCAGTTGCATCCTCTCTCAGTAGTTGAAATTGTTGGTATTGTTGACATACCCAGATTACTGAAGTACAGCAAGGCTGCGGCTCAACACGAATGTCTTGTCTACTACACATAAGGCACATTTGTCCACGAGACACACATTTACATTACTCAGACTGGTTCAGAATATCCCAGTTATTTGAGCTGCTGCATGTGGTGGACAGAGTTAAAAACGTATGTAGAGAGGGTCCAGGACGGGGCTCATGGCGACAGAGTGGCGTGTGCCATTCTGGGAGCAGAAATTCTGGGGTAGCGTTGTTGACTGACTAAGTGATATAGACAGATGCTCGCACAGTTGGGGTCAGAAGGAGTGAGAGGAGAACGTACGTCATGAACTGGGAATGCGAAGAAACAGGATGTGTGTGAGAAGTTTCAGGAGTTTTCACATTTTCACATTTGAGAGCTCCTAACTTCCTCAGCAGAAACGTTTTCCTTCAAGATGTGGCTGACCCCATTGCTAGGTATGATGCATTCCTTTATCAGATGTGATTGGTTGTCCTTTTGTGTGGACACACAGTCGAAATAAAAATGAACTGTGTCATAATATGAGACTGTGAATGAGACTGCCGTTGTTTGTGTGATCACACACTGGTAGAAGGTTAAGTGTTATTGCACTGTGTGGGACGGTGTTGAGTGTCTCATGAACACCACAGCTGACAGGAAAGTGATGACATTATTGTTTCTTGGCTCTAAATCATTTTCTAATGCGGTTCCTCAGACTGTATTTGTGCTTGCATATAAAGTGAATTTATTTGAGCTGTTGCACTCATTTGGGTATTCAGCGCAACACCTCCGATCAGTGCTGATTCGCCATTTCTCTGTTGAACAGCACAACAGCAGAGAGCTTGACCAATCACAATGAGGCAGAGCTGCAGAGACGGTGTCGGGAGAGACAGCAAGAAATCGACCACATGGAGCAAGTGCTTGAGACCAAGATTCAGCTCCTGCAGGAGGTTCGTCCGCTCACACCTTCTGCTGAAGTTGAACTGACACACAGGTACCTCAAATTCACAAACCATCACCGTTTATCCCTGTGTGCTTCCAGGAGGCCCAGCTTGCACGCAGTGAGGCGGAGCGGATGGCCTCACTGGCTGGATCACACTCCCATGCCTCCCTACTGTCCCTAGACACCCCCATGGAGGACATCCCAGAGGATGAGAGGCCTCTGAGCATCCTGTCCCCATCCAGCACCAACAAAGACAGGTGCAAAACACACAAAAAAATCTCAACCATCACCAGTATCACACAAACCACGTCCCTGTCTCACCTCTCAGATGTCTGTCTGTGTTCAGGTTAATAGAGGAGCTGACTAAAGAGCTTCACTCCAAGGAGGCGCTCATCACAGAGCTGAACGGAGAGAAGACGACTCTCACACTCAGGGTGGGAGAGCTGGAGGGACAGGTCCAGGAGCTGTCTTCATCTCTGCTGCAGAAGGACAAGGATGTGGATGTATGTACACATTTTATTCCCGTTTTGAATGACACCTAATGTTAAAAGGCCTCTTAGGAAATGGTTTTGGCAAATGGATACCAAAAATGTTTTCAAACCTGAGAAGGTGATGGAACCCTTTAGCCTTTGTCGTTACTCAACTTGCTTTGCATAGGGGCCTCTTTTTAAATAACAGGAGGCCAGTCACAGCAGTCCCATACATGTTTCTAAGATTTTAGGACCTTGCTAGGATTTTCAGACATTTATAGGATTTTAAGTCATTCCTCAGATTTCAGGACATTTTTAGGAATTAAGGTTGTTTTTTTGTATTTTAGGACAATTCTCAGATTTTAGGACATTTCTAGGATTTTAGGAAGTTTCTAGGATTTGAGAACATGTCTAGGATGTAGGAAGCTTCTTGGATTTTAGGATGTTTCTAGGAGTTTAGGACATTAGGAGCTCAGCTAGGACCTCTGTCAGGGGCTGTTGGGGATCCTCCTGGCAATTTTTTGATAAGCAAGCTCTATTTTAATAGTTTTTTTATGCACTCTGGTGCCTTATGTACACTAAAAGTGCATAAACAATTCCAGTGTAAATCACTTTATTATGATAGTGAATTAGAAAGTGGTTGGGGGGGCACCCGGAGCCCTACCGAGGGCCAGACTTGGCCCGTGGGCCGTAATTTTAGTATCACTGATGTAGAGCATATCAGTCAAACCCTGTACAATTTATAAGAGCCTTCTAATATTACTGCATTCCTGTGGACCACCATGTCTCCTCCAGCCAGACTTCTATTCTAGAAAGAGGCTCCTGAAGCAGCATATGTGACATTCCTAAACCTTATTTTAACAGCTATTCATGTGGGTCAACGGAGTTATTTACACGCACAAACTACTACTTAACAAACACACAGCTGCAGCACAGCAAACACTAGTGGGACAGTGACGTCGTGACCAAAACTGGTCCTGGTCAGAAGTCAAAAACTGCAACAGGGTTATGAAGCGGCAGCCAGGCGGTGACATTGTTTCCATGTCCAGTAACGCTTCAGGCAGATCCTCTCTTAAAAAACCAAGAAATACTGATCATATTATTGTTCTGAAAAAAACAAATGAACGTATCTTTTTATTTATTTTTACATTTTAGTGACAGTTTTAACAGTCACATTGTGACATCCACTCTCTGTCCAAAATATTATTCAACACCCATTTTTGAAATATCAAGAACATGTTTATGTCATATTTGTATGTCAACGTGTATATTATATTCCTGTCTCGTTGTTTTAAGTAAATGGTGTTTGTAAGAGCCAGAAGTCTTTGATGACAAATGGGAGGAGTAGCCTTAAGGGCTTTTTTGCCCTTAATCAAAATCTGAAAAGATGATGAGATAGATGACATGGCACAATGTCTGTATTTGATCACTTTTTTGTTTCAGTATGTGTTTTTTTTTTATCTTATTGTTTAGTGTTAGTGTTAGTACACACAGCAGGTTTATAGTCTGTCTCCTCTGTTACAGTTCTATCAGGAGGAACTTGGTCGAGAGAGGCTGCGCATCGAACAGGAGATGCAGGTATGTTGGTTCATTAGTCTTCACATGTTATTATAGAGTTGGCCACTAAGTGTCAGAGCAGTATCACAGTTTTAATATCAGAAAGACTCTGCCCTCTTACGGAGAAGTGACGCAAAACTATTTCACACAAGAGCTGACAAAAATGACATGAATAATTTGAAAATTGCTTATAGTATTTATTTAAGATAGAGGGAGATCAAAAAAATGCAACACAGTACCACAGAGGTTGTTGTACATAACCAACAAACTGTTTAAAAATTTGACAGTTTTTTCTAATGTTTTCATTGAAGACACTTGTAGTATTCCAAAATGCCCAGTACTGTGTTAGCAGAATGTTTTGTGAAGAAGTTAGCATAATAAAAGCAGTACAACTACTCTCTGTGATACAATGGCATAGCAGAAAGTAAGTAAACATCAAGAAAAACATCCTGTGGTGATCTGAAACTGTGCTCGTCTTTGTGCAGTCCAACCCTGAATGCCTCATGAGTCGTTGATGGTGGATTATTCCTCTAAATCAAACAGAGGCGAGGAACATGACGCAAAAAGAAAGTGCTTAGTACTGTAACACTGTGATGGATTCATTGAGCATCATGTGAGGCCTTCAGTGAAAGATCTTACAGAGCGTTCGTCTCATCACACAAAGTGCCAGAATCTCATTACATTTACAGGCTTAAGCTGTTCTGACATCCCCAAGGACACATTTCTGTCCTGATGGCTAATGAAACTACAAATGGAGGGGGACCATTACCTTCCAGACAGCTCCTCTACCCAGAGGAAATCTTTACCATCAATCTGCACTTCTATGAATTAATAATCAGAACCATATTATTCATTTTTCTGGTGCAGTGCAGTGTTACTGGTGTTAGAGGTATGTGGATACAGCCTGGATGCTTCTAAGTGTTTACTGCGAACATATTTGTCATTGGGTGAGGCATTTTAACTTGGAAATCAGTTGTGAATGAAGATGCAAATGTATTCACCAGGAAAGGCTCTCTGCTTAGGTTTCATACTGGATGCATGTGTGTGTAAAAGTGTGTGTGTGTGTGTGAGTGTGTTCCTTACTATGGCTGAGAAGGACAAATGTGCTCCAAAACATTTCCATTCAGGGAAATGATGCCAAATACTCATATGAAAATCCAAAACAAATACAACAGAAACGTTCTGCAAATGAAAAAACACGCTGCTAATACAGAAACAATGCAAAGTCACAAACCCCCGAAAACAAATGCAACAGTTATATTAAGTTGCATTAAATATTATATTAAACAGCAAAATCTTTGTAGGCATCTAGGGGGAGTATTAAGTGAAATACTAGGATGACACTGACACTAGCTGTATAAATCAGTTGCTCTTTTATGATACTCTTAAACTCAAAGGCTGAAAAATGTGCCTTTTTATGTTGCATCTTGACTTCTTAAATTCACTTTTCTTCCCAAAAAGAAACCCACTCTCTCCGCTGTTCCCTCTCTCTACTTCTCTTAGTTCAATTCAGTTTGCTTTATTGGCATGAATGTTTGTAAAACAATATTGCCAAAGCCTCAGATACAATTAAATGATGATATAAATAAATACAAGGAGAAAAAAAATCAATAACGATATTCAAATTAACAGCAATCCGTTGGATAAAAATAGATGCATAAATAAAAAAGAGCAAGGACATTTTGTTGTGTGTGTGTGTGTGTGTGTGTGGTATGTCTACTGTATATAGACATAGCAATTAAACAAAAAAAATGTAAATAAAAAGTGAGATGTACAGAAGAAATGAAGTATAAACGTCATGTCAGGCTGATGTTCAGGTTGTGCCGTAGGCTGGGACATGCACCAACACACCTCGCTGCTTCTATGACACAGACACTGTGTTCCCCCAGTAGATACTGTATTTTTGTCTGGTCAGTGAGAGCATCAAAATCTTGGCATTTACATTTAATTTGTGTGAAGAACTTTGTTGTAATATCATCATATGTGCTACAGTGTAGCAGGAAATGTGTCTCTGTCTCCGCCTCTCTCTGTGGACAGAGCTGACGCAGCCTGTCTTGTTTCTCCCTCTCTCTCTCTCTCTCTCTCTGAGATATGCATCGTCTCTCTGTTGCTATTATTTTTGGGGTTTGTGTTTTTTGAGCCACATCATTTCTGTGTATGTTGTGTGTTTGCTTTATATGTGTTTGTTTTGGCTCTCTGCAGCCCTTTTTTTCATTTGCAGCACATTTTTAGTGTTGTATTTTTGTATGTGTTTTTGAAGCTGCAGCAGGCTCATCCTAATGGAATTGTTTTTTGTCCATCTGTTGCGTTTTTTGCCCTTGTTGGCCATTGAAGTGCCTCGATTAGTGTGCACTGAAAAAATAAACAAAACTAGTTGAATGTTCGAAGATGGATAGCTGTATCTGCATACTGTATCTGCACTAAAAGAAAAGTGGAATAGCTTCTTAGAGTCTGACAAGACTAGTTATTTATGTATTTGTGTCTGAGTGTTTATATAGAAAAGAAAAGACATAGTCTTAGTATGAGTACAGCGGGGAGAGAATGTTTGCTTTTGAGGGGTGAATTTGAACTACCAGTGTGTTGAAATGCAGGTTTTTGGGTCAGTGCAGAGGACATTTGCAAAGGGGGGAAGGGGGGGACATTTGTTTGTTGTTGGCGCATGTGTGTGCACAGAAATGGGGCAGCATATAGAAAGAAAGAGCATTTTAGTGATTCCAAATTATGCAGTATGCTATGAGAAATATTTTTGGATTTTAAGAATTTAAGGAAACTCCATTGCGGGTAAAATATGGCTAAAACGAAATGTGTTTCCATATTTTTTAGCTTTAAATGACACGTGTCTTTTACTGCGGTTAAATAATTCTAAATTATTACTTTTTCACAATTTAAGTTCTGCAGCAGTGACAGAAACTGATCATCCAGCTGCATTTGCATCTACTTACAGAAATCATGTGGGGGTCAGTGTGACGGGGGTCTTGTGTGTGTGTGTGTGTGTGTGTGTGTATGCGCACATTCCCATGAGGTGCCTTCTTTCATATGTGCGTGTGTGCATGCAGGCATCTCGCTGGTTAGCAGTTTAGCGGCTCTGGTTTCAGCCAGGTTGTCGATAGGTCAGGTTGACCTTTGAGAGCTCAGCGACCCCGACACTGATATCAAGTTGTGTTGTTTCAGACAGACACTCGCAATAAGAGCTCTTAATTAGTTCCCCAGACGACACAGCCATTTAGATAAAATCTATGTCTGGAGAAAGAGGAAGAGGCAGGAAGGAAATATCATCTGGAACCTCTTTAGACAATAATTTTCCAAAATAATTTGTAGTAATTGGTACACGACTTAACTCTTTATGCATTTGATTTACAGACAAGTATCTTTGAACATTTCACAAAATATCTAATTAAAAAACTAAGCAGACTCAATACTCAGCTGCTCCTTTAGGCAAATTCAAACAAACATCAGATTTAGAGAAATGACGCAGGCCCAGTAATTAACTTTCAAACAATCAGCAATCAAGCATCTCGAAGCAGACGCAATGTCCTCTACGACTCACACATTAATGAGGACGCACAAGATCTGTACTCTTATAGAAGCGCTTTGAGGACGAAAGTACACAGACGGTGGATAGAAGATTTTGCACGGAGTATCTGCATGGGAGTCACAGCGTAACAGCATGACCATCTGTTTGTGTGCCCTCGGGAAAAACAAAATTGGTGGTCACTGCAGAGATGCACAGTCAAATTAAAGAGAGAGGCCTGTTTGTTTGGACGAAACAGTCAAATCATTGTATAATATCTGCACCACGGCAACAAGGGATACAGACTCTAACCTTGAAGCAATGACATGTTTTGACAAGTCATGCTGGTCTGATGAGGGCGCTATTTAAGGACTAAAATCACCACACCAGTATGATTATACCATTACAACGGTATCTTTAGCAAGATGATAGCAAGTCAACTCAGTAAGCTTTTGTAAACATGCAATTTTTCTTACATTGCCAAAAAATGTTTTTCTGTATTATATATTTTATTCATTTAGCTTGAATTCTTTGTCGTGCCTAATACCAACATGGTGGGAAAGAGGATCCACTCTATATGTAGATATAAAAGGCTCTTTCAAAAGTAGCAAAAACACATCAGTCCCAATATCAGCTGATTACAAACTAATGGAAACATAGTTACAAATATTATATATCATCCTGCCAATAAATGCCACTAAATCCTATATACTGGACATTAAATTACATGTTTATTAATAAATAAAAAGACAGCAATTATATTGGCAATCTTGAAGCTGTAACCCAACCTGACATTCATATATGAAAACTGACTCAGACTATTTATTATTAAAATGATCATATATGAAGCACTGACTGTTATGCTGCCAATATGATAATGACCTCTATTCAGAGCTTATGGTAATATTTAACCTCAGGCAGTGTTTTCCTCACCACACAGCAGCCATCTTTAACTGCTGATATGTGTCATTTTTTTAATGCACACTGTAGAGAAAACATGCTTTTGTCTTGGCTTTGCCTGATAAAACACAAATGAATCACTAAAGGTGACGCTGAATACAAAAATAGAAATAAAATAGAGAATGAAAATAATTAGTGTCATTGGTCTGCTCTGTAGTTTAACATTTCTTTTAGCTTTTTTTTTTTTCATTTTTTTAATGATAAACTTTAAAGTAGCCTCACACACACACACACACACACACACACACACACACACACACGCACACAAGCGTGTGAATAAAAACACACACACAAAATAAATAAAGAACAGTAGTCATTAAAAACAGGAACTGTTTAACAAAACAAATAAAGACATAAAATGATAATAGCAATAACAATAAAAGAAAATAAACAAAATACTCAAACTGTAAGTAAGAGGTGAAAGAAATGATAACAGCACAAAGCAAAATAATAGCTAAATAAATATGTTAAAAATAATAAAATTATATAGAAAGTAGTTAAACTATGAAACAGCCTAAAATAATCAAAGAAATAGTCAATAGATGAATAAAGTTCAATTAAAAGCTAAACTAAGGTTTAGATCTTGATTTTGCTTTTAAATATAAAAATAATCGCGATTTTTTTTTTTAATTATTATTATTTTAATTGCACATTTGGCAGCCCATATATATGCTATTATCTAATACGAATTTCTAGACTTAAAGCTTGTGCAAAATGTGGTGGCAAAACTGTTTGGTCATACCAGTATAGAAAAAATAAATAAATAAAAATAGAAAATAACGGTATGGAATAGAGTGTGTGTCTACTCTTTAATTTTACAGAGCGTCACTAATGTTACCATGCTAACTGGGAATTTCACCTGTTCAGTCAGGCGCACAGAGCTTAGTAAACCGGGCCGCAGGAAGTAACAGACTCCCAGGGGAACACGTCTCCGTCTCTTTAAAAGTAAACCCCATTTAAAGATAATATTCGCGGGTTTTACATTCTGCTGTGTATTTTAAAGTCAAAGTCGCCGTTCTGAATCGGAATTATGGTGGATGTTAATCCGTGGACATCTCCGTGTGACTGCACCGTGCCTCTCCACCCCCAGTTTTCTGTAAATGGTGCGCTCCGCCGCTGCAGGTCTGGTTCAGGCAGTCACATCGCTATCAGCCCGGAGGATCTCCGCACGCACGAAGCAGCGAGCCCGGTGAGCGCGTGTTTGCCTCTCGAGCTGTCGGTAAAGGCTCTGGAATGAATGAAGAGTCCCTTGTTTGGACGCAGACACCGGGGGGAGACTCAGAGGACTGTCCCGGGACGCCTGTTACTGCTCCGTGTCCGGATTATTACGGATCCCCGGGTCATTATTAACCTGACGGCGCGAGGTGCGGCTCGTGTGTCCGTGACAGCCGACTGATGGTGCAGAGGCGCGTGCGGTGCTGTTCGGAAACGCGAGAAAGCGTTTTTGGTGACAGCGCGAGGACGATTCCCAGAGAAATACTGCATCTGATTGATGACACATTCACATGACTCTGCTGTGGGAGTATGCGCCATATCCCCACTGCACCTGCTCCTCCCGCAAATGAATGAATGAATGATCCCGGGCTGATTGATATTTTTTAATTAAGAGTCACCATATCTGTAATTCTATTGTTACCTTGTGGTTTCCAGTCCTGCCAAAAATCTCATGTGCAACCATTTTCTACAAGCCTCTCCTTGTCTACCTCATTTAATTTATTGGTAAGCCATTGGATTTAAAGCCACTGCAAGGACTGATGAGGAGCTTTATACTATTTAAAAAAAAAAAAAAAAGCTTTTATTGTGCCCTAAAAGCATGTGCTCACTCTGATGCAGCTTTTGTGTTCACACTGGATCAAATTCATCATAAGGACTCAGGTGTCCCTCTGACAGAGTAAATAAGGATCATTATAAACCTGTGGAATGCTTGATCTCAAGATGAAGGAGATGTGTCGTATCTGTGGACGGGAGCTCTGCGGTAACCAGCGGCGATGGATCTTCCACCCCACCCCCAAGCTCAATCTGCAGGTGCTGCTGTCTCACGCTCTTGGGCAAGAGGTGACCCGGGATGGCAGAGGAGAGTTTGCCTGCTCCAAGTGCACCTTCATGCTGGACCGCATGTACCGCTTTGACACGGTGATCGCCCGCGTGGAGGCTCTGTCCATCGAGAGGCTGCAGCGGCTCCTACAGGAGAAACACCGGCTGAGGCAGTGCATCGGTGGGCTCTACCGGAAAACAAACGCAGAAGAAGGTGCTGTGACGTTACCTAACGAAGGGCCAGGTGATGGGATGGTGGACATTTCAGGTCTCACACATGCAAAGTACTGCGCTCTACTCCAGGATGATCTGGTCTACTCTTTGTACGAGTCCTGGGCCGACGACGGCTTGGACTGTCAGCACCACCACCACCCTCAGTGTCCTGCTGGTCCAGGGTCAGAGGTTACAGGCTCACATCGTGTTCCCAGCACTCCCAGGAGGTGCCGGGGATGTTCCTACTGGCGGGTGGCGGACTCTGACTATGAAGCGGTTTGTAAGGTGCCCAGGAAGCTGGCACGGAGTATTTCCTGTGGGCCATCAACCAGATATTCTGCCAGTGTTATTGGCGGGAGTGTGACTGGAGGAATTAGAGGTGTTGGAGGGGAAAAGAATAACATGGAGGAATCAGAAGAACCCGCCTCCTCTTTAACTCTAGTCCCAGGTTCTCAGGACCCATCGAGGACATCAGACAGCGATCGCACCCTGGCTGGACGAGCCAGCTCCAGCCCCTCTATAGCATCCCTAGAGACCGCTGAGGCCGTAACAGATGGGCTGCTGAGCTCCCCAAGGGAATTCATAGATGACCCAATATCTGACTCCCTCTCTGAGGAGCACATGGGGGCCCCACATGGCCAAGCCTCACCTGGACCCAGCCTCTCTCTGGCACTCTGTTTGCTGCAGAGCTATGCCGTCTATCGGCCCGTCCTGAGCTCTAAGGGGAGCAAACTGCCAGTGCTGCTGCGACAGAGCTCCAGTAATGGAGGCTCAAGGCTGGCCTTTCCTGATCCTGTTCTGGGAATGTCTTACGGCACTCCCGAGGGAGAAAGAGTCAACCACGTGCCAACACCTGAGCTGGAGACTCCTCTGATCCGGCTGGTTGATCAGGATCTGAACTTGGCTCACATGGAGGAAGATTTGTTGGAAGATTTGTACAAGGAGTGTCCTCCCCCACGTCCTCACCAGGTACAAAACCTCCACAAGGATGGTGATGAGGATACTGCAGGATGATTACACACAGCGGGGTAGTGCATTTTGGCTATGCACTGCAAATTTGCAGTATCTGCAGCGCTATGAGTGAACCAGCACCACAAGCATTCAAGCTTGACGTGCAGTCAGCTCACAAATCGAGCATTCTCTCCGCTTTTTTTTAATTGCTCAATTAGCCTCATAATCCCACTGTCAGTCACTTAAATCCTGCCTACAGCTTCCCGAACAAGCTTTCACCCATGAGGATGTGAGCTCCAGTGCCGTGTGTGTATATGTGTGTGTATGCACGTAGTTGCCTATGTGTGGGAATAACATTACATGAGCAGGTGAGGGTAAGCTGTGACACTCGACATGGCCTAATTACTCAGTGTGTGTGTGTGTTTGTGTTTGTGAGCACGCACAGAGATCATCAGTCATGTCAATCCAGGAGAAAGCATTCAGTGAATTTTTGACGAGTCAATATTTACAAATTTAAGATGCGATTGCTTTCATAATTACACGGTTTCAAATTAAGACTTTACAGGATCTGCGCTCTGATTCTCATCACAGCTGCCAAATACCCAGAAGCACGAACACACCCTGCAGACAATGACAGTCTCCCAGTTTTTCCAGTTACAAACTGGTGTGTTTCAGGATTTTCTGCCCAAGGACGCTACGTGTTCTTCAGTATGCATGTGTGCAATACTTCACTTTCTCTAGACAATTTTTGAGCAATAATCTTTGGAGGGTGTGTATTCGTCTTTATGTGATGTTCGAGCCGACTGAAGTAGGTTAGATGTGGGGAGACATTAAGAAACAGTGGCTCCACTACTGGCCTATTTTTGCTCAGAGCCCTTGAGGCAAAGTGATCCACGCAATGTCAGACCATCCTATCATCTCAACTGTGGTTGGCTGATACAATATCCCTATTTAAATGATATGTCAACAGAATCATTTCTAATAGAAAAAAATGTGATTCTTTTAATCTTAAGCACATTAAACCACAAATTGATTTTGGTGAATCAAAATATAAGTCAGTTTATCTAAATGACATCCTTCCATAGTGAGTGAGAGTTGGAAACAGGGTTATGTAAAGATAGTAGTCCCACAGAGCACTTAGAGCGCTCACTCGTGCTAACTCATGCATGTAGACACTCTCACACCGCCCCAGAGGCTCGCTCCCCCGACATGGCTTTTTTACTAAGTACACACATGAATGAGCAGAGTTTGTAATTGTTGTTCACATATTACACAATCCACTGTGAAAGTTATTCAGCCTGCAGCCTGTATTTTTCATGAATTTGAAACAAAAGATATTCCTCACAAATAATTCAGCTGCTGGATTTGATCAGAGGACCAAACAGGTTAAAGGGTAACTTGAGTATTTTTTAACCTGGACCATATTTTCCTGTGTCTTTGTGACATATGGGAACAACAGTTTTTGGTCCAGTATTGAGTGAGACTGCTACAGATGGCAGCAGTGAAACAGGCTGTAGTGTAACTCTACAGGTCATTTGCGCATCATCAGTTTACATCCATTAAAAGTGCTTGTTTTTGCATCTGACAGGCTCAGATTGTACTTCTAACTGCCTAAAATTGTTATAAAAAAGATCCATATAGAGATAGACCTTTTTGTCAAAGAGCAAGATTCTTTTTGTTTGACCTGAAACGGCCCTAAAATCACTACTGCCAATCAATTAGACTTAATATGAATAAACAATAATTTTATCATTATAATACACACACTTCATTCAAAGTCGACAGAAACAAAACTTACAAAAACTTGAATTTGTTCATCTTTGCACTGTTCCAACAATCAATACCTCTGGTTTGGTTGAAATAAGCCCTCAATTCACTCAGTTAGATGTGAAACTATGCCGGCTATATACATGCTAAAAAAAAAACTTTATTTGAATGGAGTCTTGTGACTTAATTGAAAGTGTTTTCAGGGTTTTTTCTGGTCAAACATAAAAGATCTTAACAACAAGGTCTACCTCTGTAGGGATAGACCTTTTCCACAATGTTTTCAGACAGCAATCTGAGCCTGTCAGTGGCAAATACAAGTACTTTTAGTGGACGTAAATAGACATTGCACAAATACCTCGAGTGGTTACATCGTGACTGTTTTGTCACTGTTGGCTGCAGTGCTCTCTCTCATCTCAATTTTGTCACTAAGATACCAAAACATGGGAAAATGGAGCCAGGTTGAAAATACCAAAGGTGTAGTGTAACAGACACAGTGAGTGTCTTTTAGAACTTGAAACTCTAATATCTTATTCACTTTTATAACAGAACCTCGTTGAGGAGCAGCAAAGTCAGCTGAACCAGTATGAGTGTGCTGCTGGTCAGTGTGTCAGCGAGCTGCAGAAGGCCCAGCTCCAGGTCCAATCCCTGCAGGCCAAGATCCACGAGAGCGAGGCCAATAATATGGTACGCCTCATAACAGTAAGATTTGTTTGATAAATCCACATCTGAGAACTGATGAGATCTTAACAGTATTTCATGTTTCCATCTGTAGAAGCTGCAGGAGAAGCTGAATGAGATGGAGTGTGAGCTGCGTTCGATCCGCCAGGCTGCTCACAGTCAAGAAAGAACCATTCAGGGTCTCACAGAGTCCATCAGCACCAAAGACAGTGAGGTGAGAGTTTGTTTTTATTGTTAACACAGATGATATCAGCGTTTGAGAAGTTGCTTTTACTCATGATTTATTCTGCTTGCAGGCCCAGGAGCTGTACCGGCTGATGGAGGAGCAGAATAGCACGCTGTGTAAGCTGAGGGAAATGGTCCACCGCAACCAGCTTGCGCAACGCAAGGTGAGACACGGTGCACATACAGTGGTGCAAACTTTGATCCAGGATCATTCTTAATCGATTGTGAGAAATCTTTCCAGGCTGATGAAATACCGCTCTGTGTTTAGGCTCCAGAGGGGGTCAGCGAGTCCTTGACGCTCGCCCAGCTGCAGGGCGAGCTGGTGGGGGTGCAAAGCTCCTTGTTCTCCCTTGGTCTGGAGCTGGAGGCAAGCCAGAGGAGCCTGAGGCAGAGCCAGAGGCAAGGAGATGATCTGTCGAGGTTCAAGGACCGACTTAACTCTGATCTACAGGAGGTGCAGCAGCACAGGGAGGTCACTGAAAAGCACAACCAGGTTAGTGCTGTTGTGAATGTGTGTGTGAAAGAAAGTCTGGGAAGTATGAAGGATGCAGCATGTGCAACTTTTCTTCTCCGTGCTGCAGGACCTGCGCTGTGCCCTTCAGAAAACGCGCTCTGAGCTTCAGGCAAAAGAAGCGGCTCTGAAGGAGGCCGAGGCAGAGAGACAATCTGTGGTGCAGGAAAAAGAAAGGAGCATCATGCAGCTCAAACGCTCTCTGCAGGACAAGGAGCAACAGTTAGAGGTGACGGATACATTCCTTATTGTACTTACATAGATGCACACACATACACATGTCTGACTCTGTTTGAAAAAAACGATATACCTGCAGGAGTACTCAGAGATGTTGGAGTCAACAGGAAGCTCCAAACCAAGAGATACCCTGCTGGAGAAACTGAGAGAGCGTATTAAAGATAGAGACAGAGCTCTGGAGGTAAAACACACACATTCATATACACACCAGAGACTTCATTTGATGTTTGCTTGGTAGAAAAGAGTGAGAGGACCACAGCTATATTCTATATTTACCCTATACTGTGTGATTAATGTGATAGTCTGTAAACTCAGTGCAGGGGAGATGGAGGGAAGAGACCAAAGTATGCGTCCTGCTGCAGTAAAAAAAAGGGGGAGCTGGAAGACAGTAATGCTGCAATCTCCTCGGAAATCATTTGATCAGCATAAAATGTCTCAGCCAACAAAAAATAGTCAAATAAAAGAATAAGAAATAAGAAATTTGTAAAAACTAAAAAAAGAAAAGTAGTAAAAAAAGGCTTGGTGAGACAGGAAAGAAAACATAATTTTTGTCCTAAAGTCCTGTCACAACTGTACAGTAGTGGGAAAGAAGTGCATGTTAACTTAACCAGGAAAAGCTTCACATTTTTCAGATGATTAAAAAATAATGTTCATTTCCATACTCTGACTTATTTGATTGCATTAGTTTGTAAGGAGCAGGAGCTTTGCACTCCTCCTCTGAACGTGATGAATATCACAGTTGCCCAGAATAGCAGCGGTGTGATTTTTCTCCCCCTCTGCCATGTGCAGCGCTCCATCGATGACAAGTTCCGCTGTGTGGAGGAGCGCGAGGGCCAGGTGAGGAGGCTGCAGCTGGCCCTCAGGGAGAAGGAACGAGACCTGGAGAGACTCCGCTGCATCCTGTCCAACAACGAAGAGACCATCACGGTACGCTCATCGCACACAGTACAAACATATCTGACCTGCCGGCTTGTGCTCGTCACATAGAGACCCCCCTTTAAAACAGGGATTCCCAGACTTTATCAGATCGAGACCAAAAAGAGAAATTTTGTGTTTCTGCGTGAGGCAAAAATAGAAAAATACAGCATGAATTGCCATAATATTTACATTTATGAACCTCTGATGAAGACCACAACAAATCGTGAATTTCAAAAAGTATTCTCAGTCTTTATCTGTATGAAAAGTTACTTTAAATTCCTGGTAGATGACAGATACTCTCTTTAATAACCACCTCTCTTACTTTTCACCACATTAATGTTAGTCACATGCACACACACACATGCAAATTTTCTGATATTTGTCCAGCATGGGAACTGACACACATAGCTGAACCAGTACAAACATGACACACACATTACTGACTTTTCCACCGTCAAAACAATGATATACTTTGCTGCCTGATCCATATTAGGGGCAAATCTGTGACTCTGGGACAAAATGTCAGTCACAGCTTGCAAGATGATGTCACCAATCGCGGCTTACACTGACAAGTACTGATAGCAACACACTAGTCAAAACCTCACAGATACACAATTCAAATGCACAAACAATTCAGTGCACACAAACAAGCACATGACTGACTTACTTTTCCGCTGTCAGAACAAGGTTTAAGGTGTGCTTGCACACAAACAAAACAACAGAGGTACAACAAAACAAAAAACAAGTTGTGAAGGTGAAATTTAGTAAACCTCAAGGACCTTATGAGGAATCTCACCCCAATAAGCAAATACAGATAAAAATAGGTAATGATAGATAAGAACAAATTAGGCAAACAAAGGGTCAATAAGCAAACATAACATAAGCAACAAGCAACAAGCAACCAAAACATAAAATAAATTGAAAAAACAAAGTTTCACTTGAAAGACTCAGATGAGAAAAAATCTTTTGATTTGCCCCAATTGTGAGAATGTCGTGTTTGGAGAATTATTTCATTTTTAGGCTCTGATTACTGAGCACCTCCCCACAGAAAACACATCACATGGCCTCCCATCTGCATTTCATGTCTACAGACTCCTTGTTTTTTCATTTCGACATAATGCAGGTGATTAAGAGTGCTGGTTTGCGAGGAGAGAAAGAGAGGGACAGATGGGGAGTAAACAACCCGGCAGACAGCATCTGAGCTCACCCCAGTGCAGCAAAAACGCAGCTCTTTTTATATTTTAATTAGGAAACTGAATTCACACACTGTTAGCATTTTACTCTGCCAGTTGGCGATGCAATAAAAAAATAGGACGTGACCCAAACTTTGGAAAAGACTACTTCACAAAGTAACTTATTTGGAAGTTTTTAACATAAAATGGGTATGCATTTTTGCAACCAACATTACACAGCTTGAAGTTCGGGTATTAAATCATGCAGGAACCACTCTGCTTTGGGTTTCAGCCAGCAGGGTTTGTGAACATTTTAGACATACATGGGATACTATATTTTTCTTTTTGTGTGGTCACACTTGTGATTGTTACCCTCAGAGTGTGGACGGTTTGGTGCGCAGCAAAGAGTTGGAGCTGGAGCAGGCGGCCGAGGCCTACAGGAACCTGCAGTGGCTGAAGCAGCAGAGCGAAGAGAAGGAGAGAAACACCCTGAGAGAGAAAGACACCATCATCAGCCAGCTGCAGGCGGCTCTACAGACAAACAGCAAGGAGGCACAGGTAACACACACACACACACACACACTCACACACTCACACACACACTCATTTATTGCCTTTGTTGTTGTGGCTGTTAATTGTTTGCTGTAGTATTTTCAAAGCTCTGGAAAACCAGTCCACATAGACAAACCTGCACTACTTGTTTTCACTCTCACAAACACAACAGGTGTGCTGACACAGGTTTTTCAGGGTGTATGTCATTTTGTGGTTGTGTGTGTGTGTGTGTGTGCGCGCGTGTGCGTGTGTGTGTGTGTGTGTGCGTGTGTGCAGGATCTGACAGCCGCCCTCGTTGCCAGAGTTCAGGCTGGTCCCACTGAGGTCGTAGAGGAGTTGAAGGCTCGGCTGGCACTCAAAGAAAAACTCTTCCAGGAACTGCTGTCGGACCGCAGCCGTCAGTCTAATGAACACCAAGCACAGGTCCAGGACATGCTGAACACTCTCAGCTCCAAAGACCAGTATCTGCAGGTATGGGTAATGGTTACTGAGATGCAACTGATACATTCTCAGGGTTCCTGCGGATCCTTAAAACAGTCTGAAATGGCATTTGATACATTAATCTAAAAATAATGCCTTCATATGCATTAAAATTTCTTAAATTAATCTTTCAAATGTTCTAACAATGCTTAGAAATCAGAGGTGGGATTTTTATAAATCTCTTTTCTGACATTGCATTGGTAAAGCTGAAATAGTAGTAACTTAAAAGAAAAAATACAGAATGTGACTTGCATTAACATCACCTAAGAGTCATGTTTTATGTTACAATAAATCCCATTACCTTAGATAATTGATGTCTGTACATTTTTTTCCTTCAATATTGGTTACGGTAAAATTTGTCTTAAATTTCTTAACCAGGTGGCATTAAAAAAAGTCTTAAAAGGGCTTAAATCCCACTTGCCTCAAGCTGTAGGAGTCCTAATTGTTCACAACAGAAAACTGTCAACCTCCTCACTCTCTCTTTTTCTCAGGACTACTCCTACAGGCTCTCCCTTGTGATTAGTGAGCGGACTGGCCAGCTGCAGGAGCTTCGCAGGCAGCTGTCATCTAGAGAGCAAGAGCTGTCTGAGCTGAAACAGGAGAGGGAGAGAGAGATGGGAGGAGAGACAGAGCATCTGCGGAGTCTGCTCAAAGAGAAAGAAGCCTTTATAAAGGTACCTGCTCATTTACTCCCTATAGGATGTCTCCTTCGCTCCATCCTCTGCACACCTGATCTTCACAGAGCACTTTTTTTTGTCAGGAGCTGATGCAAGGCCAGGAGGAGGCGATGCTGCCGTCCTCTAAAGAGAGTGAGGCAGAGACGAAGGCTCTCCAGGAGGAGTTGCAGCTGGTACTGAAGAAGGAGAGGGAGGCTCAGGTATCTGTGTGGATCTTTTGATGAAACATAACAATAGTGCTTTTTTTAAAAATCTCAGAAGTCATATCTGTGTGCTCTCTCCCTGCAGGAGGAGCTCTCTGCTCTGCGTTTATCTTTGGCTCACCAGCAGGACACTAAGGATGGCACTGACCATCTAGTAGGATTTTGCATTATTCTCAGCCAATTTGACAGTATTTGCCTGTTTGTGCTGCTAATATTATGAACTTATTATGTCTCTCCTTTCTCCTCAACCCTGCCTGCTGTGATCAAGTGTGTGCTGGAGCAGCTTGTGTCAGAGTACAACAAGCTAAATGACGCCCTGAGGGCGGAGAAGAGATTATACCAAAATCTCACGCACATTCACAGCAAGAGTGACAGGTAGGGAAGCTGCACCCAGGTCCTCTGAAAGGCCATTTCCCTGTGAATACAGTTAAGTTTCGGAATGAGATGAGTTAAAACTTGCAGCGCTCTGATAACTTGAACAAATGCGACTCAAAAAAATGGTGTATCGTCTACATAGCAATGACTTTGTACTTTCGATTTAACTTCCAGCTTTTCAGGCTTATTTTGTAGCTGAATATGATTTGTATCTTCCCAAACAACAACAACCTGAGCTTCAGATGTACTGTAATTGACATAGACCGACATACAACAGCCACAGATGTAACTGAGACTGGCTCGACAGGGACATAGGGCTGTTGCAGGAGGATGCCACAGCACACGAACGCTCTATCTGTGAACAGTTTGTATCTGAATTTGTCAACTGACTTTGCTACAACCTGAAACCAGTCTCTGGCAGTATGACACGCTTAGTCACAGGTGACACAACCAGCCTGCTTGAGTGGGGCTGAGCCAGTTCACACCGCTGCAACTTTTCACAACAATGTTCTAAAACTAAATCTAAATCTTTGACTTTTCTTGAAACTCAGCTTTAGTTGCAGGCTTTTTTTTTTTCTTTTTTTAATTTTAAACCCATTTTCCTTTTCTTCAGCTCGGAGAAGATCCAGGCCCTCCACACCGAGCTAGACTCTGTCCAGGCTCTCCGCAGACAGCTGGAGGAGGTCCTGGCCCGAACCCGTAACATGGCCCTGGTGCTGGAACGGGCAGCTAAAAGGCAGCCTGATTTTGGAGGTGGGGATGGGCAGGGTCCAGCCTCCAGGGCTGCAGGGGGCACTATCACGAACGCTCTGTGATGCTCTGTGTGACCACAGCACTCTTTATGTGTGATGGAGCTGTCTGAAGCCACTGATGGTCAGTTTTAATGAAAAAAATGGGGCAAAAGGTAAATATATTGAGAAAAATTCTGCTGTAAGTGTGAATATAGATGAAAACTCTGACTTTCAGTCTTCAGGCAGCTTCATCCAGATAGCACAAGCACTACTCACCGTAACAGAAGCCTGTTCAGATTAACCTTAATGGTATGAAGTGGCAACGTGCAACCCAGAGACTTATTTATTAATATATTTTGTGCGTTTGGTGTGAATATGTTTTTGTATCGTTTCTGAAGATGGCCTGCGTATTGCTTTGCAGTGCGACTGTTCTGTATTGCCATTTCTGTGTACTGTCTCTCACCGGTGTCGCTCTTCCAGCCTTACTGTCACAGTGAAGTTACGTCATGTGGGGAAACTCAAGCTCATGCCTTACAGTGAAGCGTCTCACCATCCATCATTTGTCTTTGTATCATCTGTTCATGGACAGGATGTGCACACTCAACTTAAGGCCCAAGATACAAATCCCAAAAGATGGCCGAGTTTCCTTCAGTTTAACTTAACCTTAGAGTTTTAACGTAAACCTGCTCTGCACTAGTTACATTTTAGTCAAACAGATATGCATGAAATATAAGGTCAGCCACAGTAGACACTTTAAAGGGGCAGTTCACCCATAAATCAAAAAAAATATTTTTCCTCTTACCTGTATTGCTATTTGTAAATCTAGATTGTTTTGGTGTTAGTTGCTGAATGTTGGAGATATCGGCCGTAGAGAAAAATACATATATTTGAAAAACTTAACAGCTCAATAGCAACTTCTTTCCGAACCTAACTAGTCGATGCACGAAGAAAGAAAATAGTTCCTTCATGAAACTGCTCACAACAAGGTCTGTGGATTATTTTGAGTAACCAGGTCATGATTTCTGGAAAGAGACATTGCTGTGAAGATTTTTTAATTTTTATTTGGCGCTTTAAGCACCACTACCTAAGTGTCATCTAGTTTCATTATAATGAAGAGAAGGCAGACGTCTCTGCAGCAAATACCTCCTACAATCCTAACTCACACCGAAAAAAAAGCACCGCAGGTAGGAGGAAAAAAATTATTTGGGGTGAACTGTCACTTTAAAATAACATTATGGTATTTTAGTATGTGTTTTTAGTTAATCTGCTTGTTGAACATAAGTTCAGATTTGTACCAAGAAAGCAGGAAGATAAAATATCGGTTAATTTTACTGTCTGCACTGTGCTCTCTATAGGACACATGAGATGTGAATGCCAGAAATAATACTTCCGCGTTAAATATTTATATTAGGTAGAGTACATTTTCTCGGGATTTGTGCCCTGATCTCTCATCTAGCCTCGGAGATGGAATCCTTGTCAACACTTCTTTTTGTATTTTTAATGCAACAGAAATAAAAATGTGCTTGCTTTTTGTCAAAAGCACTTCTGTTTGTTGTGTTTAATTGGGAATTTGTCTGAAGAATATCCCAAACCTGAAATCCCCCACTTGATATCCTTGATATGCCTTATTTCCTTCCCCCGAGATCAGCCCACAGTGTTAAATTTACCCCAAATTTTTACCCCTATGTCATCCCTAAACTCCTGGTTTCTCCTAATATATAGTTTTATAACCATGAGAACAAACATGTAAAAATGTGTTGAAATATGTCCAAAAATATTTGAGTCAACAGATTTCTGTAATTAATTTGGCTTTATGCATAAATATAAACTATAAAGTGTTCTAGATATTTCCAATCTAAATGAATGTTTTCCTCATGTCCTCCCTCATGCATGATATTGTGGCATGGTTTTCATGTTTGCATGGCTGTTATAAATATTCACTAAACTGTACACCAAAGAAGGAACGCTCATGTGAGCCCTTCTGTTCAACATCTTTAATACATATATATATTTTTTTTAAATTGGCATTTTAAATATATACGTTGCAGGACTGTTGGTAATTGTTTGTGAACATGCTCGCCCCATAAACGTGCCAAACACAAAAATATACTGCATAGTATATCCTTAAATAGCAAAAACACCCAACAACAACCTACACAGTTTCAAGGAGAGTCTCTCTGTATATGTTCACAGTATGATAGTGGACACAGTATGTAGTGTCACAGTGTGTAAACAGGGCCTCACATTCACACAGTTTAGCTCACAGAGCACATTGTTCAATTTATAATAACACAGGATGAACTATCTGCCCTCTCTGCAGCAGTAGTGCAAAGTCATTTCAAATATTTAACTTTAGTGCTTGTTTCAGGGTCGTGACATTTGTAGTAACTGAGTTCTTTTGAACTTTCCCCTGATTATATGAAATAATCCCATAATAAGTCCAAAAAATGTACCGAGCAACTGTAGATACACACCCACTCACACAATGCACATCTACCGCTACACACTGTTATGTGAGGCGTGTGTGTCTGGTGTGTATCATCAGGGCCTATTATGTAAAACTTTTTTTTTGCTTTGAAGTTCCTGCCATTCACTTTCCACTCAGCCTGTGCTCCCATGTGTGTACAACACCTAAATAACACAAAACAAAGATCATGCACACATATTCAGTTTGTCCACAAAATCACCACAAAACATTCCATGTGAGTGAATGTCAATAATCCAAAAATCCGTTACATTTGTCTCTGTTTCTGCTCGTATGGGGTTGCTCTGCCTTGAGTGTGTTTTTGGCTGGCAGGCAGCGTATGACATAACATTTCCCTTTCGTCTCATGACTACCAAAGTGGTGATTCAGGGTACAAACAGTTCTGGAAAGAATGGGAAGGAGAGTTGACGCTAGAGAGGGAGAGACGGGGGCAAAATACAAGAATAAGAAAAATAAGAGAGGATTAAGAAATAAAAAGGAAATAAATCAAGTGTCCTTATATGGTTGTTGTGTTTCCAGAGCTCAGCACAGAGGACGAGGAGGAGGAGGGAGACGATGAAGACGGCAGCAGTGACGAGTTCACAGACAGCATAGAGGACGATGATGATAAAGTGACAGCCAGAAGTTTGGCTTCCTTTCAGGTAAAATACATTTCACTGTTTTATCCCTCTAAATTCAGGCAGTTTGTAAGCTCAGTTTGAAACCTCAAAGAAAGCTCTTTGCTCGGTGACTTTACTTGCAGCACGATAACAAACATCAGCTTTTTTTTTACCTCTCCTCAGGCTTGTGAAGCTGAAGGTTTGACTGGGCAGCTGGTGTCCCAGAGAGTTGATGTAAAGCAGCTGGAGGACGCAAAGAAGACACTCGAAGGCCAGCTTGAAGAAATAAAGTCACAACTGGAAAAGGATGGATATACCTCTATGGCTCAGATGAGGTGAATATTTGTCTCTGAGATCCTCTGCAAATGTTTGGCTTGTGATTGTCATGGAGGATAAATGCATATATGAAGCAAGTAATTTTACTTAGTATTGCAAAAATAATGATAAACCTTCTCAGAATAATGACTTAGTATCTCAAAATAATGACTCAGTCTGCAAAATAATGACTTAATATCCAAAATATTGCAAAATGAGTAGTTTTTTTCAAAATTAATGACTTATTTATTTAAAAAAAAAATAGAAGTTTTCATGAAAAAATGACTTACTTATGTTAAAATAATAACTTGGCATCCCAAATACTTTCTCAAAATAATGAAAATTTATCAAAAAATAAGCATTTTGTAATAATGACTTAGTATCTCAAACATTATAAAATGTAGCATTGCAAAATAAAAAAAACTTTCTCAAAATAATTACTTGGTATTTCAAAATAATGACTTTCTTATCGTAACATAATGAATAACTATCTTAAGTATTGCAAAATAATCAGGAGGTTTAGGATAGTTTCTTATTATCTCTAGATACATACTGAATCTCGTTATAGTGACTAAAGCATCTTTTATATTTTTAAAAACATTGATGGAAATTGGCTTCCATAGCTTTTTTGAGCTGTAGAAGAAGGTTAACTCTGACACCTTTGTCTTTGTTTCTCTGCTCTGGCAGGAGTGCACTGCAGAGGCTGCAGCAGGAGAACCAGGCGCTGATAGAAAGCCGAGGACGAGCGAGAGTGGTGGGACTGCGGACAAACCCAGAGAAGAACCACAGGGGTCTGAACCAGGAAGAAGAAGAAGAAGAGGAGGAGGAGGAGGAGGAGGAAGATGAGGCAGATATTGAGGAAGAGGATGAAGAGGAGGAAACATCTCCAGGGCCGGTGGGGAAGCGAGGTCATCCGTGCGTTAGTCTGAGTGACGAGCGAGGGGAGAGGCACTGCAAGAGGCCACGCTGTCTGACATCCCATCGTCACACACACCAGCCTGACTCGGTAACACATTATACATTTACATAAATAATCAGCTTTGAGTGACTTACAACAGCAGCTTTTAACTGGTGATCTCAGATTGTTTTCAGAAGCTGCTGTGAATCTGCAAGTGGTTTTAATTCTGAGGTGTTAAAGATTTTCTCTTCTTTCCCCTTTATCTCATCTTTAGATGTTTTCATATGAGGGTACAAAGTTGCACGAACACTCCTCTGCTATAGTCTGTAGAAAAGTGATAAGCCTTTAATGGGTTTATTGTTGGGTTAGTCTGTAGGATTGTGCATCAGATTATGTTATTTTGCCTCCCTTTGTACAATATGGTCATTTTATTCATTAAAACCAACACAGATTTTTGTTTTTTCTTCTACACATCTGAGAATGTGTTTAAGAGAATGAAATGACAATTTAATACTTGGTGGTGGGGAAAAAATCCACAAACTGTTTACTTAGAAGATTAAATCACAAAAGTAGTGTTAAATAATTATTTCATTTCCTTTCTTCTTTTTATTTAGCTCGAGACCATATCACACAGTATGGAGCAGAGACATTACACACAAAAATAACAGAACAATGGCACACGACATGATTAAACCACTGAACTGTTTTACATTTTCAATAATCCAGGTTGCAGTAAGTAACATCTATATATAAAGGACAGGGAGAGTTGCAGGTGGCAGATGGATTTAGCAAAGTGCTTTAAAATTCCATCTCTGTGAATAAAGCTAAATCTTTGCTGGCTGAAGGGCAGATTACGGTAAAGTGTTCTGGAGCAGCTTTGCCTCCAGGCCCTGCCCTCCTCTTCTCATCACTGGGTCTCCATTTACAGTCTCTCTCTTTACGAGTGTTTTGTTCTTTTAGTCCTGTGGTTGTTTATACAAGTAATCAAGTCCTCACTGCTGCGCCTGCAGTTAGTGTCCTGCCATATGTGGTAATAAAGCAGGTCAATAAAAACAAAGTTTACATATGTTAAAATGATGAATATGACATGCCTGTGATATCCTCTCGTGCATTTTTAAATGTCAGTGTTGCTTAAACATTTTGCTGTTGCAGGAGGTGGAGCCTGCCGATGACAGCAGCGTTCTCTGGCAGGATCTAGAGGAGGGTCTCCGCGAGCAGGCGGCTCGCCTGAGCTCTGATCTGGCTCTGAGCCACCAGGAGAACAGAGAGCTGCAGGAGAGGCTGATGGTGTCCGAGGCAACGGTGCATGCTCAGGCAGAGCAACTGAAGGACTACAGAGATCTGCTCAGTGAGTCTCTCTCAGGAACACGTGCAAATATGTTATTAGACACATGTCAGAACTAAAAAAAGTTCTCAAAATCAAATTGTAGTATGCAAGAGTAAAGTCATTTCCTTCTTATGTTTCTGTAGCGGAGACATCCGTCCAGCAGGCGAGCAAGCAGGTGCAGGTGGATCTCCAGGATCTCGGTTATGAGACTTGTGGCCGCAGTGAGAACGAAGCTGAGAGAGAAGACGCGAGCAGTCCAGGTGACAACCAAGTTTCTCTTACACTTTAACAACCAACATTTTTAACCCCCCCCAAAAAAAAACACTCAATAATCTATAATATGTCTCTTCATGTCTCCCTCCTTCAGAGTTTGACGATCTGGAGATGTGCACGTCACTGTCCCATCAACAGGACTATGAGGGCGCGGGCGGCAGCTGGTACTCTGGTAGCAGTAGCAGAGGTGCTTATGAAATGGGGGAAGAGTCGGCGTCACTCCAGCATCTGGTCCAGGATCTCCGCTCGCAACTGACCCGCTGCCACAAGGTGATCCGTGGACTGCAGCTGCGTGTGCGCTCCCTGTCTGCCACCAGCGACTACGCCTCCAGCCTGGAGCGAACGCCGCGCAAGGTACTTTAACATTAACCAGCTATACTGAAGTTTATTTTAGTTTAATGATGATGCCCTTTATAATGTATTTTTGCCTTTTATCCTCACCTTCTAGGTGAACTGGGCCTTTGAGACCTCACTAGCCCCCAGCGGTGTGGAAGAGGACGAAGGCTGGATGTCTGACTCCCAGGGGACTCGCCCAGGGTCCAAGCCCAGCAGGGAACTGCAAGAACTGATGGCACGAGTTGCGTCACTGGAGGCGCAACTGAAGAACTCCAGACTGGAGGGCAAAGGTCAAGCAGAGGAGGGGAAATGTGCCACCTGGCCAGGGTGAGTGGACAGAGACAGAGACAGTAGCAAAAGATAAAGTTAGCTCTTACTGCTGGTCCCTCTATTGTCCATGTGGACCTGAGGCACTGCAGGTAAAAGTCATTTTTTTGATGCATTGGTCAAGTTTGAGATTTTGGGTTCTTTGCTTCTATAACGTCATCTTTCAGAGTAGTTTAAAAAAATATCCAAAATAAACATTTAGTTGTTTATTTTAGTTAATTTCTGTTCTAGGGGTTTCTTCAGAAAGTGTGTGTTTAATCAAATAAAGCCCAATTTGCATATTTGAATATAGCATTTCAGAAAACATGTAATACAAAAAAAAAATATTGTCTTAATGTAAGTAGTTAATTTAAGGTTTCATGATGTTATCTGTTGGTTAAAATTTTTACCCTATTTGCCTGTAAAGTCATATTTTTTGTCTAAAACTGAAAAACAAAATTCTCATATTCTGAGCTAGAAATCTCCACCTCAGTAGCAGTTACATAAACCAAACTTTGTCTGTTCTGGAAATGAGCACTCATTTGATAATGCCTCAATTGCACATTGTTATCATTGCTATACAAAAAATAATGTAAGTAATTGAGTAGGCAAGTTTCATTGTGATGTCTAACAGTTCAATTTTTTTCCCTCTCCTTTTTTTTGTAATTCTCTTTTTTCTCTTTTTATTGGTTATTGGTTTATGTGAACATGTAAAAACAAAATACACAACCAAAAGAACACGAGGACCTTTCAATCATGTAAAAAGGGCAAATAAATAAATAGGCAAATAAATAAATAAACGAAATTAAAAAATGAATTAATACATGAATAAAACAGAATGAACAAATACATAGGTGGGGGGAGAGAAAAAGGGGGATGTGGTAATGAATAAATAAAAACAATAAAATAAAGTTTTACCCTTTTCACCTGTAATGGCTGCCAAAAGACACCTTTATTTAGTCTAGAATCAGCTAACAGATGCACATGAGAAAGGTTACAGCACTCTATTAATACACTGCTTCCCTGTGCCCCCTCACAGGAAGTACAACTCTCTAATCCAGGCACAAGCTCGTGAGCTGTCCCACCTGAGGCAGAGGATGAGGGAGGGTCAAGGAATCTGCCATATCCTCACCCAGCACCTGGGTGATACCACCAAGGTACCGCAAAGCCCTCTGCACAAACTGAATCAATCATTAAACCACATTTTATTACATAATAACCACATGTGATGATAAAATAAACTGTGAGTGTTATTCTCAACACCTTACAGGCCTTTGAGGAGCTGCTGCGAGCCAATGATATTGATTACTACATGGGTCAGAGCTTCAGAGAGCAGCTGGCACAGAACTCTGCGCTGGCACAAAGAGTGGTCGCCAAGATCAGTGGACGTAAGGAAGATCTTTTTATATCATCCATCTCCAGTTCAGTTTTTGTTGTGTCTTATTCTTGTGGTTCACATCGCTGTATTTTTTCAAAACATTTTCTCTCGCCTTTGCTCTGTCCTTCCTGTTTCATTTCCACAGGGGACCATACAGAGAACCATGATGACAAGACAGGCCACGAGCTGCTCGCTCTACGGTGAGTTGGTGTCCTGAACTGCTTTTGGTTATGCCTACTGGATCATTTGACAAACTATCATTTCAAAAAAAAAAAAAAAATCACTTTTAAAACTGTAAAATCTTAAAGGAATACTTCACCCACAGATTAATCATTTGTATAACAGTTTCCCCCCTTTACTCCAAATCGTTTTCTTCACGAATTCAACATAATATGGGGTGAGTAACTGATACACAAAGCCATTTTGCAGGTGAAGTATTCCTTTAACCACTAAACATTTGCAACAACAACACAAGGCATCTGTGATATTTTGATTTGTGGACCAAGCTTGAAGTTATTAGCTCACTCTGCAGAGCACTCTGTCCTCAGTGATTAGTTTGCTTTGTCATGTGATGCTCTGTGGCACACCACATGGCTCCCTGCTGTGCAGAGGAGACAGAAGGTTCCTGTTAATCCACACACAGAGGCCACAGCATGGATCCTTTACCGTTAAGTTGCATTAGCTGAATAGACTTAAAGTGCAGGTGTCCCTGCAGCCGTGCGTAAGAGGCTCAGTGTGACTGTGTGTCAGTCCTTCACTGGTGTCAGTCGTACCGTGCTTAGTGGAAGACTATTCCTGTTGGATCTATTTTGAGGCACTTATTTATGGATTTCTCTTGTTTTGACGTAATCATCTGTAACTGCTGCAATTTCTTTGGAGATTTTTTTTTTAAAAATTACTTTCTGAATACGGATATTATTCAGAAGGTAGAAGTCTCGGTCAAGTGACCAGAATCAGAAGACAGCAAAGTTGTGTTTTTTTGTCTGGATCCTCACAGACAACAGGCTGAAGTGAATCAAAGCTTTAGTCTTTGCTATCTGGACTGGACTGATGGTACGATGGCTCCTCTGTGGAGATCGATGATTTCTAAGGACAGCTCCATATACAGGGACTCTCTGTGGTCTGTTTCTATGGCTCGAGGCCCAGCAAGAGAGATGTCTTTTCTTAGGATGCTGCTGGAGAGAGACAGGGAGTTAATGCTTGGACAACTGAAACAGTAAGGGAAATCACTTCACATATAGGCATATTTATTTTGGGAGCTCCGAAAAAGAAGATGCTGGACAGGCTGACTTCACCACTATATTTAATGATTTATACATTGCAACATAAATGAAATTGATTACATATTACAAACATATATTATGTCTTCTCATGTCCAATCAACAGTCCAAAGATCACACAATCCAAGGTCATGTATGGCAAAAAAAAAAAAAAAATCATCACAATGTGATTATTGATCCTCTTGTGTGCACATGCAGGCTGAGCAAGGAGCTTCAGCAGAAGGATAAAATCATCGAGTCACTCCACACCAAGCTGCAGCAGCGTCCAGAGACCCCGTCCAGCTGCCACGCCCTCTCTGAGACCACCGACCAATCAGACAGAACATCCTTGGTGTCCGACGAGTACAGAACCAATGAAGATTTGGAGCTGTGTTCTGATTTAGACGCCAGAGAATATCAGGAGGAGCACCGGCTGCGGCAGCAGGGACACGGATCAGAACCAGACGGTATTTTTTAAGTTTGTTCATATGTTCACTTCGCCTGTCTGTGAAATGTCTCCTCTATCTTTTCACTTTCCATTCCCCTCCTTTAGTCCGTCCATCTCTCCCTCCTCCTCATGGCTTCCTCAAGTCGTCCAGCAGCTGTCCCAACATGCTTTGCTCAGCCCCTTTGGGTTTGACCAGTCAGTCCTTCAGAGGTATGGGACTCACTGATGACTTGCAAAGTGTCCCAAAATCATGTTTTCTTTTCCTCCTCCTTCATGTTCTGTTTGTGTCACTTCCTGTCCTCCAGCCCTTTTCCGTGAGCCCGTCTCCTACTCCTTCTCTGTCCCCTCTGGCCCTGACGTCTGGGGTAAAGAAGTCATTTCTGACCCCCGGCCCAGGGCCCTGTCTGTGATCGCTGTTCGCCCAGAGCTGGACACGCTGTACAAACAGATGAATGAACAGAACAGGGGTGAGGGGCCAGAGGGTGTGTGTGTGTCATGTGTGAAAATAAGGACGTGAATGTCATAATATCTCCTGTTAACTTGTGAGCTACCGTCTTCCGAGCAGATCAGTTTATTCTGTTTTGATCAGTATTTTCACTCTCTTTCTTTGTGTTTGCAGGCTTTGCAGTTCCCCACGACAAGACTCTGTTCACTCTCTCACCTGGCACCCACAACCAGCACGACCTCTCCAGCTACAGCCAGCTATCCCATCATGCCTTTCAACAGTATCAGCTGGGTGGCATTTCTGAAGGCCACTCGCTGAAGTCCGACTCAGGTCTAGTGACAGGAGGAACTTTGTGGGACATGGACAACATGGTTCAGCAAGTTGGAGGCTTCTCTGGATCATCGGGACACCAGCAAGGAAGCAGCCATGCAGGTGTGACTCTATACTGTCGTCTGTTAGTAATTAACATGAGTTCACACCTCATTTGCTCAGTAATAATAATAATAATAATAATAATAAACTTTATTGATATAGCATCTTTGCTGTACAACAATGGCATTATTAGCACAAATTGCAGCACAACAGACAGAATGAACATAATACAGGCCAAAAAGGTAGTTCAGTATAAGAGAACATTTAAAACAAAGAGTTAAAATCAAAAACTAATTGCTTGAAATCATAATATTATGAGATAACACTAGAAATAATAAAATAAAGTAAGATATTTCTTATGTTATCTCATATTATTTTCATCGTCTTTTATTGCATTTGTTCATTTAGGCTGTCTTTCAGGGTCTGCCTGTTTTATTTTTTGTGTTCCTTTCATTTGCTCTATTCTTTTTGACCTTTTGTGTATTCATTCTGGTCTTGCCTTTATGTCTGACTGTTCCTGCCTTTGCTTTGTCTGTCAAAGCCCTTTGTAAACAAAGGTGCTATATAAATAACTTATTAGTATTATTACTATACATTTTAAAAGAATTGCAGCAGTCTGAAATGTAAAAAGAAGAATTTTAGAAAGTCAGAGCTAGTCAAAGGCTAGAGAGAGCAGATCTGTTTTTGCTTTCTTTTAAAAATATTTAGTGAGCTGGTTTCTATAGGTAAAGTGTTCTATAGCTTTGGGGTGTAACTGACAAAGGCCACATCCCCAGTTTTTTTTTGGTCATTGCTGGGAACCTTCAGTAAATCACTAGCAGATGTTCACAGTGTTTGTAAAGGTAAATAATTGACGAAAGATAGCAATGTAGCTTGGTAGAGAGTTTTAAATGAGCTGAAGTCTCTCTGTAGGACACTTGACACAGAAGAGTCAAATGATTATTACAATATAAATGTTACACTGTTTATCTCTAGGAGAAAATTTGATAGAGGAGCACCTGCGGGAGGTGAGGTGTCTCCGTCAGCGTCTGGAGGAGTCCATTCGGACCAACGAGAGGCTCCGACAGCAGCTGGAAGAGAGACTGGCTTCGACTGGGCGCGATGGAGGTATTGTAGCCCTCACTCTAACATTTCTTTCTCTTTCTGTAAGAAAAAAAACATAATATAACAGGTTCAGGGTTTTTTTTGTCCAGGGGCACCAACAAACATCTACATTCAAGGACTGGACACAGTCACTCAACTGTCCAATGAGATCAGAGTCCTGAAGGAGGAAAACTTGGGTCTACAGTCACGCCTGCAGGCCAGCACAGGTACTTCATCTGACAAGTCAAATACTTTTGCAACTGTGTGAGATTTTCACCGTACAATAATCACAGTTTCATATTACCAAGGTATTACAGAATTATTGTTATTATCTGTAACAATGGCCCTTAAACAGATGGTTTTTCATTTCGTTTAACATTTTTTTTGCCATATTTGAAACTTGAAGCCTTGTTTTAATGGAATTATAAAAAAAATAAAAAGTCTCCCTTTTGAAAAGAAATAAAGGTGAGATTATCTATCCATTTACATTCTGTTAAATACTGTGCATAAGCAAATGAACATGGTATGGTGTCATTTTTCATATCACAGCATACCTTGAAACCAGTACACAACTGCAACCCTAAAGCTAAATGAGGTTTAAATGACTGTCTTCCGAAATATATGCATGTTAACCCATTTGAGCTCTCCTCTCTCCTCAGACACGTGTGAGGAGGTGGTGCAGTTGCGGGAGGCGGTTTTCACAGCACGCGCCCGCCTGAAACAAGCAGAGCTGGAGGCCGAGCAGTGGAAGGAGGAGCTGAGACGACTTCAGGCTCACAGTCAGGAGCAGGGACAGCAAATACACATATTGAGACAAGAACGGCAGAACAGTCAGGAGAAAACCAACAGGTTGGATTGTGTATATATTTACAGATTGATTCTTAGAGTTACAGTTCCTGTCTGTGTGCATATATATATATATATATATATATATATATATATATATATATATATATATATATATATATATATATATATATATATATGTTCTCTGAGTGTTATGTGCTGTGATGTGTCCTCAGGCTCCAGCATGAAGTGTCTCTGCTGCAGCAGCAGCTCTGTGAGAGCAGAGATCTCATCCACTCCCTGCAGAGCGAACTACAGGTGTACGACCGAGTGTGTTCCAACACAAACGCCAACAAAGGTCAGTCTGTTCAATGCTCTCTAGCTGTGCTGAATGTACTGCCTCTTTAAATCAAATACTTTGGTGCCATCTGGTGATAGTATCAGGAAAGGCAATGTTGTAGACCGGGAACACAGAGGAATTTCCCTGTGATTGTTTCATTTTAGTTACACCATCAGAACATTTTCTACTTAAAACATCTACACAAGTTTTTTTTTCCTTCAAAATTGTCCTTGCAGATTTCTGTAAGATAGTACTCGTAAAACCCAGGAAAGTTTCACAAATGATTGGAAGCTGTGTGCAAACGCTGTACAACAAATATGATCCAAATCCACCAGAAGGGGGCACTATAAATAAAAGTCAACTTTCAAAAGTCTCAACTCCTTGCTGTAAATCTAATTCACATAAAACTTGGTACTGACATCCATATTTATGCACTCTATAAAGTTGCCTCCAGAATCACTTAAGTCTGCCTGATTAGTTTTTTTACCCAAAACGTTTTTCTGACATCTCCTCCAAAACCATAGATCTAATTTGTTCTAGATTTTCTGTTGATCATTAATGGACCAAGTTCATCAAAATTAGTATAAAGCTTGTTGATAGCTCATTATATTTTAAAGATAATGACAAATGAACTTTAAAGGGTACATGGATCTTAAATTATATTGGAGCAATCATCACAAAACTTGTTTGAAATGTCCACATAAGTAGCTGAAAAAATACTCTGAAAGTTTCATGGAAATAGATCCCAAGGGGGCACTCCAAATCCAAAGAAAATGGTAACATAACTTAAATCAGATTACAAATCAGAAATTGTTTGTGCAATGTTTCAAACAGTTTCAAACATGTGCATGGGCCAGTTGCTGAATTTGGCCATATGACAGTTTGGTCAAACATCATCAAACTCTGTTGAAATATGTGCCCACAGTGTTTTCAAAGTTTACCAGTAGAGGGCCACAGTGTTGCCAAAGACACAGCACAGATTTGGTTGTAAATGGATGAGCATCTGTTAATTTGTCATAAAAACTGTTATTAGTCTTTAATGTAAGTGTCAGAAACTGATATTTATGTCTTATGATATTAACAGCAATTTTCAACTTTTAATGGTCCATGTTGGCTTGAACCCCAGAATCACCTCTTGCAGGTATATTTGTATCGTTGAGCCAGGATGAGATCCTCCTAACCCCAACAGAGCACCAAAGCAGACGCATGTCCAGTCCGACTCTCCAGTGATTGTGTGTTTTGTCTTTAGGCTACCTGTGTGAGCTCCCAGGTCTCCCGGTGGAGCTGGGAGAGCTGCTGGGGGAGGTGAGGAGTCTGCGAGCCCAGCTGCAACACAGCGTCCAGGAGAACAGCGCCCTCAAACAACTGGAGCTCCACAAGCAGCTGGAGCAGAAGCTGGGCGTCGGCTCTCCTCGGACCCCCTCCCTCTCCGCTCTGTCTGCCAGCCCTCAGAGAGAGAACTTCTACAGGCGACAGCTGCTGCACGGTGAGACACCAGCTTCTAGATATGTCGCCAACATTAACAGCAAAAAATGTTTGTGAGGCTCAGTGTGCTGTGGAGTGGTTTGCTGTGTGTCCAAGCCTGGTGTGTGTTTCTGTGTGCTCCACAGACCCAGCTCCGTCTCCACCAGTCAGGGACATTGGTCTGTTTAACTGTGGATCTCCTGGTCCTCCCTACTCAGACCTGGACGACAGCCATAGCACTGCCAATGGTGTGACTTTAACTGCACTGCATGATTGTTACGTAATCTGTCTTTAACTTGTGGACTGAGTGTTGAGAGGTTGTATTGTATCTCTGTAACAGTAACATTTTTTTATTTTAACTTTGCCCGACAGAATATTGTTTCAACCAGTTCTGAACTTTTTGCAATACATGAAATGAAACCAAAACACTCTGAAACACATTCTCGCTGTTTTACCCCCAACAGACCCTCTTGACCCTCACTCTGAGCTGGAGGGGGAAGCCCCTGATGGATCATTTGCGAACCGTAATGGCCGTCACGCCATTGGTCACGTGGATGATTTCAGCGCTCTTCAGCAGCAAGTCCTAGAAGGACGGAGCCTTGTCCAGCGCATGGATACGACCCTGCAGGCCTGCCTCGGCCCACCACTGCTGGAGGGCAACCAGAAGCAGAGCAGTGAGCTGGTGAGAGCCAAAACACCAAAAGAAATTGTTTTAACAAAAAAATAATGACACCAAGAATTAAGGCAGAGCACAAGTATCTAACTGAGCCCTGTATGCAGGTCCTGGACTACGGATGTGTGAAGAGTCTGCTTTCCAACACCAAGACTCTGAGGCAGATCCTGGAGGAAGCGATGTCTCTGCTGAAGATGTTCTGGAGAGCAGCTCTGCCCAGCACCGATCCCTCCATCCAGAACTTTAAGAAGGTTTGGGACACATTTCCATTTTTTATGACAGATCTAGCAATATAATACGTATCATTATACAGGAGTTATGATTCAAAATGTTTCTATCCAATTTTAGAAAAATTCGCACAGTATAGCGAGCACACCACCATAATGCATTAAAAAAGAAGCTTAAATGTTTTACACAATCAAAACAGTTTGATCTGTATTTGTATTTTTTCACAGTGGCTGCAACTTCATTTTTTTTGTCTAATCTGAGCAAAGGAATTATTACTTGCCGATATCATAAAAAAAACAACATGGAAATAATAGTGTTTGCAGGATTCTCTAGGTAAATAAATTAAAAATTGATTGTGTTTTGAAAATAGATATAGTATCATTAAACATAATATAGTGATACTCAAGTGAATCTGACACCCCAAGGAGATATGATGTATTTGTTTTATTGTCAACAATCCCCATGAAAGGACCAAAATCAACGATGCATTAGTCTCAGTATATTCCCCAGCATGCCTGTGGCCCTCAGCCACAAACCTGTTTGTTCTCGGTAAGGAAGTAAATATTTTAAACATGTCAGAAATATATAATTCAATTTTCAAGAAAGGTGAAATAGTTTCCTAAAACAGCTGGGCATTGTGTTTTTTCCCAAAGGTAATTGAGAAAAAATGTAAATAGTGTGTTTATTTGGCAACATTTCCTGCTGTGTGTGTGTGTGTGTGTGTGTGTAGGAGCAGTGTATGCAGGAGGAGATCTTGTCCCTGAAACTGCGTGTGTCAGAGCAGGAAGAGGTTCTCAAGGGGACGATTCAAAGACTGAGGAGCACCAGCCGCACCAAGGAGAACATGGAGCACTTCATAGTCAACCAGTGTGAGTGTTTCTGTGCATTTTTGTGTGTGTGTGTGTGTGTGTGTGTGTGTGTGTGTGTGTGTGTGTGTGTGTGTGAAAGAGAGCAAGACATCATGAGGAAGACTTGATGCAAAGCAGTGAGTCTCAGGCGCACAGACAAATTTCAAGGTCAATAAAATACCAAAGAGACTGAGCAGTGCTTGCACTGGCCGGGGCACAGCAGCAAGAAGAGTGTGGGAGGAAAGAAATTTAGGAAGGGCAAGCGTAAAACAAATCCTAATATGGTAAGAGTAAAGGAAGTGAGAGAGGCAGATAGTCAGCAGATAACTTGCCCCTTCTTGGAAGTGTGGTGACATTCCAGGTAAGGGATTGCACAGAAACAATAAACAAGGCCATTCATCATCTTGTATCCAGGTCCAAATGCACAAAAACATGAAAGAAAATTTGGATTTGGACTTGGATGTGCAGTATCATGTGTGCGTTTTGTGCAGTTTTTTGCTCACAATATAATTTTTGTCTGTTTTTTTGCAGTGTCAAGGACTCGTGATGTGCTGAAGAAAGCGAGGACAAATTTAGAGGTAAGCAAAAACCACAGACCCTCACTTATCCAGGATATCATACACAATGCAGGTTATCAGTGTGCGTAGTATGCGTTCTCCACAGTATGATGTGTATCAGTACTGTACGTTGTGTTGTCCCTGATGTCTTTATGATGTAAAATCATCACTTTTGGCTTTCCTGCCTCACCTGTTCCTTCGTCCTGCATTTGTCTCTCCTCTCCTCCTTTAAACAGAAGAATGAGCTGAGACTTTCCTCTCTAAGCTCCTCCTCCTCTTCCTCTCCTTACGCTGGTAATTGTTTGACATCTCGTGATCTTGCAAACAGGTGGATGTTGTCCCAGATGCTGTTTCAGTAACCTGACTATAATATTTTAGGCCCTCTGATTAAACTTTGGCTGTAAGCGTAAATGTGAGGGTGACTCTGTGGTCTGGGGCAGCTTTTACCTCCGTGTGGATTTGCTTTTTCTAACCATGCTGACATCACTGCTCTACCATCCCGTCACAGCGAACTGCATCCTGTTTTAACTGACATTCTACGACTTTATTTTTAACTTTATTTTTTGAGAATTGTCCCTTTAGGTCCACTCCTCTTACATTCTCTCTTACAGTAAGTAGCTTTTATATACCATTAGAAAAATAAATAAATACAGAAAAAGAAGGGAAAGAACAGAAAACTATTATTAATATCATAATTAATAATCATAATCATAATTGATCTAATAATTATTAATTATCTGTTAAATTAATTTCAATTTACAATTTTTTGGCTAACACCCCCTTTACCCTCATACTTTATATAAGTTGTTGCATTTCTTTTACTTGTTATGCTAGGTCCCTCCACCTCTCTGTAGTTGGACTTAATGTTGAAAGCCAGGTTTTTGTTAGCTGTTATCTTTAATATCAGTTATACAAATATCCAAGTTAATCACACGTCTAATTTCTCTGCTGATCTTTTGCAGATATACTTTTACAACAGGACAGTTCCAGAAAATATGACTGTGACTTTTTATGATGTTTATGCTTTACTGGAGTGTTTATTCGAGTGAAATAAAACATGGGAGGTTTTCCTGTGTAGAAAACAAGCTGATCACACCAAAACAATCTAGATTAATAAATAGCACTCCAGGTAAGAGGAAATAAATGTCTCTTGGTCCTTTTAAAATCCCATTACAACCACTCAGCTTTTGTAAATAACTGTATTTATAAGTAAGAGGTCAAAAGTTGCAAACACTCCCATTTACTAATCCACCACTACACTTAAGTGTTGTTTACTTGTGCTTGTCCCCTGTATTAACGTGCCATTTATTCTTAGTTTTTGAGCCCTCTACACACACAGTTAGTACCAAAATAACCGTACGCTGCATAGTTTCCATTCTGTGTGTATGCTGTCACAGTATCACTTAAGGATGTACACACAAAAACATGTGTGTGACAGCTTTTACTTTAAACTACTACTTAAGGATTTACTGCTGCCCTTCAATTTTAGGATTGAGAGGAGTCATACACACCATCAGCCACACAGCATACAGGAAAAACACAGCAAGTGTGTGTGTGTGTGTGTGTGTGTGTGTGTGTGTGTGTGTGTGTGTGTGTGTGTGTGTGTGTGTGTGTGTGTGTGTGTGTGTTGTGAGATTCAGAGGTTTCCAGTAACAGTGTTGCTTATTCTTGAATCACTCATTCTCAGCTTCTCATCTGCAAGCGGTTGTATTTTGGGAATGTTATTTCAACTAACTTTACACGCAACAAACTTCTTGCTGTGGCGTTCCTTGTTTCTAAAGGAAGAGTTTGACATTTAGGCAAATACACTTATTCTCTTTTTTGTCGAGAGTTAGATGATGCAATTAACACCAAAATCATATTTGTACTCTAAGCTTAAGCTACTGCCAGGAGACAGTTGGACTTGTCAGGGTTAACCCTGACTGTCTCCACATGTTCCTCATGTTTCCACAGTCTCCACTGTCTCCTGGCTCTAGCTTTATATTATTTTCGATCATCTCATCTAACTCGCAGCAAGAAAGCAAATAAGCAAATTTTCCAAAATGCTTGAATATTCCTTTAACATTTCACCTCGCCAGCAGTTTGTCAGTTTTATCAGCCTGCAGAAAGATAGTTGAATACTAACTTAGATCTTAATTTCCCTCTTTCCCAGCTGAGGACCCAGGAGGAGCTGACAGAGAGCGGCCTGCTGATCGCAGTTTCCTGAAGACCAGCGGTGCCTCCGGAGCCGCAGCCAATCAACGTCCAGCAGCGAGAAAGCGCAACAGCCAATGCCTGCTTTAGACTTTTAAAGAACCAGCCTCAACGCCACCACCTCTGACCTCTAACCTCTATGCTGAAACAGCCAAGACCCACCCTCACCCTCCTCCTCCTCCTCCCAGACCCCGACACCAGCCTTTCTCCTCCCACCCAAACCTCCCTCAGCCTCCATCCAGCCATGAGAGTGCTTCCACCCTCCCTCCTCCAGGCAATATGTGCGCAGTATAATCCGCACCTTGAGCCTTATCAAACTCCCTGCACCCCCTCGCCAATTTTATGACACTCTCCCGCCACATGTATTATTGTCTTTGAGTGATACAGTCGGCAGTTTGCCTCGTCGTGTGTGTGACAGAAGAAGGTGTTTGAAATGTGCCTCTGGTGGTTTCAGTGACGTGCGTCCTACTGACGGAGCTGGCTCAAGATGCTCCTAGACACTGATCTCAGACCAGGTGTGTGTGCTCAATCTGGCTTCAGTGAAGGCATTTGCATTTCAGGGGTTGTATTACAGAAGCTTTTAATTGTACCTGATTTAGACATTTTCAGCAGGATTTTTAAAAAATAACTTGCATGCTGAAATCAAAAGTTTCTGTAATAAACCTCTGGGTCTGTATCTACGAGCATCGTTTCATGAGAGCCAGGCAGCCTGTGGACGAAATAGATGTTCATGCATGTTTAATCGTGGCTTGAGAGAGGAATTCTGCACACATGTACACGCGTACACATATCTGTACGTGTGATCGAAATCGGCTCACTCAAAGACAACTTTGACTGCCACAGAAATGCAAGTTTACTTCTCGTGGCACTTTTACGAACGAGGACGTTTTTTTGTTTGCAAATGCAATGCAAAGAACAATGACACCCACGACGTATCACTACACACAGTGGAGGAATGTAGAGGAGGTCAGCGATCACTGCTGAGTAGTCGTGTACTAGCTGTTATCTGTATTTGTGGAGGAAGCTTATGAATGCTCTGTCAGCCATCACCCAAGAGTTATGAATGGCAGAACAAAAGCCGGAGAAAGGTTCCATTTTAGTCACAAGGCTCCTCTTTTAGGGATCTTAACGATGCTTTTTTGGCCAAAAAAAAGGAGGTATGCCGAAGGCTTCGAACAATCTGGTTAGTTGTGACTTCTGTGTGCTAGAGGAGTGGTTCCCAGCCTTTTTTAAATCAAGGATCCCTAAATTGATACACATTTGGTCACCGCCTATCATTTACCATGATTTCACCTCACGGACCTAAACAAAACATTGTCATACTTCAACGTATATTAGAGCTTTGTTTCGTCTACATTACAGACACACACAAAAAAATCCATGACTTTTCGAAACTCTTTCCACTCGAGTGTGGAAAGAGGAAAATTTACGGACTGAAGTTATGTTACACAATTAGGGGTACCACACATGTGCAGTAAAATGTGGTCTGCAGTTGCCGGGCAACGATTTAATTGCACATGTGCTATACCTCAACTGTGTAATGTAATTTAAAAACTGTGACTTCTCCTCTTTCCACCCTCCGTGCCATAACTTAAAATGATTTTTACTTATTTCAGGCCTGGTAAGTGTGGTTATGAAATTCCATGACTTTTCCAAGTTTCCCATAACTGTGGGAGCCCCAAATTCTGGTGACCCCCTAGAACTCCCACAAGGACCCTGGGGTTTCCCAAACCTCGGTTTGAGAACCACTGTACTAATATATATAAAAACAACCAAAAGTAAGAGGTGAAAGTGCTGAAATGGAACCGGGCTAAACACGCGTATTCACGCTCCTCTGTAGGAGTTCTCATACGAGCATGTGCAATAATGATGTTGTTTCTTGAATGATCATGCTGCACCGGGTTATTATTGTTTCTTTGCTTGACACTGGAATATTAGTCACACTCATTAATAACGTTAGGACACGGTCAGATTGTACTTTTTACCAGAGTGTTGATGCATGACAGAGATTGTAAAATCTAAGCTACGGAACAGGGGATTACCAATACTTGCCAAAGTTTGAACTTTCTTTACTTCACTTTGACTTGCCTTATCCATGCGAATGACAAACCCGGGTCGGATCAGACCGCAGGGATACCGAGGTGTCTTTTTATATTAGGGCCTCCAGAACCACAGAGACGGTAACCGTTAGACAGTTGGTGCAGTATATTTGGAATTGTGCGATGGAAATGAGCTCCTTTTTTTGGACCAAAACCCAACAGAGTGGATTTTTTTTCCCCATGTGGCCATATGCTATTGTCTTTGTGTTATTTCTCTTGGTTCAGGCCGTCTTAGCATTCCCATGGCAATGGCAATATAGGTTATCAAGTTCTAATAGATGACGCAAACTTTGGCAGGCTACTGGTAGGATCGTTGTTCTTTAATTCACTTGCTTCTAACAGTCCAAATTTAGTTTGATGTGTTTTATCGCTGTACATTTGCCATTTTATGCTGTAAATATCCAGCTTTTTCTTTATGAACTTTTGTGTGGGAGAGTGTGTGTGTGTGTGTGTGTGTGTGTGTGTGTGTGTGTGTGTTTGTGGAAAAAAAAAAGACATCCAACATTTGCTTTTTGCAAAGTTGATTTTCTGGGTAGCTGTGCAATAGCTTCACATGTTTTATTTTGATGTTAAACATCATTGTATTACGCGTATGTCTGCTGCGTTCACTTCCTGCAGTGTATGATTTATATGCAGTGTGTGTTAGAGGATTACGTCACTTTGAATCAATTAGCCACATAGAAATCACAAACTATGCCTTCATGATATCTACTTCACTGATCACAGTATCGTCCACCTATAACAAAGCTCTGATTGATGTTGCTTCGCTTGCCTTTAAATTTAGCTTGAGAGCGTCTTGGGTTTGCTCTCAGTGGTAGAAATGGCCTTGAACCTACGCTCGTCTACCTGAGATCTGCCAAATTAGGTTTTGTCTGCGCTCCCGTCTTCAGAAAAAAGACAAATGTTGCCAAGAATTTAAATAGAGGTAAAAAGTTTGATATTTCCTTTTGAAATTTATGAAGGGAAAGTTTTGATGAATTGTCTACTGTAATTAAAGAAGCCAATGACTGGAAAGATTGTGAAACGTTGGATCCACAAAGCACCTTGTTAGAGCGTAAACAAAGCCTTTTTGCTCTTTGATATTAAGAAGGGAATCAAACGGCAGTTTGAACAATGTATCGTTGGTCCTGAGTTGCGTATGTATATACTGCTATTTGACTGGTGAAGCTTTTATGTGATTGGAAAGCAGCTTTTTCTGAGTTTGTGCATAATGAACTAGGAAGCCGATACAGGACTCATATGGATCCTGTCTCTGATGACAGTTAACAGTTTGCTGTGTTGGCAAAAGTATTATCAATGAACGATTTTGGGAAAGAATGAATAAAATACTCAAAAAGCTTTTGTGCTTTACTTTTGTTCAGTTTTGGTTCTGGTTTGTTTTATATCTGGATCCTGATGAGCTTCTGTCTGTGCTGTTGCTGGAAGATAATAGTTAGTACCTTGGTTTAATAACAGCGTTCTCCCTGTTTGCAGAAACAGATGACACGACCACAACAGAAGCTCAGCATTACATTACTGTGGAAAGGGACTGACAATTTAAAGAATTTTAGGCACTTAAAAAACCTACCTAAAAAAAAATCAACATCGAATGAGTCGATGAATATTTTAGTTTTTGTGTCTGGACAATTACATGACCCTAATGGGATTATTCAGACACATTACCCAAAAACAGGCCAAAAATGTATGTTTGTTACCCACCATCATCCAACAGTACATGAATATGATCCAGACAGGATTTTATTAGGCAAAAAAAAAGACATAAACCTCCTGCATCGGGAGATCTCCCACAACAAACTTAATATCAGTCTAAGTAGATGCTATATTAGAGTGTTTTCACCACTTTGTCCAGCCCTCACACAACCCTTTCATTTGGCGCTACATTTTCTCAACTATATAGTGGTGGTTCTGGCAATTTTGGTGCCCTGTGCAAGCTTTCCCCCTGTGATGCCTCACTTTTTTTTCTGGCCATAATTTAATTCACCTACTGCAGTGTTTCCCAGACCTCTCCTTGGGTGCCACTTGTTCTTCATGTTTTAGCAGCACAGCTGATTCAAATGGTCAGCTCGTTATAAACTCCTGAAGCAGCTTGATGACACTGATCATTTCATCCATCTGTGTTGCAGCAGGGAGAGATCTAAAACATGCAGAACAAGTTGTACTCGAGGAGATTTACAAGAAAATACAAAAACTATGAGAAAATGACAATGGCGACAAAAAGCCGCTCATTGTAGAGACAAAAGGAAACCTTTATTAACCAGTATAAAGAAGAGGAACTTTGCAGAGGGAGTCTGAATGAACTGAAAAACAGACGGAGGGGAAACTGCAGACTGCAAATGCATGATCATGGACACAGAGAGCTTCTGCTGCCTGAACTTTGTTACAACACAACTCCAGGATTTTTCTAAATCAAAGGATGCCGGCACTTCACACTTGCTCTCTGGTTGGTGAGTTGTTTCATTTGTTTGTAGGCATTTAACGTAATTTTACGTGATGGTACTACACTGAAGTTATCTTCTGATTTGAAGCTTCCAATTGAGCAATTTAGGTGGAGAGTTAAGAGAAACCTAATTTGCAATGCTTAATGACTGATTCTCTGCTTTTTGCACCTCCTGCTGTGGTGAAAGCATGTAAGATGCTTTAAATTAAGTCTCAACTTTGTCTGAAACCCACTTTCTTAAATTTTGGAAATCTTTATTCTATTTATGACAATACAAAAAAGGGAGATTTCACAGCTTTCTTTCACATGTGGACCACACTGAACTAGGTGCAGGTCAAAAACTACTATAATTAGATGGTTCAAATCTGGACTACGTTATCCTAGAGAGGCTAAAAATTATTTAAAATATAGTTTCGTATTTGTGAAATCTTAATTCTATTTGTGAAAATGCACATAAGTAAATAAATAAATAAACTAGAGATTTCACAGCGTTTTTCACATATAGACCACATCATTAAACCGGGTCTCTCGTAAAAACAACCATACTTGGTGAAATCTGAGCTAGATTATCCCAGAGGTTTAAGATTATTTAAAATATATTTTCAGATTTGTGAAACCTCAAGGCTCATGTTGGTATATTGTTTGGGTACAGCAGTGCTCACTCGCAGTTTGTGTCCCTGTTGTTTTTTTCGTTAGTGGTTATATGAGAGAAGTTAGCTGCAAACTGAGTTGTCTCAGTCTTGCAGGTGAAGTGTTGATGTTTATGTTCAGTGTAACTGCCCACAGCAGTTTCCATTCCTTTGTTTGAACAGCCCGAAAAACACAAGCATGTGAAATCTTTAGAAAAGTAAAGTTTTGTTTCAGTCTGATGGTGCAACAACACTTTTGGGCATAAACAGCATAATACCTTGCACTTCTACGTAAGAATAGGAAAAATGAACCAGAGGAAAAGGCCGTGTGACAGCAAGGTAAATCGTTGAAACAACTCTAAATATAGCATCCACTCAGACTTATATGGATTCTCTTAGGTAGGCCTATTTTTAAGTGGCTAAAATATTTTTTGCTGTCAACCCAGTCCACAGCAATAATGCTGAACTTTAGGGTGCAAATCCCATCTGTTTCTGCAAAACAGAGCCTGCCAACTGCCAGCTACTGTATATTATTTCTACACTGACTATAGATCTCATACAGCCCCATTTCAAAAATCCCAAACTATCACTTCAAAGAGTAAGTTCATTAGTCTTCAGCATGGCCCCTATTTTCCCACGTTTTTGTGTCTAAGTGACTGATGGAGACAACAGTTTTTGAAATTAGTCTAGTATTGATCAAGAGCACTGCAGCCAGCAAGAAGAAAAAATGTGGCAAGTAATCACTCGGGGCTTGTTTGCATCGTCAATTTACTAAAAGTGCTTATTCCTGTCAATATCTCTTGAATGGATCACTGAAGAGACAGGCCTTTTTGTTAAAGAGTAAGATCCTTTTTCTTTAACCAGAAAATGCCCTGAAAATGCAACTGCCAAACTCACCAGACTCCATATCCATAAAGAGTAATTTTGTCAGTGTAAAACACACTTTATTCAAAGTCGACGAACAAAAGTAATGAATAAAAATCCTCCTGGTTTCACCTTTCAACTGTCCCAGCAATTACAAACTCTAATTTAGTTAAAAAAAAACTTTATTTACCAAGTTAGATGTGAAAATATTCTGGCACAAGTCATGCTAAAATTATATGTATATTTAAAGGGAGTGTGGTGGGTTTTGGGATCGCAATATTGAGGCTGTCTCTGGTTATACAAAGAGGTCTGTCTCTGAAGGGATCTGTTCCATAATGTTATCAGATACCTCGAGTAACAGTCTGAGCCTGTCAGTGACAAGGACATCACTTTTAGTGGATGTATACATTGACAATACCAACATGCCCCAAGTGGTTACATTGCAGCCTGTTTCACTGCTGCAAGCAGCAGCTGTATTGCTTAGTACTAGACCAATTTAAAATGGTTTTCTTCATTAATCACTTAAGACAAAAATATGGAAAAATAGGGTCCTGGTCAAAAAACATAGGACATACAGGAAAAAACATAGGAAAAAAAAGACAGACAGAAAGGAATTAAGAACAGTGTGTCCTCTCTTTATTTGCAAACAAGTAAAACCTTGTACAGTGAATCATCACACTGATTCTGCAAAGCATTTTTAAACATTCATGAAACGGTTGTAAAATTCAAGTTTTGGTTTAAGCCTTAAAACACCACGTCCACACCATTTGTCCAGTCTCCCTTATCACATCTCCAAGATTCAAAAACTCTTTGGACAAAACTTCATGGTTAGGCTCGACATTCACAAAATACTTTCAGAGCGTCTAGTTGAACACCAACAGGATTTATGAGAGCCCCTTTTAAAGTCTGTAGAGTGTATCAACCGTGGGTATATATACTGTATTGTAAATGCGGACAATTAAACAGCACAACGTGACAAAAAAAACAACTCTCAAAACCACCGTACCTCAAAATACAGATTACCTTAAATGGTTACACTTTAAAGAACACGAGCAAACTGTACACTTTTAAATTTATGGCAACTATCTATCCTCATAGCCCTGTAAATTCATCCGAATGCCGTCAATCAGCATCGGAATTTGCACCACGCTCAGTAAATGTGTCGAATCAACCCAAGTTGCAGACATTTAATGCATGCAAAGCAGCAAGTGGAAACTGTCTGTGTGTATGACAACATGTGTCACAGATACACACAGTACATTCCTGTTTGATAATTAAAACTCAGTACAGAAGCACACACAAACAGAGCACTGCAATTTCATCATACCTAAAGAAGAAAAAGCACAAATCGGGTTCTATGATCCAAAGAAGCTACAGTACAATAAGAGTTGTCTGCTGCATAGTTAAAAGCTTATATCAACACTCCTGCTCACAGGATGGTAAAGTGCTCGCAAAATTATCTCAGGATAAAGGCAACAGCAGAACTTAACATTGACCTTTGACCTCTGTTCCTCATCTGGAAAGTGTTGACACAAACATCAATAGTGACCATAACACAGCCCCTCCAAGATGTTGCGATCATAACAATCAATGCAAATTTGACCAATTCCTGTGAATTCTGCACCAACCTCACAATTTTTTTCCAATTACCACACTTTTACTGCAAATCTGACCAATCACCGCCTGGAATTTCACTATTCACAGCAGTCCCCCGCACAGCGTCACAAAACTCACTTCTTTGTTTCAGGCAAGGCTATTAAATAAGGCTGGGACACAACATCATATCGCATCATGTCATTGGTATGCAGTTGTTAAAAGGCTCAACAGCTGGTGCACTATCACACAACATGGGCAATAATTTGTTTCAACTATCGTCCACAGTCAGCTTTGGGTAAGAATATACTTTATATTAAAAATAAAAATAAAGGCGAGAATTACAGTTCTGCAATCATCAAAAAGGTCATTAATAAAAGACCATAAGCAAATGCTTTCTGTGTAAAAATGTTCTTTTATATCAGCCGCCATCAATTCAAGCGCACAAAAGTTCTACCAGGCTGAGTGCAGCAAAAAGTGCCAAAGCGGTCACCATGCTTTTATTTCTAGCGCCATCCGCTGTAACCCTTCAGCATCACAGCTCCACTCACATTATGCACGTGTCACAGCCCAAAGCTCCCACTGGTTAAAAGACCGTGCCTCAGCCGTCATTTACTAGCCTTGGATTCTGGTTGTGAGGATGCAGACATGCGGAAGATGAACATCTCACATTTATCAATTACTGCTAACGATCATGCAAGGCAATTCCCTGATGCTCTGCTCGAAAGCAGCGGTGAACTTTTTTGCATCGTGTGCAACATCAGAGTGAAACACAAACTAGATTGATTGACAAACAATTTTCTACCACATAACACAACCGGAGAACGGCTGAAACTTGTGGACAAGAGACAAGACAATTCACCATGACAGAGCCTGCTGGATACAGATCAGAGACTGTGTATAAACATGGAAGACTTGATAGTTCCCCAAAAGTGAAGCCAAAATATCTGATCACTCCCTTGAGGCTGCCTGCAATAGTTCATAAACTCTGCCCCCTCTGTTAGTGAAATAAGCATTAGGCAAACTAAAAGATCAAAGTACATGTTAAATCATTTTAGTGCTTATAACTGTGATGTTTGTTTCTTCGTGACTGGTTGGACGGGTGTATGGGTGGGAACTCAAAATTGCGGAGATCCCTCCTGAGCAGACTTTGGCTCTAAATAATGTCATTAGTGCGAGATGGCAGCAGCTAAATATGGGATATTTTATATTTTATATCTTTATTTTTGTACAGTGGGAGGAGGTGGAGACGAGCTGTCCATCTTTACACACAGTCTATGGTCCAGATCTATTGCACATGCTGAAATAATCAAGGCGAGTTAGATTAAATATGCATGATTCGTGGTACATTTGTGCGGTATAAATCACAAACTCAGAACAGTGCATTTTTTTTCTTAAACATTTTATGAATTATTCAAAAAGAAATCGCGACTGTATTTGCAATTCTCACTTTCTCCCACAATTTCTTTGCATTAAATGCACCTAAAAATATTACAACACGCATTTGCATTTTTTTTTTAAAGAGAAGCTGCTGTGAAATCAGGGATTTTAGGCCGCAACTATCCCCAAAAAAGCTGACAAAATCCTGGAGGGACTGGTAACATTAACAAAACCGCAATCTTGGATTTGTTAATACTTAAGTTCAAGCTGTACAGACAATATGTACAGACAAAATATGATGCTCACTGCTGCCTCCTCCTTCCGTTCTAGTTCATCATATTTGTGAGTCTATTTGAGTTAAAATTCACTTATCTTTACAGCAGGTTATTGCACTTAATGTTCAAGCAATGCCGAGTCTGCTGCTCCCTTCAGCACCTGCAGGCCCTCACTTCGGGCCAGATTGAGTCGTTCTGCATGCACTTGCCATGAATGCTTCCAATTAAACCAGTTCAAAACTGAATACAATCAGTTCAAGAAAGATATGACTGCACAACACTTTAAACTCAAATTGTTAATCCGCATCGGTAACACTCAAAATCCCTCACTTTAAGAGAACATCCTTAAAGAAACTGATCCGTCACAGATCGCCTTCGTCTTTCACTCCTGACATTAAAAAAATCTCATTTTACACACAACATGCATATATTCACAAGGTGCAGCAAACACTCAAGTACACACAGTGATTTAGTCAGTCTCTTCTCTGTCTGTTGATGTCACAAGTAAAAGCCACAGTTTAGTTTTCATCTCTCTCCGACACCCGCCACATACACACTTCGCTACTTTTGTTCAGAGCCCTATGTAGACAGAAGTGCAACCTCTTAAAAACCAAGCCACAGTCACAGCCGCTGGCCTTTAGCTCGCCTGTAAACTTGTTTCAGTGCAAGATTTGGCTAAATGTGATGATACAGGAACAAAAAAAACAGCAGAATACAAACATGCTGCTCTCTAAAAGCACTGTGGTGCACCCAGCCTGAGGCTTAGATCGGCTTGTAGAGCAGAGAGGTTACGTATTTCTTCTTGTATCTGTGAGTTGCACTCAGCACCATGACTCCATCCTGCACAGACAGAAACACAACACACAGGCAAGCTGACATTAGCGGGATCAAAACACACACAGCAAATTGACGAGACGCTTAAAACCGCGAAACTGCCAACCGGTCCACACAACAGCATGTCTGAGAATCATAAAAACATGTATTTATTTAGCATTATAATGTGTCTTAAGGTATTACTAGCATATTTTAAGTTTATATTTCATGAGTGAAAAAGCAGCCAACACCATGGTTGAGCATTTCCCTCTTGTAGCTGCTCAGACAGGGTTTTTTTCTGAGTTTTTAGTTAGCTGTTATTGCCTGGCCTTCTGATTCACAAGCTGAGAAGTGGCAGAGTTTCAAACGCCCTCTACTGAATCGGGTTGCTAATTCATTTAGAGTTTATAGAGTTTGGGGGAAAATGTGTATTCCATGTGGTGTCGGTAACATCTGGAGACTGTTAAAGAGTTTTTCAGCTTTTGCCAGCAAGCCTACCTTTATTGAGAGAGCGTAAAGGTGGTTCAGCATGACGTGGTTTGGTTCAGGCAGCAGGGCAGGGTCACACTGCCAAGAGAGAGTCAAGAAACTGGTAAATAACAACAAAGACATATCAAATTATGGTCTGGGGAAATTACGGTGTTAAGTCAGAACTGTAGATAAGGGTTATGGTGATAGGAAAGATGGTGGCACTGACAGATATATTGGTATCCTTGTTGAGAATGACTTGAAGGAGGTGAGGAGGGAGAATAGGCGGGGCTTTGAAATGCTCCTCTGGTCTGAAGATGTACTGCTCCTGCCCATATGGACCTGGAGGGGAGCTGGACAGGTCTGCAAACATACAACAGTAACAATTACACGGCTGACAGGGTTTCAAGGCTTGAGTAAACTTTTCATTGCAAAATAACTTAAGATTTTATCAGTATTTATTGTAGTGCACGATCATTCTGAACATGAACTCACCTGATGTATCTGAGCACTCCAGAGAGTCAACGTGCAGGGCGTCAAACACCTCAAAGTCTGACTTTTTCACCTGGATCAGGTTGTTGATGGTGCCGAGCTGGCTGGTTACCACCGGCTGCAAAAGAGTTTCAAAAAGGTGATGATGAGGCATTTTTATAATTGTTGTTTATAACACTCTGCATGCATTTTCCTTGGATTTAGAAAAGGGTCTGATGATGATCCTATGAGTGCAGTTTGATTTAAACAATAACCAGGCAGGGCTGAAGACTTTATAATAGCGTACAGTAATGTGTGTATGGTTCTTCTGTAGTCTGAACAAAGTAAAAGACAATATTATGAACACAATGACACTGGCAATGTCAGTCAGCACTTTAGGGTGTGGAATGGATGAGATTTTAATGTGAATTTCTAAAGTTTCTTGACTTAACATCATAGCTCTTTGTAACAAGCCAAAATGAAGAGTCTGTAACTGAACTGTCTGAGGTTAAGGCTATTTTCATAAAAGGATGTTTTCCTCTATGTTTTGGCCTCTCATTTAAACTCATTTGGGTCCATTAAACGGAGACGCCTTCTTAGGTGCAGATTTTTCAAAACTCCTGTTTATGTGTTTCAGCATCAGCATGTAAAATGGAGCATTTAGGGAAATGACCACGTCATCTTCTTAATTCGCTTATACCCATTGTTGCTTTGTGTAATAACCTTGATACGGAAACGGTAACTACGGCGGAATACTGGTTGGTTAACATTTAAATCTAGTCTTGCTGCACCACTTCACAGATGAACAGTCTGCTGCACCAAATGTTAGTGGTCCATCTCAGTTTAAAGTCTGCCAGGAGAGACAGTTTTGGGTCAGGCCCAGTTGAACCAGCAGAAGGTGGGACAATTTCCAGAGTGAGACTGTTGTCAAGGAGGAATGGAGGTAAATCATTAGCGTTTCCAGAGCACCACTTGTAGGTTTGATAGAGCTTGTTCATCCTTTTATTGAATGGGTATCAACAATGATGAGATCTCCAGAAGGTGTTTTGAAAAAAGGTAACTCTTGTTGGAGATATTTTATAAAATGAAGGTTGTGTGGACAGAATTATATTTTGAAATGTAGAGAAAAATATCAGTTTTCAAAAATATCAGTATACATGTAAACAGGGCTTAAGGAAAACTTTCAAAAAGATAAGAATGATGGTAAAATAAAAATGACACTGATGTACCTCTGAGGAATCGTGGACCCACTGTCCGTCTACAAAAAACTTGTACTGGTGCTCTCCCTCTGGCAGGTCCAAGATCGCTACAAAGTCATTATGGCTTTGAAGGAAGGAAAAGAAAGAGTATTAGTGCAATACTGGGCTGTCTTCTCACATAAATCTCAACAAATGTCACCTGTGGTTTGAGCTAAAATGGATAAGCTGAGATCATTTGCATGGGAATCCTGTTAGACAGTAAGTTATAGTGTGCTGACAACAATAAAACAAGTTTACCTTTTATTAAGTGGTATCTTTGTGCTCCAGTTATTAAAAGAACCAGCTATGTAGACCTCCTTTCCCCCTCCGGCCCAGCGGATGACCGTGGGTCGAGCCTGAGGACCAGTTTTCACCTGGTCACCCAGATCTGATTCTTTCTCTCCTAACGCCTAAAAGCAATTAAATGATATCTCAACAATCATAGGTAACAAATAGCACAGAAATTTGAAATTTGGAAATTCCAGCACCAGATTCTGTAAATCTGTATTTTCCAGGAGTACCTTCGATTCTGGCCCGTGGGTGTTAAAAATGTTGGGGTCATCTGTGCTATCCACCATCTTGCTGCTGGGCTCGTGGTCTTTGTGACTGCCGCTGCTGTCTGAGCGGTGGGCCTTGGCTCCATGGCGATCTGCAGACACCCTGTCACTTGTGTTGCCCATGTTGCCTCACTATTTATAGTGCTACTGGAAAGAAAAGACAACTTCTTATATGCTCGGGCACAAAAAATAGGACCAACTTTATTGTAATCGGGCCATTCAGCAACTAGAAATAGATTAAAAATGAATCGGTAGTGAAGAACGTAATAGCTGGTGTTGATTTCAGTCCCTTTTATAGGGCCTGTATATGAGATAAGAAGCATCACAATGAGAACATTAATGAGTTTTAATAATGCAGTAGCCTAAAGAATCACGGTATATTATGTTACGTCACGTATACACTTGCTTTCATGTAAGATCAATGCCACCTACGCATAATCTTGACATACCATCTACAACAATATATGGAAGATACTAAATATTGTGAATATTAGCCTAATACAAGCCCACGTTTGTGTCTCTCATGTTATCATGACAAATTCAATCAAAATTAGAATCAGAAATAAGAAGTACATGTATGAAGAATGTAAAAACCTAAAAATAAAATGTTACAATTTAAACACTAGTATGTAAAATATGAATATGTGCCTTATACTACAATACAATGTATAAATCTAATATGTAAAGTAGGTTTGCAGTGGTGTACTTGTTTTATAGTATACAGTGGTATGAAAATTGACGGTCATTGTACCATGTACTTTTGCTTTTCTACAGTACTGACAGAAACACCAGTGGACGGAGATTCTCACCTTAGTTTAGTTACTTTGAAAGGGGAGACTTTTTACTCAAACGTACATTTAAAAAATGGTTTCAAGTTTTAATATAATAATAAAAGGTTTATCTATTAAAAAACTTCTGTAATGGTCAATGTAACTGATAATAATAAAAATAGTTCTGTAATACCATGATACTGCAATATTTTCTGAGACAATTATTGCACCGTGAAAATGTCATACCGTTGCAACCCTAAAGTAAAGTGAGAAATATAAAATAGGTGTATAATGCTACAAAAATCAGCAATCAGAATAAGAAATATATACAATATGCCCACCATCTGTTAAATGTACATTCAGGAGTGGGAAGAATATTGCACTGCATTGAGTATCACTGTAATTGAATTACTGCACCAATTATAACACAGTTAAAGTGTTATACTATAAGTGTTGAAGTATTATTGTACCATAATATTTTAGTACCTTACTATACCTTAGTACTTTAATGATAATAAATGTCAGGCACAAACCAGGGCTAGCCACAGCCTATTGTGATAGCAGAACATACAAATATAATGCGTGATACGTGTTTAATATGAATAAATAAAAATATTAGAAATATACAGAAACCTGAGCAAATTGGCCAGTTTTCCTTCAAAGATATGGCGAGACGGCAATGAGCAATTTAACAAGTCATGGCCAAAAAAGTAAGAAGTAAAAACATAAATAAATAAACAAAAAAAATGACCCCCCAAAATGCTGACCACTGATTATATATATATATATATATTATTTTTTGTTATTTTTTTTTCTGGACATTTTTCCATTTTTATTTAACTTTGTCCTTAAAAAAATAAAAATAAAATAAATATGTACTTTTCAAATTAATTTCTAGTCACCTTTTAATAATTTCTTTGCTATTTGTGGGAAATTTCTTGCCAAGTTGCTCATTGCACCTTTCCACATGTTTTCATAACGAAATCAAACCAATTTGTTCATCTGAATGCAGCACAAGATAACTGATGCTGATCCCGGTTTTGAAGGCTTAAAACAATCTAAACACTTGTAATGGGAAACATTTCCATGATACATTGAATGCACCCATAATGAGTCTCAGTCTGGTTCTCCCATACTGCTAAACGGCTTTCCAGAGAGGCTAAAAAGCTTATCGGCCGACTAGACGGTCTCAGATACATGAACTGTGGCAGCACAACCGATAAGACTGCAACAACCGCTCAACGTTAACACAATCATCCTGTCAGACATAACGCAGCACCGACCGTTAACGCCCACTAGCCGACTGCTCAACGAGCAACAAGTTTTAACTTCCCACATTACATTATAATCATTTTGTCCTTTTTTTAAGAGCAGAGAGTGCGCATAGCTTGCTAGCTGTCACCTCTCTCGCTGACCCTCTGCCAGTTCAGCTGTGCCAACCTCAAATCACTTCGGCTGGAGAATATTTTTAGCTGTCAGTTAGCTGGCTGCTAGCTGTCAGTTTCTAACTACTAGCCTAGCTCGCCGTTTGTCTTTTTTACGACGGCGGCGTCGATTATGACAACGAAAATATACGCAAATAGTGATGATAAAGTGACAAATCAACAATACCTGCTGAAGTTAATATGTAGCTTGTTTTCAGCGGAGGGCCAACCTCTTTACAACAATAGCAGCGCGGTGGCGCCCCAACTACGGTGTGCGGCGAGGACAAAATCAGAGGGACAATTTACTCATCGGCAGCATAGACTTTGCGGAGAGTAGACTTTACTCCATATATACCTTCACTATAATGCATCCGTGATATATACAGTCTTAGATCAGCAGAGTGAAGTTACTTTTAAAATCTGTGGGTTAAGAAGTGGAAATATTGTGGTGAATATTTGTATTCCAACAGCCGCTGAATACTCAGTATTGTAATATAAACACCACTGAATAAATAGCATTGAAATATTTTACTACTACTGAAAGCCATGTATGTGTTTTTGGGTGTTTCTTTCTTTTCTGAATCCACCTCTTTGAAATTAAAACATGGAATTTATTGATTTGCAATGTTAAGATCCAAAAATTAAAATTTCAGAATTTTACCCCAAAATTATACTTGCTTAATTTCCATTGGTAAATTTTAGTTTTAAAAATTCCAGTTTATTTATTTGAAAGTCTAAAATTTAATTTTAGGATTTGAGAAACAAATATCAAATTCAGTCTTTGAAACTGCAAATCAAGAAATGTCTTATTTCAAGAGGTGAAATTTGAACAAATGTGGTTCAAAGTAAAGTGTTCAAATACTATGAATTTAGTGATGTTTAGATTAAATATTAAGTTTCCAGTGGCCATTAAAATTCAAATATTTATCTTAATCACTGTCATAAAACTAGAAGAATGTTTACAGATGCAATACACACACAGTGATAATATAGTAGCCTATGCACTTTCAGCAGCTTTAAGATTGTTGAACAGTAATTTAAGTGTTTTAAGACAGTTTAGTTTGATAACTTCCTGTTGCCAGTAAGCTGTTTTTAACCAGTTCAATAAAACTGACAGACTTTGAGGAAGAGTCAGAAAAGCATGTCCCCATAAGCAAAACCAAAGTTTTTCTTTTTTTTCCATCACCTGATGATTTTCACCTGCTGTTGAGGCTGTTGATGTTGACTGATGGCCAGATGTCAGAGTGAAGTTCACCTTTGATATTTTGGATATAAAATGTCATCACTTCATCTTTTTCAAAATTTGTGTGAAATTTTGTCACAACTAGCATATAACTTGAGGTACAGTCATAAACATGTTTTGTGTGGTTACAGTGACTGCCAAAAACTGTTCAGCAGAATTAGACGGACGCAAGGTCACAGTGACCTTAACAACTGATCACAAATATCTCAGTTTTATCGTTGAGTCCAAGTGGACATTTGTGTCAAAATCTGAAGAAGTTCCCTCAAAGGTGTTCTTGAGATATTTTGTTCAGGAGAATGAGACAAACAGACTAACAACCCGAAAACACAATGCCTTCATCCACAGCTGTTGCCATTTCGGAGGCATTATTAGATAATTATCAGATATTATCAGATCTGGTTTATTTGTATTCTACTTAAGGAAATATGTTCATGTGTTGTTTCTTTATTATTCACCAGATGGAGCTGTTACACACTTCAGTGATATTTGAACCAGCGATCCCCACCCTGTGGAGCTGAACTTTACACCACCCAGCCATTAATCTCAAGTAAGCCTTACAGCAAAGATGATGTTAGGCATTCCAGTATGTTATTTCCACAGTCTGGGAAGGTTAAATCAATATTAATGAACATGACCTACTCTCTCTAAAAGCCAGAAACCAGAGAGGTCAGTTTCAAACTTGAGATATCATCAAGTATAAAGTCTGGAGCTGCTTCATAATGAATGGGAGTCTGATTTTGTGGAACCACATATTTGTTTGTTGTCTTTTTTTTTTTTACACCCAAATCGTTTTTATTTTTTTTGTAGTTTTCTCAATTCTGAAACAGAAAATGTACCCATGAGTGCTCTCAGTGTCAGTCATAGTAGATGGTCCAGTCAAGGGGTCCAGGTTTCTCCTCAGTCATCAATTCAAGGTCCACACAGTTTAATATATTCAGCATCATACATCATGCATGTCATGACCTTTGGCCATGTCTTCCAGCTGGTTTGATATCTCTGTTAAGTAGTTGTCTGTTATTCACTCACTCTACAGCAGGAAACAGCACTTCAAAATAAAATCTCCTTGCTGAAAATTATTTGTACTACAAAATAAAGTGTGTGTGTGTGTGTGTGTGTGTGTGTGTGTGTGTGTGTGTGTGTGTTTTACAAAGTTGAAACATTCTCAAGTCACTTGCGGTCCATTCAGAGTGGACCCATAACCCACTAGTTGGGAACCACTAATCTAGACCATGTTTCCAAATTCATTTTCTATGGAGCAGCTCTGCATTTTGTACCATGTGACATCACAAATTTTAACACTCTAGTTTGCAGATTTGGGAGAGAGTTGTTCTCATCTACTCTAGGCTTGTCTCAAACCACAGGAATAATAATAAATTTTGAAAATGGGTGTAGTTCCCCTTTAAACTTCGAAGTAAAGTTTTCACATGTTCAGGTTCACTACTATGAAATCAAGACCAGTTTTAAAGTTTCTTTAAATCCACATTATTGTAACTTGTAGTAAAGACAATAGGCTGATTGTCATTTTTACATGGTAAACAGATACATATGTCCCAGCACTGTGTGGGAGAACAAGTAACACAATGTTAAAGGTAACAGTATCCTGTTGCGGGTGTGTATGTGTGCGTTTGTGGGTGGGGGTCTTGGTGTGTTGAAATGACAAGTGACACAAGACAAAACCATGCTCCTTGCAAGTGTTTCAGTCCAACAAGCAGTTATTACTGTTTTAAAGTGTTAGTAACTATCATCCAAACCTTTAAATAATAATAACTGACAAATGATATATATACAGTACATAAATACAGTATATATATGGTAAAAAACACATTTGTTGATGTCAGAGTTCACATTGAATGGCTGTAAGGCACATTGAAATTATTATCAAATAACACACAGAATCAGTAATTTTTCACATTACATTGTCTTCATGCACACAGTTTTCCAGTGTTTAAGTTATTGATTTTTTTAAGGCCAGTTATTTTTAGTTAACAGCTGCTGGCTGGAGCACTGTTTGTCTGAAGCTGATGTCACTCTGGAGGCAGGTGTTTACAACTTTGAAAAGTATTAAATTACCTCTTTAGGGTGTGGACTTTAACATTTAAACTGGCGTAGTGTAGGGCTGCACAATTACTTGAAATACTATAGAAATTGCAGTATGGCCAAGTGCAATTTCCAAAATCCAGGAGCTGCAAATTTTTGATAAGGATAAAATTGGTCACAAGATACGATTATAAATCTAGCATTTTGGAGCTACAGAGATGCCCCAACTAACAAATCATGTTCCATTCAGACGCAAGGGAACATGCTTGTTTGGTACAGACCAAACAAGGTAAATAATCATCTTAATTTTTCATATTTTTCTCACTTAAAATAAAATGCAAAAAGTACCATTCCCACAAAAAAGTGACTCATATTGCAATATCTTTCAAAATAATTGCAATATGATTTTTAAAATTTTATTTATTTTTTGCATATCGTGCAGTCCTAGTGTAGTGTAATTTGACCTCAAAATAAGGCCATCAACTCTGCTGTGCATTCCCACTGGATAAAGTCCAGCTTCTTCTTAAGACAATATTTCTTTTGTTACCAAAAAGAACAATAGTATGTCCCAATGAGCTACAACTTTGGATGATCACAGTTTTAAAGGAAAAACAGCAGGATGAATTAACAACCCATCATGTATATTTCTATTTCTTATGGCTGTACAGTGCTATCTTTATGTCAAGTATTGCTTTGGATGGCGTACATATTTTGGGAGTGCATCATGTGTAACAGCAGGATAAAAATTAAAGCATGCTCCGCAGAAATGATAAATGCTTTAGCTACCGACTGACGACTCTTGGTGGGATACATATAGTTTTCCATCCACTGAGCTCCTGTGGCCAGCTGGCGAAAGTCATGCTCTGTATGTTTTAATATCTGTCTGTTTTTCTTGGAGTTATTTCAGGCATTTTCAAGTCTGACAAATAAGTAGTCTTTTTCATTTGCTTGCAGCATCATTTGGAAATTCCTAAGCCAGTCTTCATGTACTCGTAAACCACGTAGCTAATGCTGACAGCGGGAATGACTTTCATGAAATTGGGCAGGATGCCCCGGTAGAGTCCAAAAAACCCATCTTTGGCTACAATCTTCTTCATCAGGCTGCTCATGGAGGACTGGTCAGATGCATCCAGAGACGCTGGAGAAACAAAGGTAAGTAAGGGGGGCAGTATTGCACCTGAAAGCATTTTTTTTCTTGCACTATATGTAAAAGGGGTAGTTTGGATCTTTTTAAGTGGGGCTGTATGAGTTACTTATCCATGGTCAATGTTTTATATACAGTAGGTGTTAGTACGCACGCTCTCGGTTTAGTGAAAACGGCAGGAGTACTCATACGGAAGCTGAGCAACGTACTGATGTGCACGGGGGCAGCAACAAAACAGATTCAAGAAATTACCCTCCGTCCCCACTTGAGCAGCGCTAAAACATCAATCTCATTAGTCTGCACTGAGTTTGAAAGATTGTATAAGTTAGAGACATATAAAGAGAGGTAACTACCTTTAAGATTTCACAGACCTCTGTCCATGCTGCTTTCTACTTTTAACCTACTATCCAGTCTGTCCGTGATGTCAAACGGACACACCAGAACATCCCACACACACACACACACACACACACACACACACACACATACTCGTCTGCTGCAGCACCGTGTACACAGCCCTACTCTACTGGCAATGGGATAGCAATCGATGGCCTATTTATTTATGTTGGAAAAACCTGCGTGCAGGCGGTAATTTCTGTGGGAAAGGGGTATGACTGATTGGGGTGACGGTAGACCAGCAGCTCCTGTGTTTGGTGATCTACAATCTGTTTTTGTCAATTGAGTCTGGTGGCTTTGACAAATGCATATATGAGAAACTGAACTAATTAATAGCTTTTCCATCAGAACGGACTGTCTGATGACAAGGTAAAGCAGAGAAACTATGTACACTTAAAAAACTTTTTTAGGTCAGACTATTTTTTGTGGCTGAAAGACATTTTTCTGATGCCCAAGTCCACAGCAGTACATTGCTTAGCTTCCATGGCAGTGCTTCAGCCTGCTTAGGTACTGTAGGTAATACACTGACCGTGGATAAGTACCTCATACAACCCCGCTTCAAAAAATTCTGTCTATCCCTTTAAAAGCAGCCCTTCTCCACTACAAACCTCTTATTAAATGGGCTTTTGTTTACAGAAAATATAAGGTGGCTTTAGAGAGTTACTGTATGTACCCACATAAACATCTCGCCTACAGTGAAAAATATTATGTACTGTGTAATTTATGTGCCATAATATATGAGTTTGTCATCACTGTTTTTAAATGTCAGACTAAGGTTACCTTGTGCCTGCATACGCGTGCGTACAAGTGCGAGTGGATAGCTGGCCAGCTGGCCGCAGGTACTGGAGATGGTCCCGCAGGCCACCAGCACCAGAACCCCGGGGTTAGCTGAGTCCGTCGCATGGTGCGACAGCCAAGTGTTCTTCAGAGTCTGACACACAGGAGAAAGATGACTTTAAATAGTGTGCATCAGCAAAACACAAAAATGTATTTCTCTGATTTAATACAGCTCCGCAGTCCATTATATAAACCGTTTTATCGAGCATACTGATTAGTTAATTAAACAAAATGCACTCTGTTGTGAAATATCACTGAAGGGGCAGCATACCTCGTAAACAGCGAGGTCGATCCCAGCGTAGGGAATGATGCCCACTAAGTTTGGAATGTAGCCCTTGTAGAAAGCCTTGACGCCCTCTTTCCTCAGGATCTTCTTGGCACAGTCAAACATTCCTGAGTACTGGCCAGTTTTTCTCAGGGTCAGTCTAGTTTTTAATACCTGAGAGCAAGAAAATACAAAAGAAGAAAACTGACAAACAGATTCTTTTGATTTGTGTGGATTTTTGAAGTTTTCGGGCTAACAGCTGACTTCCTTTTTTCTCGTGATGAAACAGTGATGTAACAGTGACGCAACAGTTGTCTTACTTCCATTGGGTAGATGGCTGTCTGTGCTGTGGCCCCGGCCAGAGAGCCCGCCATGAACCGCTTGTGTGTCTCAGTCTTCTGTCCCTCTGATGATAACAACTTCTTATACTAAAGAACACACACAAATGCCAAGACATTATGTATATTCCAAATATTTAAACACCATCAAATGTATACAATATGCATTTTTAGAGCTTACCTGTTCATATGCCATGAATTTGATGGCCGTCTCAGGTGCAATCTTTAAAACGTTGATCCCGTTTCCCCTCCACAGAGAAGTCAGACCTCCTTCCATGATCATCTGTTTGAAGCCTCCTATCAGGCTTATTTTATTGGTCTTAGAAGAATGAACCTACAGTACACATATATAAGGTTTACAGGGCAGTTTCACACACACACACACACACACACACACACACACACACACACACACACACACACACACACACTTACTTTTTTAGAGCTATACTGTGCAGGATAGGCAGTTATTGTCTGTCAACATGTTCGCCAGCAAAAGTGAAAGTAAAATCCAACCCCAAATTCACTCTTGTTGGGCATTTTGAATTATATTTGCATTTTTTCTGCGCTGTGTGTCTTGGATGCCTGCAGCTTGGTCACTACTTTGTTAAAAGGCCCTGACCTCACCTGAGCGCTGCGGAGTACACGCCCTTAAACGTCCCGACCACAGAAAACAAGAAGAAAATGAAAAAACACAGACAGCATACAGAGTCTCTGCAGAAAATACAGTCACACCATGAGAGTAGGTCATAAGTAAGGATCATCTCAATAGATTTACTCTCTAGGATTTCCCTTAAAAACTATGTATAAACTCATAAAGAAGTAATCACTGTTAATCATCACTTATGACCCACTAGAAGTTGTGTCGGTGTCATTTTTTCTGTAGAGACTTTGCTCTCTGCCTGTGTTTTCTTGTTTTCTGTGTTAGGGACATTTATGGGCATGTACCCCCACTGTGCTCAGATGAGAATTTATTAAAAGGTAGCAGCTCAGTGTAAGACTGTACGCAACAGGCAACCAAGACACACAGCACTGAAAAAGCACAAAAATAGAGAGGCAAGCTGGCTTGGGGTTGACTTTTACTTTCAGTTTGATGGTGAGCGTCTTTACAAACAGTAACCAACAATCCTGCATAGTATACCTCTTACCACACCCCATCCAAGAAAACAATTCACTTGTCTGTTTTCTTTCTCTCCAAATATTTCACCTGCATGAAGACTTTCATTCTGTCCAGAGGGGCAGTACCAGTGCGAGAGACGGCCCCCGCCACTGCACCTGCTGCAAGCTGCTTCCACCAGACACCTGAGCTCTTCTCCTCCTCTGTGAACTCGTCTGGGATGGCGAGACTGTCGCCTATATCAAGCACCTGGTGATTACATAAACACATTTTGCTCAGATCACTTTCATACATGGACACTGGGAAAAACTGAAAAAACTGAAGACACGTCTGTTAATATAACTGTTCCCTTGACAGCTACAAACATATCTGCTCAGGAGTATCAGGGTTCCCCACACATCATCTAAAAGCATGTGGCTGAATTAGGTCCCCCTCAGTTTAAGGACAGTGTTTTTCCAAGAAAGGAGAAAAGAAGCACACTGATCAGTTTTCAGCCTTAATTAGCGCAAACAGACTTAATGTTTCAAAACCACCATGCAGCAGCTGAATGGAGGGTATACGCAGGTATCAGTGCACCCACTGCCAGAAAGCCACTGAAATACATAGGAGAGTATTCAAACTTCCTTTTTTGAAGCCTACCCAGTAGTCCACCCGCGTCATCAACTACCATTACACCAGCGCCACAGTGTCTTCATCTCAGTCAAAACAAGCCCTTTTTAACTCAGTAATATGCCAGTTTATGGCCATAATATGCACTGTAAGAAGTCTTAGAGCAGAATTATTTTGACTTTGAGATTGATTCTCTCTCAGGAAAGCACATGTCACAGAGCGCCTGTTTGTGCAGTTGTCAATCTGACAAAAAAAAAGAAAGAAAAAAAACTTCACAAGTGTACAAACACTTCTCCTTTTAAGATCTACTTTCACAATGATGCAGCAACATCTTTTCAGTCTTAACAAATTACCAGATGTATGCTGGAGAGAGGGCAACATTTACAAAACCTTGAATGTAAGGTTGCAGCCAGTTAGTCAACACATTAGAAGCATAACATACTTCTTTTCTCTGTATATTTGGTACAACTTGTGCAAAAAAAGGTCATGCTACGAGGTAGGGAGGTGCAGGATTAAGTAGATTAAATGTAGCTGCCCTCACTAGTCGACACAAAAAATACTAATCAGTTAAGTTTAAAATTATTATTATTATTTTATACAATTGTGTCCACCCAGTCAAAATGTTGTAATAATCAGGCTTGTTTACTCAAGATTTAATTTCCTAAAAAAGTGCCACACATTTCAGTGGTAATTAAAGTACAATTTGTTTGTTGAAAAATGTGATTAAGGTTTGCAGACAGCTCTGAAATGCAATATTACTTTGGACAATGTTTAAACATAAAGATTAAATTCTGCTCAATTTTGACAGTTTTCTAGGTGTTTTCTTACTTTTAGACTAGTCGACTGGTCTAAGTTAAAACTTCAGTTTAAGCATAGTTATTAGGAACATTCTTACGTTGAGAAAAAGGCTAAAAAACACAGAGGTTGCAAGTAATTTTAACAACAAACAATGAATTGACCTCCTTATCCAGCAGCTAAAACTGCTTATGAAATCATTATCACTGAGCCAACTGAACCCTCCTTTTGCATGCATACGCTGTTTCAGATAAACATATCCAGTGTTTTTCCAAAAGCATGACGCTGTCTGGCAGTGACAAACATGGCGGCAATTTAATGCAACTCTGCAGACAAACACAGGGGCTTCTGCAGCTAGTTATGTGTTACAACTAAGGCACATTTATGGTGTGAGAATGCAGTTTGTCTGGTTTTGTAACCCAAGACGCTATAAATGTGCAGTGCACTGAACATCTAGTAACACTTGTAGAAAAAAGCGGCCGTGTTTTGCTCGTGCCGGAGCACATATCTTGACAATGACATCCTTATTTGTACTAGGAGGCAGTGGAGGAGCGAGCTGAGGGAAGCAGAGTGTGTTGCTGTGACCTAATTATGTTGGGCAGTCTAATCTTTCGAAGCTGCTGCCAAAACTGCAGAGGAAATCCATAACATTTAACACAAGAGGACTAGATATCATGTGATGCATTGCACTGCAGTTGCCACTCTGCAGAATGAATTTGGTGTGTGTGTCTGTGTTGTACCGAGGAGTGTTTCCAGTAGCGTATGATCTCTTCCAGGTTGTGAGCTGGGCATAACAGGAAGTGCTCTCTCCACTCGTTCCAGTCCACCATCATGGTTCCATCAATGTCCATACTACAGGAAACACACAGAAAACCTCTTAAGCTATGTCCCATAAGCACATTACTTATCATTTCAAGCTTTCAGATTACACACAATCAATATTTTGGTCACACTCTACTTAGAAAAATATAGATGGGAGGGTCATACCTCTGTAATATTTTCAGGGCGTTCTCTCTGCTTATCTCCATGCCCAGCTCTGCAAGGGACTGCTGAATCTCTGAGGCATCAATGCGCCCTGACACAACATAAAACACACAAATATACTGCAGTATAAACAGAGGATGTGTGGTTTTGTAAACATTCACTGACATTATGTGCAATCACTAATCTCCTACCATCGTTGTTGCGGTCCAGACTCTTGAATGTGAGCCGCAGCTTCTTCTCGTGCTCTTTCAGATATTTGCTGAACTCACTGAAGTCCAGGCTCCCATCTTTGTTTTGGTCACCAGATGAGACAATTTTCTGCAGAGAGGAGATCAAATCTAATAGCTCATATGCCAGCAGTATTAGGGACTGTTCATTATTTACGAGACGGGAGGAGGTGGTGAAAAACAGGAGTCACTTGAGACAATCTCTAAAGCATTGAGGAGGGGGTTACATTTTTGGTTTGGCTTAGAGGAAGGACATGCAACTTGTTCACCAGCTATTCAACTCTTTGAAACCTGAACAAACTAGTTTGATTTCTTTTTTTGTGTAGTTTTTTGTTTTGTTCTTGTTAATCTTTGGGCCATGTCTTGTGAAGTTGCTCATTGCCTTCTCCACATATTTTTGACATAAATCAAACCCATTTGCCCAGGTTTTGGAGGGTTGAATAATATCAAACCTGCACTTGGGTTTGAAAGGCATACTTTTCTTCTAAAAAATATCCAAAATCACACCATTTATCACAGTCAGAATCTCTAAAATATGGCTAATTATAGTTAAGGAAAGGTCGTGCATTTTTTCCAGTCACTCAAAGAGGCTTAAGTAAAAAAAAAAATAAAAAAATAGATAAAATAAAATAAAATAAAAATAAAAATTTTTCAAAAAGTCACACTCCAGCTACAAACCTACTCCGATAAATAAAGTACAGTCCCTTAGCGCAGTAACATAAACACACTTAACACAGCTGAAGAATGTCATGCAAACCGAGCGGGCCAAGCCCTAAACTCCTGTCTGTACAGGACCCCCGGCCCCTGAGCCTTTACCTGTGCGGCTCCCTGGCGGAATATGCCCATCGCCTTGAGGCCCGCCCGCAATTCAGCGACGTCCACCTTCCCATCTTTATTGGTATCAAGCCGTTCAAACAAGTCCTGGTACGACCTCTTGCTGTCGGCATCCCAGCACCGCGCATTTGATAGTAAAAGCGTCCGTATTGTTTGATACATTGTGGGGCTAAAATGTGGAAGCTGTGGTGCAGAGGAAGCGCCCTGCAGTCAGGATCTGCTTATGAATCCATACTGAAATTCAACCATAAAACGTGCAAAATCCAGAATTCCGCTTGGTTTTGATGTTGAAAAACGCTCCCCGGTTACTTTACTCTGTCCCACGCAGAGGTGGAGGCGACTCTGTAACGTTTCAGGCGATCTGCAGTAATCGAGGGCGGAGCGATGAAGGCGACGTAGCCGCTTGTTTTCTACGGAAAAGCAGGAAAGATGTTAAAATAGGAAAAGAGGTGGAATAAACAACCCCCGGATTAACCGTGTGCATAATCCGGTTTATGCTTCTCATAGTGAACCTCCCCATCTGTTTTTTTACCCTTGCTCTGTGTGATATGTTGTGGTGTATTATAAGGGGAGTTTAATCTCTTCATCTAGCAGGACGTGTCAGTGGAGACAGAAACACATAGCGTCGTGTTTCCTGCAGAGCAGCACCGCTAGTGGCCAGCAGAGGGCGGTGTTTCCTCACACAAAAGGTGGTGCACATAAGAAAATAAGTCCGAGGCTAAATAATACTCACTGTGGCAGGGATACTCCACTCGCTTTGCTTTGGGGCCACTTTTGCAGAATGTCTGGAGGCCCGAGGCCAGTTACAGCAGCCCCATACATGTTTCTGGGATTTCAGGACGTTTGTAGGATTCTAGAATGTTTCTAGAATTTGGGGATATTTTTAGGACACTTCTGGGATTCGGGGACTCTTCTATGATTTTAGTACATTTCTCAGATTTAAGGGCATTTTTAGGATTTTGGGACATTTCTGTTTTAGGACACTTCTCAGATTTTACCACCTTTCTTGGATTTAAGGACATCTATGGGTTTTTGGAGATTTTAGGAGTTTTAAAGGATTTTAGGATGTTTTTAGGACTTTGGGACATTTCTAGGATTTTAGAACATTTCTAGGACTTAAGCATATAGGACTTTGATACATGTGTAAGATTTTAGCATTTTTTTTAGGATTTTGGACTTTTCTCTGGTTTTAGGATCTTTTTTTGGTTTTTAGGATTTTTCTAGGATTTTAGGATATTTCTTGCATATTAGGACGTTTAATACAGGGGTGGGGTGGGATCTTCCACTGGCACTTTTTTATAAAGAAGCTCTATCTTGATGTATTTTTATGCAATTTGGCATCTTATGTATACTAAAAGATTTGTAAAAAAAAAAAAAAATTTTTTTAAAATCACTAATTCTATTTTGAATTAGTTGTGATTTGGGGGCCACCTGGCACCCTGTTGGGGGCATAATTGTGCCTGTGGAATTTAAATTGGGCATCACCAGTTTATGGTTATGGGCCCAGTGTGGTATCTCTGGGTCCCTCAACAAAACAAATAGACTTGTTATTTTTTTCTGGTAAGTATGTTTTATTGGCTGTCAGAGTTTCTTCAGTTCACTGGCCATATTAAGACCCCACTGTTGTTGAGCATGATATATTTAGGCCAGGGGTGTCAAACTCATTTTAGTTCATGGGCTACATGCAGCCGAAATCTCAAGTGGGCCAGACCAGTAAAATGATTGCATAATAACCTATTAAACAGTGGTGGAATATAACTAGGTACATTTACTCAATTACTGTACTTAGGTGCAGTTTTTTCTACCTTACCATATCTCAGAGGCAAGAGTTTTATATATATATATATACATATATACTTGTATATATGTAACTTTAATATATACTTTTTTTTTTTTTTTACACCCCATAAACTCAAGAAGGCGTCTTGACCCCCTGTGAAGATTTGGTGACCCCTGTTTGGGGTCGGGACCTCCATGTTGGCAACTAGTGAGCAACACCATTAATAGTTTAGTAATAATTATTCAAAATTATAATATGTATATAACAGGACCATTCTGTTGGTTTTGGTATTATAATCCATTTTTTTACTGATGATACCTCTAAACTGCTAAATGAACAAATGAATTCAACTGAAAATTTTCGCTAAAGGCTAAATGATCTGAGTACTTCCTCCACAGCAGATATCCATATGCTCTTGTGGAAAAGACTTACTTTCAGTGTCATTTATGGTCTCCTTTGCTGTTGAACCATCGTAACCTACTGTATATATTTTTTCTTTCAGAGTTGTAATTTGTTCATTTTGCATTTCTTCTTTGTCAGCCGCTATCCCTCATTACTTTGCCATGGTAACTGTCTTTTTCCAAACACTGCATACTTAGTTTTACCCTGCTCCAACCACAACTTTCTTCTGTTTGCCAAAGAAATTCTTTTTATTTGTATACTGTTTCTTTTTATATTACAGTATTATATTGAACAGTAGTTATATTATGACTTGATAATCTTAATCTTATTAAGTCATAATAACATAACAGTGGCAAAAATGCACAGCTACACCTCCTTATTGCTGCTGCCAGTGATTGTCTACTCTGTACATTCTGCACGTCCCCTGTGAAGCTGAATTGATTAATTAAGGCAAAAATCTTCTGAAATCAGTGTGGTTTGTTCTTTCACTTTGAAAAGCTAAATGATCTGAGTACTTCCTCCACAGCAGATATCCATATGCTCTTGTGGAATAGGCTTACTGTCAGTGTCATTTATGGTCACCTCCTTTGCTGTTGAACCATAGTAACCTACTGTATATATATTTTTTTCTTTCAGAGTTGTCATTTGTTCATTTAACATTTCTTCTTTTTGTCACATGCCATCGTAATGCACGAAATAGTCCCTTCTACTTCTGTTTTACACTCTTGTGATCACTCCAGTGCATGGAAGTCGTGAAATGTGCAACCATAACAACGTGACCTCGGTGTTTCTCTTTGTTTCGTGCAGCTACAGTGTCCAATCAGACGGCGGACTTTCCCCTCACGTCATGTTTGATATTTTTCAGTGGGTGGGAAGGAGGAGATTTGAACTTTGAATCGTGAGCAGCTCCAGTCAGTGACAGCTGAGCGAGCCGCGGTGACAGCAGGGAGCAGGGAGAGAGTGTCAGGACTTCAGTCACCAAAGCTCAGGAAATCATGTCGTTCATTCTTATGAAGAAAAAGAGATTTAAGTTTAAAGTTGACTTCGACTTGGAGGAGTTGTCATCGGTTCCCTTCGTAAACGGAGTTTTATTCTGTAAAGTCAGACTCCTGGATGGAGGCTTTGCCGAAGAGTCGTCTCGGTAAGATTTCTTTTTTTTTTCTATTTATAGTAACTGTTCAGTTTGACCCAGCTGTAGGTGAATTTAAGCGAAACGTGTTTACGTGTTTGTTGGACACCTGTTATGGTTTCCCTCTACATTCCTTTACACTTAACGTTTAACGTGTAGTTAACGTTTAGCTACAACACAGTAGTTAACGATGGGTTAACTAACGTTAAACTTACGCTAGCTACCAGCTGACACTTAACGTACCGAGCCAAGAGTTAAAGACTTTCTGCTGTGAGGCAGTTTGGCCAAACTTTAAAATAACCAGCGACACTAAAAAGTTCAATAAAACAAGAGGTTTAGCGTTATTTTTTAATTGGAGGAAATAATATATTTTTTGTTGTCCTATATAAGGGACTGTTCTGTATTTATCAGAGGAGGGGGTGGCTGGGGTGGAACTTTTTTTGTTATTATTATTATTTTAAACCGTCCCAGAGGCTACACTACTCTGTCTTGAGCGTCCCTGAGTGACTTTAGGGACATGCATGACCCCCCCCCCCCAGCTTAAAATAGTTATTAGATTTTTAGAAATGCACTGTTTAACGTGTAAAAGTTCAAAGTTGTCAAAATCCTGAATTTGAAAAAAAAAGGCTCAATTTTTCACTCTTGACATGCATGCTGGTTAGTTCATGCAAAAAGTTGATCTTCAGTGACATTTTAAGACATGTAGAATAAAGGGATTTTGATTAAATAGGCCTATCACTATTTTAATTTTAGATTTATTTTATTGTATTTTATTTTTTTCTGACAGCAGCGTAGTCCTACATAATCTGTGCAAGGACCATCTAAATTTGAAAATCCACTGATAATTTATGTTTTTACAGTTTCTGGCAATGATTTATGGTGTGATTTTGGCGATTTTGAAGAAAGCATGGAGTCATGCTTTTTTTTAACAATTGGCTGTAAAATATATACAAAAATACAGCCATTTAAAGTTGCATGCCACTCCCTTAAGCCAAAATAAAAAAAAACCCCAAACATTAGTCAACTCGGGAGGGACTAATGTTGACAAAAATAATTGACATGCCTTACCCTTTTTATCCCTTTTTGCACCATCCCCTTCCCTGTCATAAATAACGAATAATCCCTAATGTTACACAGTTGATCGATCAGTTGCTAAGCAACCAGTACAGTGTGAGTTAACATTTCAAGTTTCTCAGTCAGCAGTTGGCTACAAATAATAATGACAATCAAAATGATTATCTGGTGATTAAAATTAATTATGATGGCAAATTTTTATCAAGCAAGTCTTCTGTTTATTTTTATTTGTACTTTTAGATTTCTTCTGTTGCAAAGAAGCATACAAGGTAAATTCCCTCGGGCCTGTGATTATACTGCTTCTAACGTTAGCATTACATGAGTCACTCTGGAAAAAAGTACACAGGCGACGCACATGTCAGCCGCTATCCCTCATTACTTTGCCATGGTAACTGTCTTTTTCCAAACACTGCATACTTAGTTTTACCCTGCTCCAACCACAACTTTCTTCTGTTTTCCAAACAAATTCTTCTTATTTGTATATTGTTTCTTTTTATATTACAGTATTATTTTGAACAGTAGTTATATTATGACTTGATAATCTTAATCTTATTAAGTCATAATAACATAACAGTGGCAAAAATGCACAGCTACACCTCCTTATTGCTGCTGCCAGTGATTGTCTGCTCTGTACATTCTGCATGTCCCCTGTGAAGCTGAATTGATTAATTAAGGCAAAAATCAATTTGCCTTAAAGGGCCGCCATCTTGCGAGTAGTATTTTTATTTGAATGAAGTGTTGTGCACATTTGGGATTAGACAACTGATCACTTGTACTTATCAAGTTTGCAAAGAATGAGTGAATATGCATCATGTAAGGTTTTGGAAATGGCTTAAAGCCTGAATGAAGATTATGAGCACACTTCACATACTACACTACAAAATATGATTTGCTACATTCTTCTACAAAAATGCACAACTTATCTTTCATCATTCCTGGTGGTTAGTGACACATCTGCCTCTCCACGCACTGGGTAAACTATGCATAGATCTGGTAGATTCGTGAATAAAATCTGCTATCTCAGTATTCTTTTGTGGTTTTGTTCCTGTATGAAGAAGTGTTTCCACATGCACGTCTCTCACAGGGAGCCAGTCCAGGCCAACTGCGTCCACTGGAGGAAGAGATTCTCTTTCATGTGTAAGATGAGTGCCAATGCTGGGACAGGTGTACTGGACCCCTGTGTGTGCCGGGTGTCTGTGCGCAAGGTACAGGACTTTATTTTCTATTTTGCTGACACTGCAAAAATGCATAATGGCAGTTTTCCACAGCAGAGTCCAGATACTTAACTGGGGCATGAATGTACTAAGAAAATGTTTATGCACATGAGATCAGAAGAACTGTTAATCTGTAACCATATCCCAAGTGTTTTGTGCAGAGAGTCATACTGAAAAAAGTCACAAAGGCTTTAATGAAAATAGTGTGCGAGATAGTACTAAAACAGGCAAATGGAACCTCACTGATTTTTGTGTTTTTTACATTTCAGGAATTGAAGGGTGGAAAAACTTTTGCAAAGGTAATACTCCTGTTATGAAGTCTGTAGACTGGCATTGGATGTAAACATAGCAGCTAGAGCATTCTTATCATAAAATTTATGTGATAACAGTCGGCCTCCAAGTGCCCTTAGAGGGCTTTTCGGTGAGTCAGTTTATCAGGAATGTTTTTATTTCTAGTTTCCGGCTTTGGTTACTGATTGAAAAACCTGTAAATTAAAACCTACGCTATGTTAACCAATAACTTTGACGTCTGTTAAATAATTAGGTTATCTGAATTCTTAAGGACTGAAGTTCATGTCTCAGGCACGTGTGGTGCATTTCCAAAAACTTGAGCTGGCCTGGATTTCTTCAAATGTACATTACTGTGACACCATAGTATCATAGAGCTTGTTCATACCTGGTATTAACATGAGCTTCAGTGATCTGAAAACAAGTGCACTTTCCACAGGTGACTGAATGACCCAAGACACAAGCTTATACCAGGTGTAAACAAGCTCATAGGAAGATGTTTTATGTATGAAAAGATTGTTAAAGCTGGTACTTTGATAGACATTAAGTGTCAAATGTTTCTAACTTGTTGATCTCTTATTTCCCTGTGCAGCTGGGCTTTGCAGACTTAAACCTGTCTGAGTTTGCCGGGTCTGGCAGCACCACACGACGGTGTCTCCTCGAGGGATACGACACCAAGAACACCAGACAGGACAACTCAATTCTGAAGGTACGGCAGTGTTTTTAGCACATAGATCCACAATCCTCCTTTACCATGGGAGTCTCTACCACACAGGCAATGTTTGGTACAGACTAATCATGTGCTCTTACATGTCTGTACAAATATGACGTGATTTAGCAAAGTGTAGATGAGCCAAAAACCTGTTCTTGCGAAACTGCATTGCTCTGATAATCACTAATTCACCAGCAAAAGTAACAATGTCATGGATGGAAAAGTTGGATTCCCTGACAGTAGATGCCACACATGTCTGAGTCTGTGAGCTATGAACTACCCTAAACATGGGAATGAATTTAAAATATTTTTCCTGGGGCTCAGATCTACAACAGGCTTATATTTCACAAAATGTTATTCCTGACCATGATTAACAGTAACCCTTTGAACCAACACTGTACAGGTTATATGTAGCTTTTTTTCTGCCTCACATTTACAGTTTTAACATTACTATTTCTATTGTTTTTTTTCCTGTTACAGGTTGTCATCACCACACAACTTATGTCTGGAGACCCTTGTTTTAAAACGTAAGAGCTTATCTTCATCTTGTATCTGTTCATTTTTATTACTCAATCTGAAAGTCTGAATGCAAACTTAGTTTGAAACTTGTTACATATTTATTAACTTGTACTCAACTGAAGTGAAATACACACATTATATTTTGTGGTTACAAAGGAAGTATGTCCCCCACTTACAAAAGTCTGCAACCACAGAGGAAGCGTCTTCATCACATCCTGTCTGTCACCAAACTCAAAATACACTCGGTCGTCTCACCGACATTCACCGAGTGTTAAGTTATGAAGTGTTATACTGTAGCTGAGCTCTTATCAGAGTCTGATCTGAGAGCATATAACACTTCACCCAGACATTAATCTACCTGACATCTGTTGTGAACAACAGCTGATATGTCATCAGCTCAGCCCATAGGATGCATTTTCTCTTTTGTCATAACACTTTGTCACGAAGGGCGTGATGTAACAACATACTCCAGCCAAAGCCTGCACCATATGCAAACAACTTTCTGTACAAGTCAGTACTCCTTCAGGTTCTGACTCCCTCTTAGTATAATAATACACAAGCCAAGGATGTCTAATGTGCAAACGCAAGGAAAGCCTAGTCATTCATCCCACACAGTGTTACTCATGTGTGTGACGGAACAAGAGAGATGATGCTGGTTGTTTTTTACACTGTTTGTCTGCCTCACCGCCCTCATTCCTGTGTTAAAAATTGCATCGCAGTAGCAGGGAAGTGGGGTTTCCTGTACTGAGGTGCAAAGTTGCTAAAAAGTAATTTTGATCTGTTTTAATAGACTTATTATCCACCAAAAGACTGTTGGTGTTGATGTTTGCTTGCTGATTTGTTTAAATGCCTACTGTTTACCCATTACACAGTGTTTATACATGTTTGATGACTGCAAACAAAAACCGGCCCAGTGTTGCTGTGGTTCTGGCCTCATCACTTTTTGCCTGTGAAGCAGAGGAATATGCAGATTTTGATGTTACAATAATCAATACCTTGTGTCTTCTACTACCAGTAGAGATACAGATATGTGTGAAGGAAGCTGGGTGAGCATTTGAAAATTGGCAGAAATCTAAAAGCATTTGCAAAACACAGAGCATATTCTTAAATAATGGTAATGGTAAAATATCTGAATAAGGCTTTTCTGATTTATTTAGAAAACTAAGTTAATTTCATTAATGGTAAATTCATACACTATATTTTATGCTCCCCTTTAAGTTAAGATTAGGAGCTACATAATGTGGTGAACCCTCCCTTTAAGGTCAAGGATGGTTTAGATGGCAAAGTGATATGAGCGATGTGTAGTGATGAATCACCTTGCTGTGTGTTCAGTTGAGTTGTTGTTGTCCTACTGATGAAGTGGACATTAAAGTGACGGAGAAACTGAGAAGACATTTGTCCCCATGCATTCCTTACCCGCAGCCTTGAACTAACTCAACTTGTAAAGTTTAGGCTCAAAGAAAGCAGTCTTACATTTTCCAAAAATGTTTCTGTTTTCACTTTAACCAGGTTAGAGTCAAACCTTCAGTGTCTATGTAAACATACTTGATGTTGATGAAGCAGCTGAAGGAGCTCTTTTCCAACGTAACACTGATACTTCAGACACCACCGTGCCTCTCTGTAAAATCACTCTTTCCTGTGTTCCCTTTAGTCCCCCATCAACTGCCATGACTCTGGGAATCCCACAGGCTGAAGCAGAGTGTCTCCTTGAAGACAGAAAGGGAGGGGACCTGCACGTATCCCATTCACTAACCGGTGTGTACATACAGGTGTAAAAGAGTTTGCTGCACCTCACGATAGCAAGATTTTAATTTTAGTTTCTCAGCTCTTTACAAAAGCAGAGCAACAGCTTTTGTTGTAGACAGGAGTTTTGACAAACTCTAATAGCATTTACAAGGACCCATGATTTATCGGGTACCATGATTATTCAAAAGTCAAAAGTAACAGTTTCAAAAGCATCATTACTATTTTCTTTTCACAAGCCTCTTAATAAAAAGCATGTTTTAAAAAAACAAATGAATCTTGTTGGACTTACCATTAAGATGTCTTCTGAGTAGAAGTTTTAGCTGTGTGTACAAAAATGTTGATAACAAGACCTGTGAATACTTGTGTAAAATGTTGATGTATGTGTATTTTTTTTATTGCAGAGACTCCAGGAAAGTCTGTATCGGTTCCAGAGGAGCTGGTAGCGTATGGTCACTCTAGAACACCCAGCTACGCAAGTCAGCTATCCAAAATCTCAGGTACCAAACACAGACAGACATATTTATTCACTTCAGACAAAAGCACTGTTACAACCACACCAATTGGAAAAATCATGAGCATAACCTTTGTTGGGTTTATTTCCTCTCCTGTTTTGTAGGTTACAGCTCAAATCACTCCAGTTTAACAGATCTGTGCCATCGGAGGAGTGCGTCAGGAGGATCTGCCTCCACGGGCATCGGCAGCATCATGGAACCCAGTGATCAGCAGGGGGAGAGCAGGACCACTCCCCCAGTCTCTGCAGCCTGTCACCACGGACCTGAACACCCTTCTACCCCCGCTAAAGTTCCAAGGTGTTGTTTTTATTTCTTACTTCTTACGTCTTCTTTTTTAAAATAAAAAAAAAAAAACACACACATTTTATACAGACTCTAACATTTCCACAAAATATATTGTCTTATGTCTTTTTTTTTTATTATTATTTTTCCCCCTATGAAGCACATTTGTGTAATATTCCACCATGTTTCTGTTTCCTTCAGACATCCCATAAAGCAGAACTCAGTGGAGAATCAGCTGAAGAGAGTTGATGCCACCAGGGTGGATGCTGATGACATAATAGAAAAAATCCTGCAGAGCCAGGATTTCAGCCATGGCTTCTTGGACTCCAGTGCAGAGGGTGTGTACAACTAATCCGTAACTTAAGAGGACTTATGAGGGCTGACTTGGAAAGATGCCTACCGCTCTGCTGATGGGATCAAATTACTCAGAGGTGTTGCAATGCAACAACACAACGTCTTTTAGTACTTTTTTCAAATGTTGAGTTGCTGAGTAAATATTAGATGTTCATTTTGGCAAAACATAAATTGGGTGTTGATTACCAGCTTGAATATTAATATTACAATTTATTTGATAAAGGATTACAGGGGTTAGGTTGCATAACATTTTAATGAATACTACAAGGTCAGTTTAACCTCACTGATAGCTGAACACACATTGTGGCCGCCATGTTACACGCCCATGTCCTTAACGAAAGACTTAAATGAGGTCAGTCATTTATTATGTTAAGAAATGGCGACTCTACCTAGGTAGAGACTGATGTTGCATTTTTTCATAGTGTAAAAATACATCTTTTCAACTACATACCTGGATGTACTTTGAAAGAGTTGATCCCTTTTGCTACAATATCCCAATAATGGAACGTTGTTTTATTTTTTCGAATTTCTAGAAACTAAGGCCATAAACCGCCATTCCTGTTTAAAAAACAGGGGCCTGCATGCTACATCATCCACTTTCAGCAGTCCCTGATTAGCTACAGACATTTTCAGCTACAGAGCAGATCCCTGATTGCCTCAACAAGACCGTGGTGGATTGAAATCTTTAAGATTTGCAGAAAATCGAGACTGACACAGGGAGAGAAACAGAATGTCGAGCTCACATGGTCAGGATGGTCTTAACAAGCTAGCATTTTAGCAACATTTCAGAAATAATCTCCATCCACACTAACCAGTCTTAAAAAACATATCACTTTATGATTGATGTACACTGGCCATGTGCTTGTCAATGAAAATAGGGAGCGGTTTGTCTATTCTGTGATGTCACAGGAGGAAGCCATGGCGATGGGAAGAGAGCGCTGACACAAGAATGATGAAACCACAAAATCTGTGCAGACCTAGCTGTAATGTTTTGGCTTAACTCTTATGACTGATAAGATCAGGAAGCAAACATGGATGTCTCAGTCATTGTTTTTAAAAATCTTTTATCTGCCTCCCCAGACTTAAACGTAACCGTGCGGTTTACAAAGTAGAAACGGGTGAGCAACATTTTCAGAGGTCTTCGTGTTCAAAAAACGCCACAGTAGTGTGGTCATAGGCATAAACGTTGCAGTAATTATGCATTTTTAAAAAAAGACATATTAGTGTGGATGTAGCCCAAGTGTAAATCATTTTCAAACCACTCTGGACTGATTAGCAGCATCCTTATCTCTAATGTTTGTGTGTTGTGTGTGTTGCTGCAGAGGAGGGGCTCAGCCTGTTTGTTGGTCCTGGTGGGAGTACAGCCTTGGGAAGCCAGCACATGAGGTGGGTGTGATTATGTAACTGTTGATTGTGGGTGCCACGCAGCAGGCGTTTATTACAAATCTAAATTCATTGCAAATACACTAAACTGGGATTCTAAGAAAGAATCTGTTGACCACATGATGCGATGCTTTCGATTTCTCAACACAGTGCTAGTTCTGCACCCTAAATAATGCACCACAGCCAGATCGGATAACGACCCTCATTTCCTGTCATGCAACACATTGTGGCATTCTCTTTCAGGGTCGCAGCTGGAGCCTTTGAGCAGGTGGTGATCAAGCGCTAGGCTTTGGGAAGCATGTGCCTGTCATAAAGGGTGCTGTATTACACCAATGCGGGGGACACAAGACAGAGTTGTGGAGGTGCCATCACAACTTGCTCCAGCCTCACTCCAGGAGATTTAATTTCTCTTACACAATCCCTCTGGATCTGACCTACAATGTCTGTTGAGCAGGAGAGCCTCCTAGTGTTGAAGAAGTGGAGGTGACGGCCATGTTATTGGAACATTTTGTGACTGAGAATACTGGTGTACTGACATTTTTGTTGGTCCTCTATGAAAACTGTCAGATGAGGGATTAGTACTGTAATTCTGCACATTTGCTCACCTTTCTCGATGATCTTAAAGCTGTAAAGGGGGTTCTCTGTTATTGAAAGGAGTATGCTATGTATCCAACATGTTGTTTCAACATTTTACTCGTACCATAAGTGTCTGGAGAATGGGACTGTGCCTGTTCCTTAAAGTCCTGTGTATTTAAAATAATAGAAAACTGACATTGTGAAATGTACAATGGTTACAGCACCATTGTGTTTGTAGCCCTCACACCTCTGTTCACCTGGTTGTGAGGGAGGATGCTTTTAAAATACAATGACATTTTTTTATGTTTTGTGATGTCTATTTTGAGTGAGAATATGTGTTGAAGTCAAAAGAAATGAATTTATTTTTACCACAGCTTTTGTAAATGTGCCAAAATTAGTAAAATGTATATTTGCTGCCACTTAAGACGTCATATCTAAAGTATGTAAGCTATATATGTATTGAAAATCAACTGTGTAAAGGTCATTATGTTTTTTTTTGTTTGTTTGTTTCTTTTTTTTTTTTAGATATATGTTGTTTTTAATATGGTAGAATGTTGATGTTGTATTTAAGGATTTAATAAATTAAAAAGTATGCACTCTGAAAATTCCCAGCTACTTTGTTTTGGATTTTTTTGCAGTGGGGGTGTGAAGGGATTATTTCCCCCTGTAGCATTAAGGGACTGCACTTTATCAGAGTAGGGGGTGGCAAAATTAAGGCAAAAAAAAAAAAGATTTTATTTTAATTTTCCATTATATTTTTTATTTTAATTTATTATATTTTACTTATTGGGCTATATTTTATGTCAAAAAGAAAATAAAATCTGGGGGAAAAGGGAAATTTGTGCTTAAAATGACAAATGGATATTGTAACAGTAATATTTCCCGGTTGGCACAACATAAAACATTGATATGAAAAACAAAATAAAAACATCTTTTAAATACACCACGATAAAATAATTGCACATTATCTTTAGAAAACATTTGGATATATTTGTTTAGCGTAGTCATAAATGTGGCGTTTTTTGAGTGCATGACATAGAAATAAATAACTTGTTTGGTGCAGACATGCTTTTATTTTCGAAACAATCGTTCACCGTGTTGACGTTTGCAGCAGTCGGTTCACACTGCACCACTAACATTACAGTTCCGGTTCCACCTCGCAACCGCATCTTAGCTACAACGACGGCGGGAAGTTGCTATCATCAATTTAACCACCGAACAGCGACAACTAAACGGAAGAAATTGTAAAAGATCGACATTTCACTACTTTATATTGATGGATCTGTAATCGGAAATACGCTAACTGTTCTCTAAGCTTAGCGGCGTGGGATTCAGCCAACATGGCTAACGTCGGCAACCAGCTACCAACACAGGCCGTTAGCAAGCCTGCACCAGGAAAACATGGAAATGTATTGCCCCTGTGGGGCAACGAAAAGACTATGAACCTCAACCCAATGATTCTTACAAATGTGCTGTCTTCGCCGTATTTTAAAGTTCAGCTTTATGAACTAAAGACCTATCATGAAGTTGTGGACGAAATCTACTTCAAGGTAACGTTAGCGAATGCTAAACCGCATGCTAGTTAAATAACCACCCGTCAAGCTACCGCTAACGTTACCATCTGTGCGTTACTGCAGTAGTCAAATAACAAGGGAAATAGCGGTCAGGCTGGGTTAGTTATGACTTACTTAGCTTCGTGGCTCTCCAATGTGTCAGCTTATACCACACAATTAAGCACAGATATGTAATGTTCGTATTAGTAATGCTCTTAAGCTAAGGGCTAACGTTAGCGATTGAGCTAACAAGGTGCCGTTGTTTGGCTTAACTGTCGTTGGTTTAACGTAACGTTTTGTTTATTCAGATTTAGTAAATATATAATTATGTAGTAGTTTAACGGTAGGCCAAAAGTGTAAGAATTATCATAACAGTCCATCGCTATGTAAACACATTAAGCTGCGTTATTTATTTGGATGAGGAACATCCACTTCAGTCTTAAGTAAGCGTTTGTCAGGAATCCTCTAATGTGAGTCGTTAAGCAGACGGATGGGATCTTTCAGATGTGTAATGGCAGCTCAAATAAGGTCCCATATACACGTCTGAGTGTGTAATCTATCTTGATTTTGCTCCGTGTGCCAACAGGTGACTCACGCAGAGCCTTGGGAAAAGGGAAGCAGAAAGACCGCAGGCCAGACAGGAATGTGCGGAGGGGTAAGTGAGAAGTACGTGCTTTTTATATTCCCCATCTTTTCCCCCCTCTGCATTTCCCTTACCGGTGTGGACACTGATGATTCACAAGTATGACACACTGACGTGATGCACATGTACCTGGATTATTGCCCAGGAATACTGGTGTCGTTATGAGTAGGTTTACTGTCGATAGTGTGCTTCACGGATATGTCTTCGTCCTTGTCAGGTGCGTGGAGTTGGGACTGGTGGTATTGTGTCCACTGCTTTCTGTCTTCTATACAAACTGTTCACTCTCAAGCTGACTCGCAAACAGCTGATGGGTCTGATCACTCACACAGACTCTCCATACATCAGAGCACTTGGCTTCATGTACATAAGGTAGGTATTTTTTTGTTGTTTGAGAATGCCGAAGTTGGCCAACATAATTCTTCTGTTAAGTTTTTTTTCTTTCATACTTTCAAAGATGCTGCGTATTGCTTGTTATTTTCGTGTTTTATATGAAGCATTTTGTTTGCTGACTTTCCTGCATGTTTCAGAAGAAAGATGCTTTATACATAAAATTATTTTTATTGAAAATATCACTTTTAAGATGTGATCAGATAGATGTAAATAACCGCTACTGTTATTTACTAATATGCAGCTGAAATGTTTCTAATATGTATAATGGAAATTTAATTTTAATGTTTTAGTTAAATCTCTGATTCTGCGCTCAGATCACAAAAGGTTTTACTGAAATCATTTTAGTGTTGTCAAAAATAAAGATTAATTGGCACATGTTGATTTTGGGGAATTTATTAATAAATTAACGAATTAATCTTTATTTCGAACATACAAAAACAAAACACATATAAAGGAAAAAAACAACTCACAGCAAGTGCATAAAAACATGTTTTTGACAACACTACCTTGTTATAATAATATGCAATAACAACATTACACTAAATTATCGCCAAAATTAATATCACCTGTTGAAAAATCAGCGTGTGAGGTATCGTTGGAACAGATCCATAAAAACATAATTGAAATTCTGACTGCGGCATGATTCTGTGATGCTTTATGCTCATTTTGTGCTCTCTGTTTTGCTTTGCCTCAGATATACTCAGCCCCCAGCTGATTTGATAGATTGGTACGACGGCTTCCTGGATGATGAGGAGGTATGTCACCTCGGGTAATAATTTGATGCTTCTTTCTCTCCATTAAATACACAATCGCATATCATATGTTAAAAACTGCCAGTCCCTCCCCCACCCCGCCCCTCCGCGCCTTGTGATGCTCATAGCTGATTTTTCACCTTTGCCTTCATTTGGCTTAATTGTCCCCAGTTTTTGTCCTGTAAACCTGAGTAGCTAAGTTATTCGCTCACTGCTCTACTGCTGTTTTTTTTTATCAGGGTAAGTACCATATATAATGCTGAGTAAATCTTTTGGCCAATGTTATATATTAAGGCATGCCCTTTGTTTTTTATCAGGACTTGTTGCACAAAACTAAATTTGGGATAAATAGCGTCATTTGGATACACACTCAAACAGATGTAAATGCAAACTATGGCACATGTCAACTGTTGCATAGATCTAATGTGTTTTTGCCATATTTAACTAAATGTTATTTGATTTAATTTGATCCCAGGCTGTGCAGCCAGGCCTCATCTGATGTTCTGTTGTATTATATTTGAATTGATCATATGAAATCCTACCCAACTGGTTAATTCCCCTGTTTTTTTCTTTAGATGCCCATTGTGCAGCAGGTGAATTGGATATTGTATCTCAGCACTGTTGGGTTGCGTGTGTGAGTGGAAAGCAGCTGTTCTCTACAATATTAAGTCAATAATTCTTCAACTGCTGTGCACTTGCTTACCTGCTCCAGTCTGTGCTTACACTGTGGGCAGTTTTTATGCTCCCACGGCCCCTAAAGAGCCCATTGTGCTTTTGGGAGGCTGCAGAATGAAGCCACGTGGCTTTTAGAGGACGTGTATTAATGTTTTCCGATGACATTCTCCTTTCCCTTCATTTCTGGTCTATAACAGCAGATGCAACCACTTTTTGAAGATGTTGTTTTAAACAGATGATATGAAGGAAAGGAGGTGAAGTTTACATTGCTAATAACATCTGCGTGATTATTAAAGCTCACACTGTAAATACAGACTCTAGAAATGCCAGACAGTTTAGCTCATTATTGTTATTTTTTAGATTTTTAATTTTCTTTTCCTCTTTATTATCATCAAAGTAAAGCAGACACATTTGATTAATATGAGAGATTAAGCTAGATGAACAGAGGTGAAGGCTCAGTACTTGGTCATCACAAATTACTTTTTGATTTGAGGCAATTTTGAAAAAGCGATTAAAATATCCCAAGCCCTGCCCGTATGTGCTCATTGAGTTTTTCTACGTCTCTCTCCCACCGTTATATTCCAGGAGCTCGACGTGAAGGCAGGAGGGGGCTGTGTGATGACCATCGGAGAGATGCTGCGTTCCTTCTTGACCAAACTGGAGTGGTTCTCCACTCTGTTCCCCCGTATCCCAGTGCCTGTGCAGAAGATCATTGACCAGCAGATGAAGGCTAGGCCTCGTAAGGTTGCTCTGAAGGAGACGCAGGAGGAGGAGGTTGCAGTGGCAGAGGCAGGGAGGCAAGGGGACCGACGCCGCTCCAGGTAATGCAGCAAACTATTCAAACTGTTTAATAATTTTTTTCCATTGCCAGTCTTACCTGACCCTATCAGTTTGCAGTAATCGCAAGTTATGTAGTCTATAAATTTACATGACGAGGAACTGGTTGCACCAACAGCGCTTACCCCTGGTCTTAGGCTAAGTCGGTCATAACTTGGCACTCTAAGTCCGCCCTAAAAGCTGCACCAGTTGCACCATCTTTAACTGTCCTAAAACCAGGCGTAAATCTTGTGTCTAGTCAGGAGCAGGCATGTAGTCAAACCGCTGATGTCAGACGTGAAGCTGGATGGCTAGATTATCAGATGATTCTTCTGAAGCGCATAAAGCATAGGTATATTAACTTATCTGCTGGATGCTGGTGTACCGCTGCCAGCAACACACTGTCCAAAAGCTGTGAGCTGCAGCAAAGTTTGTTTACTTATTCTCTTCATTCACGTAACCTGTGGAGTTTTACCTGCCAGCTGCTGTCAGTCAAACACAGACACGCCTCGCCTGTACATTTCTGTTATTTTTAGTATCTTGATGTCCAAGAAGTGTCCTTGTCTTTTTCTCCAATCCTCCATGGCAACGCCACCACGAACGAGAAATGATCAGCTAAAAATAATCTAGACAGTGAGCGATTGTCAACAATGTTTCCTGGTCACCCAGATGCTGCCAGGTAATAACAAAAGTTGTGTTGGCATGCATATGAACATACATCGCTAAGACCGTTAAGAATCTACGTAGGTCTGGTGGGTGTAACTGATGTAAACTCTATTTTTAAGACTGATCTTAACAAAGATCAAAATAGCAGTTTAGGACCAGGCTTACAGTAAACACCAGTTGGTGCAGCCAGACCCCAGAAGGTATCATATCTTGAAGCTAATTTTACTTTTTTTGCCAGGACACCCAGGCGGACACCGAGCCCCCGAAGGTCGCCTAAACGGTCAAGGAGCAGGAGCCACCACCGTGAGAAAGAACGCCACGGCCCCAGTTTTGACCGAGAGCTGGAGAGGGAGCGTGACCGCCAGAGGAAGGAGAGGGAGGGCAGGGACCGCGACCGAGATAGGGACAGAGGGGACCGAGGGGACAGGGAGAGACGGCGGTCGCGCAGTGTAGACAGGAACCAAGACCGACGAGAACGTAGGAGAAGTCGCAGCGGAAGCCGGGACCGAAGGAACGAACGCAGAGACAAAGAAAGAGACGGCGGCGATGACAGGAGCAGGAGGAAGGACAGGGAACACCATAAAGATAGAGGCGCTGAGAGGGAGAGGTCCAAGGATAAAAAGAGCAGAGGCGAGACCGATGACAGGAGGCATAAAGACGACAGGGACAGGCACCGAGATGAGAGGAAGGCCAAAAGGTCGAGCCGGAGTCGAAGCAGGGAGAGGAAGCACAAAAGCGGGGGAGAGGAGAAGAGCAGGAAAAGAGAGCGCAGCCACAGCAGAGAGAGAGACAGGGACAGAGACGGAGAACAGCGTTCTCACAAACGTAGCGGTAGCAAAGAGAGGAGCCATCATCAGCGAGAGTCCAGTAATGACCATAGTAGACACAGTGAACGCAGAAGGAGTCAGAGCACTGAGTAAATGTCGCCTCCCAGCAATATTACTTCTTTTACTCCTGTGTTTTCCTTTTTTTTTTTTTTTACACAGTTGTCGGCTCTGTCACGTGTGCTAAAGAGAAGGAATGTGAGCACATTGGACATCTGGAGTTGTTGTCTTTGGCCATTGTAATGTTGCTTTCCATTTTATGTTTTTCTGCCTTTTTCACTTCCCCCATTAGACAATTGTTAGTCTTCACTTGAAATTTGAAAAGTGGAAAAAAATGGCATTTTAATTTTCTATGGTGCGTTCGTCCCCTCCCTCCAGCAAGACGTGGGTTTGTACGTGCAGCTCTGGAGGCTGTCTACACACGATGAATGGTCCGAGATGCTTTACTTGCTGAGTCGGTGCCGAAAGCTTGGCTCAACATTGTCATCTTATAATTTATGTAATTTATAAAGAATAATAGTTATTTTCAGGCAGCACAAAAGCCAAAACATGCATTTTAAAATTCGACTAATATTACATATTACGTATATGCCTGGCAGTTTTTCATGTTTAAGCTTCTTGGTGTGCTGCGTTCAGCAGCAGCGATGTGGATCATCAGTGGCTCAGCACAAAGCAGCTCTCTCCATGGTCGTGCGTAGACAGCCTGAGAATGTTTTCATCCTCTCAAGGGCCGTCTGCAAAGGGTAATTTTTTACCACACACACTGAGCCCTGCCTGTGCTGTGTTTGAATTATTGCTCTGTTGCATTTTGTTTTCTAATAAAACACTTTTACAAACAGTACAGATCATTCTGGTTTTGGAAGAAAAGGGAAAGCGTCGTACAACGACAGATAATACTACAGAAACGAAAGGATGTCACACAGGATTCCTGGAGATCCTTAAAAAGTCTTAAAAGGTATTTAATGCATTAATTTAAAAATAAGTCCTTGATTGACATTAAAATGTCTTATAATGCCTTTAAATGTCTTAAAAATACCAAGACATTGGAGGAAGGATTTTTGTTAATCTTTTTTTCTGACATTGCACTGAAAGAGTTCCCATGGTCATGAAATTCCTGCGAAAGTTATGACATTAGAAAAACTGTTTTCCAGGCCTGGGAGTAGTTTGAAATTAATGGGATGTTTTGGGGAAAAAATGAATATACACCGTTTTGGCTGTTTAAATAATATTCCCAAAATACTCAAAACATGTCGAACATTACGCAAAATACGTTTTTAAAATCTAGTGCCGTGCTGTGTGATGGGTTCTTCTTTTTTTATCCCCTCACAAAGAAGCGTGGCGTTGATGTTTTGTGAAGTGCCGGTCTGGTCTATTGACGCATGCTGGGTGGCAGCAGGAATGTCTAACTTTAGAGTAAAGATAGCAAGAGCTAGTAGTTTCCTTATCAAAAACCTTGGTAGTGCGCGTTCATAGGCCTGTCCATCTTAACCCTGGAGCATCACTTTCCTTGTGCAGCTTTCAGAAACTTCTCAAAATATTTAAACCTTTGATCCCTGAGAAAATTGGATTCATTTATTTCAAAACATGGGGAAAAGGAAATCTGAAATTTGGTAAGAAATTTTCCTCAAATTGCAAAAACTAATAATTTTCAGGCAATTTTCTTGCATTTTTTTTTTAACTGAATTTTTGCTAAGTTTTTGGTAATTTCTTTTTTTTTTTGTTGCTTAGGGATGCCTCCCATGTTTTTGAAAGAAATCAAGTCATTTTTCTCAGTTTCGAAAGGTTAAACTACTTAAAGTCATGGAAATGGACTGAAACATAAATGAACAGCCTGAAAAGATTTTGAAAAATTTGTAAAAATGTAGAAACGGGAAAAAGCTCAAAATAATGGGTAACATCCAAAAATTAAATTTTTTTTTTATAGAATGCCTCTTGCATTTACATCACTAAAGAGTCATATTCTGTAACAAAAAACATTTAAAAAAATTTAAATAAGTCTCTCTATCCATAAGTAATGTCAGTATATGTTTTCCATTTAGTATTGATTACTATAACATTAGTCTTAAATTTATTTCCAACTGGCATTAAAAAGTCTTAAAAACACTTCAGTCCCACTTACCCTAAGCTGTAGAAACCCTGATCATGAAAGCAAACAATATTTTTGATAGTTTTATTAGAATGTAGTCTGAAAATATTTTCCATATTAAATACACATTTAGAAATCATAGTAAATACTCTGGACACTTCCTGATATATTAACTTTAAGATGACTAATACATCATTTACAAAAAGTGATTAAAACACAAAAAAGTGAGAGAAACAAACCCCAAGATATAAAGTAGAAAACCTCAACCAACAACAGCAGACAAAAGATCACATAAGGCTTTTTACATATACAGAGAAGAGGAACTTGATAATCCTTTTTGCTTTGGCTCTTATTTAGAAAGACATCCTCCGTGTTGTCGTGCCTTATCAAACAATCGTGCAGCAGGTAAATGTTGAAGAAACCCATGCTAATTCCCATGTTCTACCAGTCATCAAAAGTGCTGCCACTTTGACAGTCAGCCATCACATTGTAATCGGGATATGTGTGCAGACCTCTAGCTTTGTCTACACAAATTGTCCTAACGGGTAAGCCCCGATCCTGTTTGGACACACACAGGATCTGACATTGGCCCACTGGTGGTGGAGTTCCTGGCTGACACCGTGAAACAGTAGGATGAGTTGGGCCACAGGTCGGTATGAATCATGCTCAGGCCGTACACCGTCATCTCCTGTTGACTGGAGTTTGCTTGATTCGTGATATACAGGCTGTAGTGGGAGGCACTGTCTATTTCGGACCACTCAATGAAAAAACCTGAAATTACTGGTGTGGCACTCAGCACAGGAGCTGAGAGGCCTCCTGTTAGAGAGAAAACAAGTCACAGTTATGAATTAGGATCCAATAATTTAGAAATGAATGAAACTGAACAAAAGCCAGACTTTAGCACTCTACTTTTTGGTTTTGTAAAAGTTTGCTAACAATTTTGGACTGTCTTAGACCATAGGAATAATATGTATGAATTTTAAAAATGGTTACCCTTTAACGTTACCCTTAAAAAAACTGTTCTTACAACTACAAACTCACCATTCTCTGAAGTTTGTCCACTGACATCTCTCCTCCTGCGTCCTTGTGTCACCACTGAAGAGATGAGGCTTTGGTCAATTGGTGGGTTTTAAAAATACAGTAAATGTGCAATTTTAACTGTGTCAAATCCCTATAGCATCCTCTTTATATTTAGTTGGTTAGGATTAGTTGTCAAGTATGAAATTAATTGCCAACTAATGCAAAGTTCAATTAATTGGTTTGATCAATTTTCTAGAAATAAAAAAAATGATTCCAGCCTCTTAAATTTGACTATTTTCTTGTTTCTGTTCTCCTCTATGACAGTGAAGTGAATATATCTTTGGGTTCAAGACAAAACAAGACATTTGAGGATTTCATCCTGTGCTTTGGAAGACATTTTCACCCTTTCCATTGAGCAAACGACTAATCGATTACTTGAGAAAATAACTGTTAAGTTAATCAACAGTGACAACAATCGCTAGTTGCAGTCCTACACACACACACACACACACACACACACACACACACACAGATCAGTTCCTACCATTCGTGACACTTGTCGCTTCACTTTCTCCAGCTGCGTTGCTGGATGTGACCACCATGTTAGTGGTGAAGATGTTTGCAAAAGAACAGGACAGCCCTGAAGTGCTGCACAGCAGCTCTATTGGAGTCACGCTGTTGTCGTACACCGTGTACGTGGTGGCAAACACAGAAGCGTCCCATGAAACTGTGGCGAAGGAGCTGTTACCAGAGTACTCCACTCCTGATGGTGGACAAGGAGCTGAGAGAAGAGAAATTGGAATTAAGTAAAAGATCTGAAAACTCAATATCAGATGTCATGCTTTCCCCTATAACCATAAAACAACACTAAGCTTTTTTTTATAACAGAAATTTCAGCTTTGTTAAAAATGTGTTAGTGAGTCAGACTAAGGCAAAACAATTCAGCTGTTTTTTTTTTAATTAAAACAAAAAATCATATGAGGGAGGAAGAAAATGAGCCAATTGACAAGAAATTATCCAAAATTAGCAAGAATTGAGGCAAAAAGGTACAGGGAATCCGCTGAAAATGAATGAAAAAAAAAGACTGATTGAATAATAAAATAAAGAAATAGATCACCTAAAAAAGTGCTATGGATGTAAATAATTTTGAATAAATATTTATAGTTAGTTTCCTGGATATTTTTTTAAATATATTTTTAAAATATATCTTTTAACAAGTCTCTCTCTCTCTCTGGTGAATTTTTTAAAACTTATTTTCATTCATTATCTGTCAGCTTTTCCTTATTTCTTGCAATTTGCGGGACATTTTTTCTCAAGTTGCTTGTTGCCTTTTTTGCCATGTTTTAAAAGAAACCAACCCAATCTGGTTTCAAAGGTTTAAATGTAAACTGATCTCAGTCCAGGTTTCAAGGGGATAAACTGTACACAGTGCTCAGTTTACCTGTTGTTCCATTGAGAGACACGGATGGGTCGCTGGTTCCGGCAGAGTTTCTGCTCCTGACTGTTGCAGAGTAGGAAGAACCGCATGGCAGAGGAATCTCAAAGTACGTTGAGTTTGTCCAATAGGAAGACAGCTCGAACAGGGCCTGGCTATCTCCCAGCAGACTTCCTGTTAACGTCAGCAGGTACTCTGTGTCTCTACAGGTGATCTGTGTCCAGTTAAAACGCATGACTTGGATCTCATTCTGCATCGGCAACAGCTGCACCCCAATGGCGTCTGGAGGACAGGGAGCTAAAAGAAAGAGAGAGAATGTATCAGTCCATTTAAGTGCAAATGACACAAAAAGCTGCGTTTCCACCAAGAAGTTCAGTTCAGTTCAGTTCGGTATGCATTTTTTGCATTTCTATTAAAAACATGTCTAAGGAGTGGCCTGGGGTGCCACCCCATTATGACTGGCTATCTGCCCAGTCAGTTGGAAGTGTTTGACAAGCAAACTGAATTTCCATTTATAGGTGCAATTCAGTCTTAATCCTGAGAGGCAGTAAAACGTCAGAGTAGTGTCTAGCCTGCCAAAAAGTCACAGAAAAGTTTTTTTTTGATTTGGAACAGCCATGACTGTCAGTCTGTTGTGATTGGTAAGTCTATTTAACTTTTAAACTAAACTCTAATCAGGAATGTAAGACACTACAATGTTAGTAATTAAAGTAGGTATGGGTAGTGGAAACAAAAATAATAAATTAAAGGTATGCTGACGCGTTGTACTTCATACCAGCCCCGCATAAATCAGTGCCCCACTTGGGCCACCCCTGTAAAAAAAAGTCTAGCAAAAGCTGGACGAAGCAGACGGTGACAACTACCCCGCCGACATGTAAGAGTACTGTCTACGGCGGAAACGCTTAACAGATCTAGGGTCTAGGTACATCCCCATAGGGGTTGCTTTCGGCTCCAAAGGTGATATCCTGAACCTTTTTGGTGGAAACTAAAGTTATTAAGTGTTAGGTGCAGCTCTTATACCCGCTCCACTCTGCAGCGGGTCACTGAAGGAGCTGTTGCATATCCCATCTGAGGCCTGGACAGAGAAATTATAAATTGTTCCACAATCAAGACCCTGGATGTTGCAGGGGGGATCTGTGCTGTGACAATAAAGCATGTCTCCATTTGCAGCCTGAGCACAGCCGTAGTAGTCCACAGCGTTATCTGTGGGCGTCCATGACAGCAGTGCAGACTGATTGTTACAGTGGAAAGTCACTGAGAGGCCTTCAGGCTGGCAGGGGCCTGCACAGAAACAAAAAGATCAAACTGATGAAGCTAATATTGTTTAGTGACACTGGGTGACATGCAAATGCGCTCATGTTCTCTGTGTCTTTTGTATATAAAGACAAATACCTGTGTTGAGTGTGACATTCTGGCTGGTCTTGCTGGTGCAGTTCTCGTGGCTGGCAGTCACATATACTGTATACTGCTGGTCACAGTGCAGCCCTGATACGCTGCAGTTACTGGACGTGGAATTGCAAGTATGCACATGTCCGTCTGTACCCATAGCAACAACATGATAGGTTTCAGCTACACGAGAGGGCCTCCAGGACACCAGTGCGCTGTTGTCCTCACAGGTGGCATTTACCAACACGTTCCTGGGTGGACAGGGCTCTGTGAAAAACATAGAGATAGGTGATGTACTCCCTTGTACTAATCACGATTTAGCAGCATACAAATCAGGATCTGATTGGATGAATAGTTGTTGGGTTGTATGGTCACTGTGAAATCAGATCGAACCCCCCCAACACAGTTCTGACGGTGTATATAAGTGAAATAGTCCTAATCCCCCATAAAATCACATATAGGCATTTTTAATTAGTGAGCTTGAGAGGTGCTGATAGGTAACTGGATTTTGTCATTTTTAGACAGAACCAGGGTAACCATTACACCACCTGTTTACTGGACAGATGTGAATGTGGTATTGACCCCTGGCTACACAGCAATGCAAACATAAAACTGTAAGATCTAACTTCAGTGGCCTTCTTGTTTTCTTCCGTACAACAGCGTGCTGCATGTGATGTCTTTGTTATTGTTTTTTTGCACATATGAGTCAGTTCAGTTCAACTGAGCAATATAACGTGAATGTGGCCCTGCTCTTCTAAGCTAGTACTTAAAAAGATGCAGTGCATGGCAGGAAATCTTTATACCCATGCTAATTCTGTACGGTGGACTTCTCAGACTGCTGCACTGGTCTGATGAAGCAGAAACTATGATGGTGTAATGGAGGTCACATCGGGCTCCATGGAGGTAGCAGCTGGTGCCGGTGCTGTTGCAGTGTAAGAAGGTGTGGTCACTGGCTTCTGCTGTGGCTGTGTACACAGTGCTTCCCTCGCCACCTTCCATGAGGTCCCACAAGACAAGGATGGAGGAATTGTGGCACTGAGGTACTGCAGTGATGCTGGAGAGGGAGCAGGGGGCTGGGGGAAGAGACAGAGCTTATTAACTGAACACTGACATAAAATGGCATCAGCATATGTCTTTTACTAAGTCAGAAATCTGTTACCTGTTTGCAGGTCCATGGTGGCACTTGGCTTACTCTCACATTTGCTGTTTTTGGCAGTAACACTGAAGTTATAAAGCACGCCACATGCCAGGTCCTCCACCTCACAGGTGGTGTTGGAGGACGTGGTGCAGTTGGCTGTGTGGTCTCCTTCGCCCACAGCTGACACAGTGTAACAGTCAGCCCCCGGAGCAGCATCCCACGATATCCAGGCAGAATTGGTCACACAGTCGAGGCGGCCTCTAATTCCCTGAGGCTGGCAGGGAGCTAGAAAGTAAACATGACAATTAAACCTTTAAAACCTAGATCAACATCACTTTTCCTGTGCTGCGTTCAGACACCTTTATGAGTATTTAAACCTTTGTAATCTGAGCAAATTGGTTTGGTTTCTTTCAAAAACTCAAGAAAACAAAAAGAAGCAACAAGCAGCTTTGCAATAACTGTTAAGTAAGCTTCCTGAAATAAACGGATTTGGAAAAGAAGCTTAAGAAAAATGGCCAAAAAAATTAAATTATTATTCTTATTATTATTGTTCTATATTTAAAATTTAGAAATCTTATAATTATTTAAGCACTCTTTTGGGGTCATTTACTTGTTTTTATTTGATTGCTTTTTTTCTTCTTCTAATTTTCAGGTCATCTTCTTTTTACTTTTTACAGTTTGTTAAGTTTTGGGTTGCTCATGGCCTTTTACCTATGCTTCTGAAAGACATCAAGCCGCTTTGCTCAGGTCTCAAAGGGTTTATGGTAATTGGATGGATGGTTTTTGACGTTATCGTACCTGACATGATGCTGTGGGTCTGACTGTGTGAGCTGCGGCAGGTGCCTCTGACAGAGGTGACCTGAACCCTGAGTGTCTTTCCACAGGTCACATTGCTGATGGAACAGACAGTGTTTGTTGTGTTACAGGACTCGGTGATCGCTCCATTGTCAGCAGTTACTGACATCAAAAAATGGTCTGCTTCTCTGATGGCATCCCAAGAAATCGTCATGTTGTTTGAGGTACAGCTGACCTCGGTGCTCACATTCTGAGGCGGGCAGGGGGCTGGAAATAAGGACACGTTTTAAGTTTAAAATGTTTGCTATACACAACACAAAAGTATACACCTGGGAGTCTGTGTGAGAGTGTAATTGTTGGTGTTTCCCGTCTTACCTGAGTTGAATATCATAGCCTGGCTGGGGATACTGGAGCAGTTGTCATCCATAGCCACTACACGAACAGTGTAACGGCTGCCACATGTGAGGTTGTCAAGGCTACAGCTGAGATTAGAGGTCTGGCAGCTGACGTTGCCATGACTACTGTGGGCTGTAACTGAGTACTGTACAGCACCTCGACTGGCAGACCAGGACACAACCGCAGTGTTGTTGACACAGTCCATCAGCGCTGAGACATTAGTGGGAACACATGGCACTGCAGGTACGGGACAGACAACAAGGGTTAGTCATCACCTTTGACTGTTTAAACTATAATGCAGTGTTCCCACACATTGTCATGGACAAAATTTCAAAACGTTTTCATGACTTTTCAAGGACCCCAAATCATGTGTTTCAGGACTTTTGGAAATTTGAAAATCTAACAGATTTTCTGTAACAAATACTGTAATTTGGGCGATTTTTAATGAAAAGATGTCTTTCAAAAGTTTAAGAGATAAAGAAAAAAATCCCCCAAGATTTTTAACTTTCTATAGAATTGCCAGAAAAATATAGATTAAAAAGAAAATCCCATTTTTAAAGTTTACAGTAAAAATAGCCACACATTTAAAAGAAAAAGTAAAGAAATTAAAATCAAAGCATTAAAAAAAAACTTTTGTGAAAAAAACTTTTGTGATAAACAAATAAATAAATAATAACAACCCACACACTGTCATTTGTTACAGTGTTGCTTCAGCTACGGAAAATATAAAATACATTACTCTAATTTAATTTATTGCAAAAAAGTCAGGATAAAACTCTCATCATGTGGAATTCAAAGTTCAGCAATTATTAATGTATTAGTGTGTTGTGACAATTTCGATCAAGAACAGTTCACCAAAAAAGTGTGAAAAATGTATAATATATAACATGACTGATGTTTGGTGAAACTAATATTGACATTTTTAAGTGGGCGCTACCAACATGTCATGTGACCTGTGACACGTGATCTCTTTAACACCTGTCCATGAAGCCATGATCCCGGATTTTGGGGATTTTTAACCACCATCAGAGCGCCTCGGACGGTCAAAGTGCCGGTATCACCGAGAGTCCCGGCGGATTAACTGGATCAAAACATGCACAGGTGAAGTGTGCATATAGAGCTGCAAGTCCGACCGCAGATATCCACAAAGTTGAACTTATTTTTGCTTTTCCGAAGCTGAAAACTCAAGAGGAGAGATGTGGACTAAATGTGGAAGACCTTATTCACAGCTGAATCCATCAAAGATCAACAAAAACATGTTCATTTGCTCCAAGGTAAGATGCTAACTAACGTTAGCGAGTTTAGCACATTAGCAAACAAAGACGGTTAATATTAATTAGAAGTTACTCATGTTTTAACTTTACGTTAGTTAATTGTGTAACGTTTTAGGTTGTTCTTTCAACAAAGCGGTATATTTTGTTTGCTAGGACTGGGTTTAAACATAAACCGGTATGATATAGTGAAAGCTGCTAATGTTAGCTTAAAATACGGCGACGCATTCACTGACCCTGCTGTAGATCAACATCGTTGTTCCTGCAGTGCAGCGATACTCAACTCACGGCCCTATTTACTTTAGAAATAAAGTGATTCACACTGGCATTTGTTTTTGTAGGCTACTTTTAGTATACATGAAGTGCCAGAGTGCATAAAAACAGCAAAATAGAACTTGTTTATTTTTGAAAAAATCGAGAAAATGTCCAAAAATCCTAGAAACATCCTGTAATCCCTGAAAAGACAGAACATCCTAGAGATATCCCAAAGTCCTAGTAATGCCCTGAAATCCCAGAAACATCTTGAATTCCTAGAAATGTCCTAAAAGCCTAGGAATGTCCTAAAATTCCTAGAAATGTCCTAAAACCTAGGAATGTCCTAAAATTCTAGAAATGTCCTAAAACCTAGGAATGTCCTAAAATTCTAGAAATGTCCTAAAAGCCTAGGGATGTCCTAAAAGCCTATAAATGTCTTAAAAGCCTGAGAATGTTCTAAAATCTGCTGCTGCGACTGGCCCCTTTGCTTCATGTCTTTTTGCAAAAGTGGCCCCCAAGCAAGTTGAGTATCCCTACTGTCATCTGTCCCTTACACCAATTATCAAGACATGGGGTGCCTGAGACCTGCACTCAGACCAGTGAGCTGTCTCTATTTTAATGTCCTCATCTTTCACAAAACTCCCCTGTCAAGTTATATTGGAGTAAAGCTAATAAAAACATATTGTAACAGTAGTCCTTTCTAAGGTTGAGCTGAATATTAGGATGTAACAACTATGCTGTACAGACAATGTACTTTGTACTAAAAGCGCCAAAGACTAATGTTGAAGTAATAATAATAGATTTAATTAATTTAAATGTTATACATTTTTCTAGCACATTTAAAGGGATTCAAGGATGCTTAAAATATTCAATATATCAGTTGTGATGTCTGTTAATGGTGAAGTTAAATTTATCATCTCAAAATAGGTAAAAAAAAAATATAAATGTGTTCTTCCAAATTTTAAACTGTTGTTATTTTGATAAATTTATTTTTATTCCATGTTGTGTTTAATCAAATCTATGTCGGTTCGATTTTTGGTTTTTTCATTTTTTTTATGATGAAAATGCAGTAATTAGGCAAATTCAGTGTGAGACTTCTGAAACAGGTCATGATTAGGGTTGAGCCAAATATTTGGATGAAACGAGTGTCCTGGACAGATACTGCACTTTTTACAAATATGAGTATCACTCGTACTTGTGATGAAGGAGTTTCTTCATTTATATCCTTTGGTGGATGTTGTGCTTTGCTCCTTTATTTGGTATGTCTTTCTTTTATAGATTTAAAAATGTGATTTCAAAAAATATTATTTGGAATATCTCTCAAGTGCGGTTACATGGACACGAGGAACCCCTTTACGAGGGTTTTCCCACTCTGATTATATTCAGGATAAATATGGTGTTGACGTGCGCACAGAGAAATCAAGTTTCTTTCAGTACTCCAGCCGGCGTATTCCTGTTTCTCAACCTCATCATGAATGTTTGTTGACGTGACATGAAAGCTTGGTATGACAGCAATCTTAAATCTAACCTGCTTGCTAAGTTACAGTGAAACAATATCATCTAGAAAAACCCCTAAAACTCCTAAAAAGAATGGGATATCTTGGGAACTTTTTAAAATAAAGTTGATAGATAATTTTGAAAGCTGTAATTGATTTTAGGACTTTTGTGCTGCATACTCAGAGTAATACATACTGTGGGAATTAATATGAGGAGAAAAGGAAATGATATCAGTGAGCTCTTGATTACAAAGACAAAGCACTCACGGTGTTTTTGATTCCTCACCTGACTGCAGACTCGTGGTTTGACTGGAGGTGACGTTACACTGCTGGTTGGAGGCTGTGACTGAAACTGAGAAGTTGTGTCCACAGTTCAGGCCAGGGACGCTGCATTCATTAGAGTCGGACATGCACATTTTTGAGATGCCAGTGTGTGTGTGCATCGTGGCTGTGTAGTAGTCTGACCCATTACTGGCCTGCCAGGCTACCATCACGTTGCCTGAGAGACAGTCCTGCATGGCTGAGATTCCTGAAGGTTGACATGGCCCTGGGAAAGCAGCGCAAAGGTTCATTTAAAGCCTGTTTGAGCTAACTCTTACCATCATGTTTTCGTATTTCTTTTACTTGTTTGCCTTTAAAAGTGAACTAAATTCATATCTGACTGGTACGTACATGTCTGTATGGACGCCGTCCCTCTGGAGCGTCCAGGACAGTGCTGGCTGTGAGGTGTGACCGTGAGGCTGTAGTTTTGTCCGCAGGATAAATCAGAGAAGTGGGCCGTGGTGGCATTAGTGGTGAGCGCAGATGTTTTGTTTCCTGCTTCAGCTGATACCGTGTACAAGTTTGTCCCATTACTGGCGTCCCAGGTCAATGACGCAACGTTCATATCACAGTTCACAGTGGCAGAGAAATTCTGGGGCTCACAGGGTACTGAAAGAAACAAAGAGGATGGACGTTATAACAGACATCTTTAACTACAGTTAGGTTTTAGCACACTGGCGCTCTGAATATAAATGTATTTATGAAACTTTTTTTTGGTCAAGTTCTGTTTTTTGAGTCTGTATTTTTCCAATAAAGAAACCATCCCAGCGTTTTGGAAGATCTGGTATAGCAAGCAGATATATAGCTAAAGCTTTCTTTTCCTGTTCTGTGCCCATTTCAGCTAATCCAGGCCCTCAGGTATGTTGCTCTATTTTGCCTCCAATTTTTCTCAGTGGCCACTTACTGTATTATTGCAAAAAAAATCCCCTGCGGCCAAAAAACATTTTTCCTATAAACCACCATTATAAAAAAAAACATCAGTAAAATTGTTGACAGGAAACCTCAAACTACACAGAAGGCCAGTTATGACTCTCTCTGTTATGAATTTCTGATCCATGGAGGTTTTATATCTCTTAAACTTTCCTCGCACTGAGGCGCCGTCGATCATATTGTAAAGTCTGGGGCTGAGTGGGAACTTGCTGGCATGAGACTCACTTCTGTGCTTATTCAGTGGGCTGCATGTTAAATTATGTGCTTGCCTGTAGACAAATTAATTTTTTTTGCTTGCCGTTGTGCACTGACTTAAATCTCGTATTAAACTAGCAGTTAAGATTAAAAAAGACATACCCATATGTATGACAGAGCTGTTGCTGGGCAGACTGGTGCAGTTGGCATCCTTTGCTCTCACTTCGACCGTGTACTCCTCTCCACAGTGCAGGTCGTTCCACGTGCAGGAGGTGGTGTTAGTATGACAGCGGTGTGTGTGCCCGTCAAGCCCAGTTGCTATGGCAACATATGTTTCAGCACCGTCACTTGGCCCCCAGCTGACAGAACCCATGTTAGACTCACACTGCACATAGGTCATCACATGGTGGGGGACACATGGAGCTGGGGAGAGAGTAAGGTGGTGACCTCATGTATACACAAGTGTGTGAAAGAAGTTGTCCATGTGTGTTGTGGTGTAAGATCGTACTGGTTTTGAAGAAGGCGGGGCTGCTGGGTACGCTGTCACACTCGCTGCCTTGTCCTTGCACAGTGACGTCGTAGTCTTGTCCGCACGGTAAAGCAGCCGTCAGGAGGGTGTCGGTTGTATTGTGGGTTTCTACATAGCCGAGGCTCCCGGTGGCTGTCACCAAGTAATTCACAACACCGCTCGCTTGGTGCCAGGAGATCTGGACGTCCTCACTCTGACAGAGCGCCTGGGCTGATACAATCACAGGCTGGCAAGGCTCTGAGGGGAGCATCAGAGGAAATAGAAAGAGATAAATGATTATTAGTCTACCACAGTCAGTTAGGCTACTCAGATCCTTTACTTGAGTGAAGAAGAAATACTACTAGAGCTGAAATGATAATTTAATAAACACATAAGTAGATGGACAAAATGTATCTGCAACTGTTTTGATGATTGAAGTCGTCACTCTTGACTCCGGAAAAATATGGCAGATTTCTCATTTTTTCTGACATTTTATAGACAAAATGATTGATTGTTTAATCATCAGATGAATCAATGATAAACATAATAATTCTAAATGTTGGCTCTCAACACCATAATGAAATAAACTCTGTTCCAAGTTAATTTAATAAAAAAACAGTTTATAAGAATTTTATCAACAAAATATATGAAAGCATCGAATCTAAAATGACTGATTATACAAAATGTTTCCTTTCAGAGTGTTATATATTACTGTTTTAGTATTACTGACTCCTTGATGTGTAAGCATCATTGAAACAACTGGTGGAGCTAAATTTGACTACTTCACACTGCCGTGTAATTTGACACTACATCTATTTTATAAAATGATCATATAAAATCAGTCAAGTAGCCATAGTTAATGAATTTTTTAAAAAATGTGGTAGAAAGTGTGATCCTTTCTCCTGAAATGTAGTTAAGTTATTCATATAAATTAACATAAAACGGAAATCACAAAGTGTACTGAATTACTTTTCACCATTAAATAAATAAATAAAGCAGTTTAGTTTCTGCAGTACCTGTCTGGATGATCACAGTGTTTCCCTCCTGGCTCCAGCAGCCTTGACTGTGTGCTGTAACAGTGAAATTGTACATCTCGCCACAGTCCAGATTGGCAAACTGGCAAGTGGAGCCTGTAGAGTTACACCTGTGCACCGGCCCTCCTGATGATGTGACGGCGCTCGCTACGTAGAGTTCAACATCAGACCTCTCCTCCCAGGACAGGACTGCGGTGCGGGAGCCACACTGCAGGTCCACAGCTACACGCTCAGGGGGACAAGGACCTGAGTAGAGGTGTTGAAAGATTAAGGTTATTTCTCATATAAATAAAACCTGGACTGATAGTTGCCCTTACGAGCATCTGCTGTAAACACTCACGTGTGGTGAGGTTGGCGTGCATTGGCGCTGTGAGGCTGCACTGTAGGTTGCTGGCAGTGAAGCTGAGGTTGTAAGTTTCCCCGCAACTTAAACCTGTCACATTACACCTGTTGTGTTGAGTTTCACACAGAGTCTGAAGACTTCCACTGACAATGGCGGACAGGGAAAAGTTTGCTGCGCCATGAGTGGCATTCCAGGATACAACAGCAGCACCATCAGAGTTGCAGTCAACCTCTACCTCCACCTCTCTGGGCAGACATGGAGCTGAGGAAACAGCATGAAGACATATATGAATGGACTGACACCAAAACCCCCCAAAATGGACCAAAAATTACATATTATGTACTGCTGATGTCTTTACCGGAGTGAAGAGGGACCACGATGCTGTCAGAGCTGTTGTACTGCTGACCCAGCGCCTTGACCCAGATGTTGTACACTGTGCCGCACGTGAGTCCTGAGACAGCGCAGTAGGTTTCTGTGTCTGTGCTGACACACAAAGTTTCGTGGCCATTTTGGTTGTCAAAGTAGGCGACATAACCCACAGCGAGGTCACTCTGCTGCCAGGAAACTGTTGAAGTGAGTTGTTCACACGTCATACTGGCCTGAACGTTGGTGGGTGGACAGGGCTCTGCAGGAAGTGAAAATATGCATTTATAAGCATTAATGAAAGACACATAAAGAGCCACATCTGCATGTAGTGAAATATCTACACATCCAGATCAGGTTACTGTGGAAGCCCATATCCACCAGTGTGATGACAAAAAAGAAAGAAACTTTTTTTAAAATTTTGAGAAACTTTCCCAAAATAATACATTGACTTGACTATTAATAATTCATAAATACTTAATAACCTTTATCTGTAATTTCTGTTTCAAAAAAATGAGTTATTATCCAAAAATAATGACTTGTTATAAAAGAAAGACAAACTTTTTCAAAATAACAACTACGTATCTCAAAATGATTTCTTTTTTTTTTTTTTTTTAAATAATGGGAATCTTTCTCAATAGAATGACATAGTATCTCAAAATAATGAGAAACATTTTCTAAATAATGATACATTTTCCTAACACATTGACATAATGACCTAGTACCTCAAAATCATGGCATGGTATCTGAAAATTAATTATATCTAGTGAGAGGCTCTCTCAAAATAATGGTTTGGAATCTTATCCAATCTCAAAATAATGATAAACATTATCAAAATAATGCGAAATTTTCTTAGAGTATCGAAAACATTTCTCAAAATCATGATCTTAAAATAATGACTTATTATATCAAAAATAATGTCCTAGTATCCAAAAATAACAAGAAGTTTGAAGACTTAGCAATGTCTTAATATCTTAAAAAACAAATAAAACTCTTAAAATGAGATTTTTTCCAAATTATTTTGAGATATTATTCAATATTTTTTAAAAAGAGATTTGTCATTCTTTTTGGGATACTAAGTTATCATTTCGAGAAAGTTTCTCTTTGTAATGACATTACAGGATGTTTTATTTCATCACAATGGCAGAAATGGACTTCCATAGATGACGAACCTGTCATGAGGCGGTGGGGTTCAGAGGTCACGGTGCTGTTGCAGGCCATGTTTTGTGCCGTCACAGTGACGTTGTAGATCTGACTACACTGCAGGCCGTTGAGGTAGCAGCTGGTGTTGGTGTTGTTACAGGTGACGATCGTGCCCTGGTCAGTCACAGCCCGGACGGAATATGAGCTGGCACCTCTTGCTGCCCCCCACATCACCTGGGCAGAGCTCACAGTGTAGTGGACAGAGAGATTCGTGGGAGGACAGGGCTCTGGAGAGAGGAAGGGTAACTTAATGGCAGTTACATTCAGTACGATAGAAACTGAATGTGAACTACTCTTCCCCTAATAGTTGGTCTCCCACAAACACAATGACTGACATGATACAAAAAGACACACAAGTGAACAGGCTGTACCCGTGATGAGGCGTCCTGCCATGTGAGCAGTGTTGTTGCACGTGTCTCCCAGAGCCTTCACAGTGACATTGTATTCTTCTCCGCACTGCAGGGAGCTCAGCTCACAGTTGGTGTAGTTGGTGGTGCGGCTGATGATGTGGCCTGATGAAGATGTGAGCTTAGTAAGGTAGGACTCGGCGCCAACACTTGGCTGCCAGGATACGGTAGCAGACTGGGTCTCGCAGTCCATAATAGCTTCGATGCTGCTCGTCTGGCAAGGTCCTGTGGGATTTAGAAAATTCTCATTCACAGCCATACCGTAGCACCAGAGCCCCGTGACACGGTATTATCACAATACAATATTACTGCACTTTTAAACATTTCGCAGTATTGTGAATGTTGTGATAACATATATTGTGATTTATTACTTTTTTTCCACAAAGAAAAAAAAACTGTCAAATTTCATCTAATGAGATTAAGTTTTAAAGGTAAAATTTCTCGCTTTTATCATTTTTATTGCAGCAAAATGTATGTATTGGTTTGAAAAAGCAATTGATTTTATAATTCTGTTAGGTTAATAAAAGTTGAATTTGTATTTGTAATATTAATAATTTATATAATTAGAAATGTATACTTGGCATCTATGTATCAATGCAATATTACCACGCAAAATATTGAGATATGATGCTATATCAGTCAACTGGTCGGCTGATCCACCAGTTTGATCCAGACTTAGATATCTTAGCAACTATTGAACTGAATGAATTGCTATAATATTTTGTGCAAAGAGAATGAACTATAATGGATGAAGTGATCCCTTCACTTTTCCTCTGTCCACAGTGAGGTAGACATGTCTAAACGATTAAATGGATTGCTATAAAACTTGATGTTGATGATGTTCATGTTCCCCTCGCAATAAATCTTGATAACTGTGTTGGCGTAATATGTGTAGCTCTATATATGGAGAGCACGTCTTTACCTGATGTAAAAGTGGTCGGTGAGCTGTCAGAGCTGTTGTACTGCCGTCCCAAGGCCTTAACCCTGACGCTGTAAACTGTGCCGCACATCAGTCCTGATACAACACATTGGGTATCTGTGTCTGTGCCAATACAAGAAGCATCATGGCCATTTTGGTTGTCAAAGTAGGCGACATAACCCACAGCGAGGTCACTCTGTTGCCAGGAGACAGTCGCAGAGTGTTGTTCACACACCGCCGTGGCTTGAACGTTTGTGGGCGGGCAGGGTACTGAAGGAAGTGAAAAACGACACATTAAAGAACATCAAATCTGCGCTGTACATAGTTTCACAGAGATATCTTTTACCGATCAGATGACGAACCTGTCATGAGGCGTTGGGTTTCAGAGATCTCGCTATCGCAGGCCAGGTTTCGTGCCATCACCGTCACGTTGTAGATCTGACTACACTGCAGGCCGTTCAGGGAGCACATGGTGTTGTTGGTGGTGTTACAGGTGATTTTCATGCCCTGGTCAGTCACAGCCTTGACAGAGTATGAGCTGGCACCTCTTGCTGCCCGCCACATCACCTTGGCAGTGCTCACATTGTAGTGGACAGAGAGATTCATGGGGACGCAAGGCTCTGGAGGGAGAAAAAGATGCATTAGTTTTAGTTTCATTCAAGCAAAATGCCTGGATGATTGTGGTTTTCATTATTCACTTTTTATAGTAAGAAAAGTAGGAATAAAGCCCCATTCCTTGACGGTTAACGTTAGTATTTTTCAACCTCGACCCTATTTTACCATGTTTTTGTGTCTAAGTGACTAATGGGAACAAGGATTTTTGAAAACCAACCAACACCATAAAATGATACAATAAGTCGACATAAGTAACATACAACAGATGTCAACATGATATGACTTGCAATGAGACAAAGCGTTCAGAGTGCAATACTGCTTGATCAAAAAGGTGACTTGATTAAAAAAATGAGAGTAATAGCTTGAAAGGGGGAACCTGTGGCCGCTGCAGCAAGAATGCTGCTCAAACATGGGGCGCCTGCTCTATCCACTGAGCCACTGGACGCCCTGGATCTTATTCTTTAACAAAAGGTCTATCTCTGCAGGGATCATTTTCTTAATAATGTCAGACAATACAATAACAATATGAGCATGCTAGTGGCAAAGACGAGCTATTAGAAGTTAATAGACAGTCTATTAGAAGTTAATAGACAATGCATACTGCTCTGAGTGGTTACATTGCAGCTTGTTTTGCTGTTGCAACACTCACATTAGTTACTTAGACACAAAATCATGGGAAAATATGGTCCAGGGTAAAAAAACATAACTCTTCAAGACTATGACTAGGATCTGGTATGTTGACTGGAATAATGAAACTCCCTTAGGTTTGGGGCTGTGTTAAAAAGTAAAACGTGTGAGGTTGGAGTAAACTCACCGGTAGCGAGCCTGGCAGGAGCACTGGCAGGTCCAGGACAGCCGGTGTGCATAGCCTCCACAACAACAGAGTATTCCCCTCCACAGACCAGGTTGCTGAGATCACAATATGTGCCCATCGCACTGCAGGAGGAGTTGTGTCCGTCTGTGGAGGTCGCTAAGACGCTGTAGGCCGTGGCTGCAGCTGCGCTACTCCAGCTGACCAGAGCGTTACGCGTGGTGCAGTTCAGTTTAGCTGACACATTGGTGGGAGGACATGGGGCTAGAAAAGGAGAGAGGAACAGATGAGAGGACGACACAGGTGGAAAAGAGGAAGTGTTATATAAAAATATACTAAAGTTGGATAATATTTTGACATTTAGGAAACAAGCCTATTTGTTTGATTTGATTAATTGATTTGTTTGACTTGATTAAGTTCTGTGAGAAGATCGACAACACTCAAATGTTAGTGCTCTAAATATGAAGCTACCGCTAGCACAATGGTTCCCAACTGGTGGGTTGCGGTTTAAAAGTGGGTCACATGTTCATTATGAAGCGTAAAAGTACCCAATTCAGACTAATCTTAATTAAAAAAAACCCCTGCAAATTCAAATCTATTTAATAGAGAGAGAGAGAGAAAAGAAAATGACTACGTTTTTTTTTTTCAAAATAGTTGCCAATAAATTTTCTGTCAATCAGCTTATTGACTATTATAAATAAATAAAATAAAAATATTTTACATCATATTTTTTGAACTCTTTTTAAATGTTTTTGTTTTTTTTTTTACAATAAAAACATTGTAAAGTAACCAAAGCTTTCAGATAAATGTAATGAAGTAAAAGAACAATATTTTCCTCTGAAATGTATTGGATCGAAAGTATAAAGTGGGATGAAAGGAAAAGCCTCAAATAAAGTACAAGTATTTGTACTTAAGTACAGTGCTAGAATAAATGTATTTAGTTACATTCCACTACTGGCTAGCAGTGGCTTAATATTTAGCATACAGTTATGACAATCAGCTAACTCAGCAAGAAAGTGAATAAGTCTATTTCAGACACATTGTTGCTTTGAGAAATACTTGTGGACGTAATCGGCCTACCAGTGAGTTTCTCTATAGGAGTGCTCATCTCGCTCATGCACACATTTGTGTGTCCCATCACAGCGAATGTGTAGAGCTGACCACAGCTCAGATCCAGGAAGGAGCAGCTGCTGCCAGTGGAGTCACAGGTGGAGTTAACACCTGAGGCAGACGTGGCTTTTACAGTGTAGTTCTGTGATGTGCTGCTCTGCTTCCACTTGACTGTCATGACGTTGCTGCTGCAGTTCTGGTCGACAGAGGTGTTCTCAGGTTTACAAGGAGCTAGAAGTGGTAAAAAGAAGAGGAACACTGTCATTAAAATCATATTATTTATTCTCTAGCAAACTTGATTTAGATGTACATTTCATATTGAGTTATGCACACAAAAGAGCTGCACTGACCAGACTGAACCTTGTAGTCAGAACCAGCGATGGTTTTGCAGTGAACTGAGGAGGAGGTGACGACCACCTCGTAGACTTTGCCACACTGCAGATCATGAATGGAGCAGATATTGGACGTTGAGTTGCAGGAGGCTCTGTGTCCGTCAGTGCTGATGGCCCAGGCGGTGTAATTGTCTGAGCCAGGGGTCTGTGACCAGCTCACATTCATCACGTTGGTGTCACACTGTAAGTCAGCTAAGACATCTTCTGGGAGACAGGGAGCTACAGGAGAGAGTTTTATCACAGATTACAGCATGCTCTGTAGTAGTGGTTTCCTTTTTTTTTTTCAAGTACCCCCTTTGACATATTTTTGTCTGGCAAGTGCTGGACAACTTCAGCAAAATGTTTTTGGGTAGAAAAAAGCCTATAGAAATACATATAAAGAGGTACAACACAGTGCTGCACCATCAGTGTCTGATTTAATAAATGACATGTAGTGACATCGAATTGTGTCTTTGTTATGTTGCACTTTCAGTTTAGTGATATGAGTATTTTAGGAATTATTGATATTTTATTATTTTTGATTGTCCCTTTTTATAGAAATGTAATTGGAAAAGTTCCTGTACTTGTGTCTTACCAGAGTCAAATGTAATGTCAGCATGTTTGCTGCTGTTGCAGCTCTCTGTGGAAGCCACCAGCGTGGCCGTGTATGACCGGCCACAGTGGAGTTTGACAGCGCAGGAGGTGTCATTGGAGGAACAGGATGCTACGTGGCCGTGCTCTCCCGTCACCTCAACAGTGTAGAAACTCGCTCCACTGCTCTCAAACCAGGAGAAATTTCCTTTGTTAGTCCCACAGTCTACACGAGCAGAGAAGTTGGTGGGCGTACAAGGGGCTGAAAGAGGAAAAAAAACAACAGATTTTTAGATTATGATCATTTTTGACTGCAGGTAAAACTCTTGCAGATGTTGCCATAGAAACACATCCTACCTGTGCTTATTTCTATGGGCGGACTGTAGCTGCTGCGGCAGTTTCCATCCTGTGCTGCGATGCGGAAAGCATATCTCTGTCCACACTGCAGGTTGGTCATCATGTGTGAGGTATTAGAGGTAGTGTGCACTGAAGGAGGGAGTGTGCTGCCTACTCTTTCAGTTTGTAAAGTGTAAGTGGCCTCAGGCACTGCACTCTGGTCCCATGTGAGGGTCAGTGTGTTGGTATTGCAACTGACTTCGCCCGTCAGGTTAGTAGCCGGACACAAAGCTAGGGTAATACACAGAGAAATTGGTGAGAAAAGTGTCACTACACAAGTGCTACATGCACATTTTTCAAATGACAGTTTCCTCTCACCTGTCCTCAGCTCCACGGCTGGGCTTGGCTCGCTCCGGCAGCCCCTGTCCACAGTTACAACAGTAACAGAATAGGTTTCCCCACAGTGGAGGTCAGTGAAATTACACGAGTTGGAATAGTTTGAGCTGCAAGTGTGATTGTGTCCATCATCTGCAGTTGCTGTTGCTATGTACATATCAGCCCCTGTTACATGAGACCAAGAGACAGTGCTGTCCTCACACGCTGGAGACACGGAGACATTACTGGGAGCGCAAAGACCTGGAGAGAAGGGGAGAAAATAGGGTTAAAGTTGTCTCTTTGAGCTGAAATATGAAATAAGTTGTTTATTTTTCTTATACAGATATCTAACTTTAACTCTTTCTGCACCTGCTTTAAGGCTGTAAACTGCACTCGGGTTTCCTGTGCATGCCTGAGAGTACGGTGTGACTGTGATGTCATAGCTTTCACCGCAGTGGATGCCAGATATCTGACAGCTGGCAGTGGTGGTGTGGCAGTGGTGTGTGTGTCCATCCTGGCCCCTCGCTGTGACATTGTATCCTACAGCACTGGGGCTTCCCGCCCATGAGACCAGGGCTGAGTGATTATGACAGACCAGTGTGGCGCTAACGTTCTGCGGAGCACATGGGACTGTGGAGTGAAAGGAAAAATATAAAAAGGATCAAGCAGCTGGTTAACTCAGTTTTGTGGAAAGACTGGAAACAGTTGTAAACAACTAGCCTGGTTCTCTAAAGCTCACCAGTTAGACATTATGTCTTGTTTGTTTTATACTTACAAAAACAAACTTATAAAACACATAACTTGAATTTAATTGAGCTGTATGCTGGACTATTAAACTGGGAGCAACCTCATGACAACTATTTACACTTCAGATTAAGGGCAGATTAAAGGGACAGTTCACCCCAGAATCAGAAATACATATTTTAACTCTTTCCTGTAGAACTATTTATCCATTGTTTGTTTTGGTGTTGGAGATATCGGCCATAGAGATGTCTGCCTTTTCTCCAATATAATGAAACTAAAAGGCACTTGGCGTGTGGTGCTCAAAGCCCCCAAAATAAATACATTTTAAAAAAATTATTAGAGATCATGAACCCGTTTTTTCAAGATAACTCACAGACCTTGTCATGAGCAGTTTCTGCAACATTTTTTCTACCAAACTACACCCACTAACCGTACCATGGTGCAGACAGAAGCGTGCATCTACAAATATACAAGAGATGTAAACATGAATGGTGTCGTCCTCCTCAGCTGAGCTGTATTACCCAGCTCAGTGGTGCTTGGTGAGCTAACAAAAGATGCCCAAACGATCTAGATTCAGAAATAACACTATGAAGAAAAGTATGTATTTTTGACTTTGGGGTGAGCTTTCCTTTTTAAACGAAGGACATAAAACATGCAAATTGTTTATTATAAGAGGTGCTGGTAACTTATGTTCAGGGGTTTCCTCAGACAGAGCCAGGCTAACTGTTTCCCCTGCTTCCTGTTTTTATTATAAGCTAAGCTGGAGCTAAGTGGGTGCTGACTGCAGTCTTACATTTACTGAACAGATACTACTACTTTAAAACCATACATTGCAGTACCTCTTCAGCAGTTTACGCTTGTTTATGAGAGCTGCATTGGTAGAAGGATTACCTGTTTCAAGAGATTCACAGACGCTTGGGATGCTGTCGCACTGCGCCCCCTGAGCCTCGACTGTTAAATTGAACTCCAAGCCACAGGGAAGATTTTGAAACACACAACTTGTATTTGTAGTCTGGCAGCTGTCCCGATACCCCTCTCCTGCTACCTGAGCCAGGAAGCTGAGGCTTCCCACAGGGTCGGTCCACCTGAGCACTGCTGTGTTGGCACCGCATGTAAATTGCTTAGATACAATAGCTGGAGAACAGGGCGCTGTAAAGGAAGCAGAACAAACATTAAAGGTGTGGGTTTACCAAAAAGCAAGAAATTTGCACACAGTAAATGCTCTTTGACACACTCACCTGTGGTGATATTGATGCTGGAGCCAGGTGCACTGTCACACTGGTGTCCTCGTGCAGTGATTGTGGCGGTGTAGGTTTCACCGCACAGGAGATCTGTCAGGGAGCACTGAGCAGTAGCTGGGCTGCATGAAACTGTGTGTCCGTTTGTAGCTGTGGCATTCACTATGTAACCTGTGGCATCAGCCATCGGCGTCCATGACAGGGAGGAAGAATTGGTGCCACAGATCAGAGTGCTGTTCTGGATAGAGGGGGAGCAAGGAGCTGAGAGGGGGAGATGAAACAGAGAATGAGTTAGTTGTTTCTTAGTTGTTTTTTAAAGTTACATCTGACCAGCAGGGTCCCCACAGTCATGGAAAACCTGCAAAAGTCATGATATTTCCCAGAATAATTTTTCTGGCTTGTCAAAGTCATGGAATTAGTAAAAATCATTGAAAGTTTTGGAACAGTCATGGAATTTTGTTTTGTGTGATGAAGTATTAGTTAGTACTGATTACAGTAGGAATCAGTAATTTATGGAAGGTTAGTGCTGCCACGCCAAAAAAAACCCCAAAACAAACAAACCTATCACTATCAGGTAATGATGTGAAAAGTTTATTGTTATTACTATGTTTTTTGCATTTTAGTAAGATATTTCCCATTAATTATGCTATTCTGACTTATGTTATAATTTATCATGTTTTCACATAAAACATTTCATGTTACGAGATAAATTTGATCTTGTTACATCAAGAAGGGTTTGCTGTTATAAGCACTTATATCGTTATAAGTTTGTATGACGTAATAACATGACAATGTCTTGTTAAGCGTGATTGCCTGATACTGATCAGGCTTTTTTGTTTGTTTTCTGGTGTGGCAGTAAGAGGGTAATTATCAGCATTTGGAGTAAATTCTCTTTGTACTATAATAAATAAATTGGTCATTGAATTTGGTTATGGATCCTTATAAAATCATGGAAAAGTTTGGACATTTTGTCAGTGAAACTGTGTGGGAACCCTGGTCCAGGTTTCTTTTTTTTTTTTTACCTGTCATCAGGACCGTACTGATGCTCCCGGTGCTGTTACAGGTGTCATCCTCCGACATCACGGTCAGGTTGTAAACTTTTCCACACTGCAGCTGGTTCAGCTGACAGGAAGTTGTACTGCTTCTACAGGAAGTGTAACGATGAGAGCTGACCTCTCGAGCCAGTACAGTGTAGGCCACGGCACCAGCAGCAGCTTTCCAGGACACCGTGGCCGTATCTGAACCACAGTGGAGGACGCTGGTCACATTGACAGGGTCACAGGGTCCTAGTGGAAAAGGGGATAGAGAGGCTATTTGTAACACAATATGATCCAAGTCGAGAAAACGCTTTACATGAAATGTACAAAATCTGTAAACCTGTGGTCAGAGCAGTTTGACTCGGAGAGCTGGTGCAGTTGCCCTCGGATGTCACTGTGATGTTGTACTGAGTGGCACACTGCAGGCCGGAGACAGAACATGTGAGGTTTGATGAGGTGCAGGTTTCAGAGAAGCCACTGGGGCCCATCACCGTTGCTCTGTAGGAGGTGGCACCGAGAGAGGCGTTCCAGAAGGCCAGAAGAGAGTTTGTGCCACAGACCGTCTCTGCTGTCAGGCCCTGAGGAGGGCAGGGTGCTGGAGGAGGACATCACAGTGCATGAAATACATCAAAGTAACAAAATACAGTTCACGGAAATGATCATCCTTACATCATCGACATCTTTATTACCTGTTTCAACAGTTTGTGGGAGGCTGGATGGTCCACCGCAGCTGCCAGAGGACGCTTTGATAGAGACATTATACATTTGTCCACACTGAAGATCACTCAGCCTACAGCTGCCACTGCTGCTGTGGCACATGACCGAACTGATATTTCCAGCCAGCGGCACAGCAGTGACACTGTAGTTGTGGGACACAGCAGACGTGAGCCAGCTGACCGTTGCATCATTAGTGCCACATATCAGCCTCGTACTGAAGTTCTCTGGAGGGCATGGAACTAGCAGAGACACAACATTGTTTAAATTAGTCAACACGGGAAGTTTTTTAAAGAATAGTTTGACATTTTGGGAAATCTGTATATCTGCTAAAAATATCTAAATGAATGTGTTGAGAAACCCTGGTTTTATGCGGCACTATGTGGGGGACTATTTCTTGTCAGGGAGTAATGCCCTCCTAGAGTCAAATGAGATATGGTGTTTGTTTATATATTTCATCTGTATAGCCCATTAATTTTGTTTTCTCTCCATATAACTAGATGATACCCAAAAGTATGATACTTCATGCTAAAATATGTAAAAAACAGTTTTAGATACTGTTTCCTCCTGCTTCCTGTCGTTATACTACGCTCAACTAATCTGTTGCTAATGGTAGTTTCATATTCAGCAAGGGGGTTTACTCTTCCAATCTAATGGTTCTCTAGCTTCATATATACACCAAAGACAAGAGAGTGGAATCAATCCTCTCATCTAATACCTGATGGGAAATTAAATAAGTATATTCCCCAAAAGTGGAACTATTCCTTTGATGTATTATGCTATGATTACTCTGTGTATTTTTACATGCACTGTCATATAGGCTAAGACAAAACTTAAAAATGACCAACAGCACAACAAGATTTGCCACTTTAAGTTATGGATTTTTAACAGCTGGCTTCTCCGCGCATCAGACTAACTGCCACTCTTTACATCTCAGTCTTTTATCATCATTGACTATCTGTTGGCTGAAGGTTTTAAAAACTGCTGATTCCAATCAGATCAAGTGTCTTTTACAAAAGTTGATCAAGAAAGAAAGAGAAGACTTAATGTGAAAGAGAAAGAAAGAGAAGACACATGTAGGATTTCAAGGTATCACAAGTAGAAGGTGAAAAGTTGTTCAGGTATCACAGGTATCAGCACATTAATATGAAAAACTATAGTTGTGCATGCTGAAGGAATAACTGCTAGAAAGGCGTCAGACGTTAGTATTTTTTTTAAACCTGTTGGGCTTTTCCACATCAGAGTGAGTGCCAGTCACAAAGCACCTATGGTAGGCTCAATCATATGTGTCCCGACTTCTGTCTTTCAGTACCTTGTTCTTGTCTGAAGGGGGCACTGAAGTTGCTGACACAGGTGCCGTCAGAGGCAGTCACCACAATGTCGTACATCTGTCCACAGGCCAGGTTACTCAGCGTGCAGTTTGGGCTGGGGCCGCCGCAGGTGAGGGTCTGGCTGCTGCTGTTGGCTGTCACAGCATAGCTCACTGCATTCGCACTGGCGGGCCAGGACACATGAGCAGTGCCAGCACTGCACATCAGTTGGCTGGATACGTTAAAGGGAGAACATGGCTCTAAAATAGAAAACAAATCAAATTTTAGTTATAAGTCTTTATGAATGACAGGAATAAAAACACTTATTTTTTTTTAGTCCTGCTGGTGTTGTTTTACCTGTGTTCAAAGAAACTGTGTCACTAAGTTGACCTGTACAGTTTTCATCAGCTCCTGAAACACCAATGGTGTAAACCTCCCCACACTGGAGTCCAGGGAGGCTACAGGTAGTTTTATTGGTCCTGCACTCTGATCTGTGACCTCTGTCGCTCACAGCGACAGCAGTGTAGTGTTTGGCAGTGTCACTGGCTACCCAGGACACAGGGACAGGATCCGGAGCACACGTGTGCGCGGCTGAGACGTTGGTGGGAGGACATGGCACTAAAAGGAAATTAAAAAGTGAGAATTCAGAGACTGCATTTAAGGAAGTCCTGCTTTGTCTGCATCCTTACAGATGATAAATTAGCGTTTCTCACATGATTGCACTGTGACCTCTGCACTCGGCAGACTGAAGCACATCCCAGTGACGGAGAAGACGGTCACCATGTAGGAGCTTCCACACAGCAGCCCCTCCATGGTGCAGTTTGTCTCTGTCGAGTTGCAGTACAGACGCTGACCCATTCCTCTGGTGATGACGGTGGTATAGTTCTCTGCTGGAACTGAGATGTTCCAGCTGACCCTCAGCTCGCCGGTAACGCAGGCCACGCTGGCCCGCACATCCTCAGGACCACATGGCACTGAAAGAAGAGGCGACATCATCAGCCATTTATACATTCAGTGTTCCTCCAGACTGAAACTGTGCACCCCTCTGAATTGACTACCTGAGTCCATGCTGATAGGTGTCGACGTGGACGGACAGTTTCCATCATTGTAGGTGACAACGACGCTGTATCTCTTTCCACACGGCAGAGAGGTGATTTTACAGTTGTTGACTGTGTTGCTGGTGCAGTTGAGCTGAGCTCCGCTCTCATCCTCTATGGTTGCTGTGTAGAGGCCTGTGGGCTGATGGTTCTGCCACACTATCAGAGCATGGTTGGCGTCGCAGTCTCTGAATGCCTCAATGTTGGTTGGAGAACAAGGAGCTGATGGAGAGAGATATAGTCGATTAGATTCACATCCGACTTTGGCACATTTTTAAAGGAGATGTATATTGATATATATATGTATGTTTTAAACATAACCCTAAAACTAGAAGGAGATGAATAACCAGTGTTTCCAGTAAGTTAAAATCTCCTGTCACAGTGTCTTCTTTTTACTAACACAGTCATGAATTTACATTGCAGGCCACCAGGAAGTGCATTGGGCTTTGACACCAATTTTCATAGTGGCCCAACAGTGTAATTACACCCTCACGTCAATCAACATCAACATTTCTAAAGCAACGTTGTTCAGATTACGTATATAGGAGGAGGTGATAGTGGATGATGAGACACCTAAAACAAGACAGAATGAGACAAGAGTTCGGGACATGTCTGTCTTTTTGTGGTGACAAAAGTGGGTGTGTTTTAACAAGACTTTGTGATATGTCCAGCCATGTCTGTAGTGCCCAAACAGTGTATTTTAAGCCAGAACATGATGTTTTACTAACCCTAACCAAGTGTTTTTTGTGCCTAAACCGAGAAAACATAAAATTGGAAACTGAAATCATAAACATAAACATCTGCTACATAAGAAACATACAAATGTAACATATCTGTTGTTTGCTGAAACAGACAATATCAATATTTATTTTAGCAACTTGGTTTGTCTTTCATGTATTCCAACCATCTGACCTACCTGTCATGAAGGTGGCCTGCTGGCTAGTGCTACTGTTGCACTGTAGATTGGTGCCGATAACATTGGCAGTATAATTCTGTCCACATCTCAGGCCCTCAATCAAGCAGTCAGTGCCCATTGAATTGCAGCTGTGCAAATTCCCATTTGCATCCTCAGCAGTGGCAATGTAGAATATAGCACCGATACTCGTTGTCCAGTGAACTCTAGCAGAGTCCTGGCTGCAGTTGACTGATACTGAAAAGTTTTTGGGCTTGCAGGGAACTGGAGAGAGGGGAACATTTCGCAAATAAGTCAGAAAAACAAAGCATTAATGATATTATATGCTGTAAGTGTCTCACAGAGCTCCCACAGTTCATACCAGTCTGAGCAACTTCTCCCAGCACCCTGTGAGTGGAGCAGTTGTCATTGGAGGCGACGATATACACACTCAGGTGTTCACCGCACGGCACCCCTGTCACTGCACAGCTGTTGGAGGGGGAGGTGCAGTTGTAGGTTTCTCCAGTGTTCCCCTGTGCTTCGACAGTGTAGGAAAGAGCTCCAGCAGCAGAGTCCCAGGTGGTGATCAGCATGTCGGAGTGACACCCAGCTCCCGTCCTTATGTTTGTTGGCAAACAAGGAGCTGGAAAAAGGGAGAGATATAAATTTAGATTTACTTTACTTAGTCTACTTTTGTCTTTTCCCTCAAGTTGATGTCGGAAAGATGCCACATTAATCCCTCATTTAAAGTGATAGCTATATAAACAAAACAAATCAAATCCTACTCACAGGTCCTGACAAACTCCGGTGGGCTGGCTTCACTGTTACACTCATAGCTGACGGCGTACACAGTGTATGTGTAGTACTGACCGCAGCCCGTATTAGTGAAGTAACACGTGTTGTCTGGCGTCCTGCACTCGGTCACTTTGCCTGTGTTGTCCACAGCCGTGGCCACGTAGTAGGCGGTGTTGTTGGTGGGCTGCCAGCTAAAGACGATCACATTGCTGGAGCAATCGTGAAGTGTCTGAGGATTAGCTGGAGCACAGGGGACTGGAGGAGTGGAATAAGACATTAATGCAAAATTAACGGAGAGGATATAAAAGCAAAGGTTGGAATATGTCCAAAATCAGACTGAATGAGGGGAAAAGAGGCAGAGAAAAGTGGAGTTTATATTCATCAGTGAATTTTGTGATGCAATTTAGGAGATTCCTTGGTCAGCAATTTCCCTTCTATTGTTTGAAAGTCCTAAAAGGAACCTGACATTTGACTTCTTTTGTAATCTACCTCTCTGAAGCATCGACCACGTCACTAAAGGTGTTTGTGGTGCTGGGTGTGTGTGCTAGACATCAGATCATTCCCCTGGGCGGACTGTATGTATGCACATGTGTCCCCTTCCACCTTTTCACTTTCCAGACTATTTCTATGGCTGACCTTTGAGATAACTCTCTGACTTCAATAGACTGTAAAGAGCTTTAGATTGACTGGTGTTGGATGGCAGTTCTCGGTGGGTAATGGGAGGGTGTGTTTCTCCGCTCAGCATGAGAACAGACCATAGGACACCATGGGAGGAACCTAAACAGCTTCCCACAGGACACACTTAATGTATAGGGGGTTTGTGATAAAGAGCCTGGAGCATGTCCAGAGGTGTGAGAGTGTGTGACAGTGACGGGTAAAGTGAGAAGGTGTATGAATGCATGTGGGAAACACATAAGTCGAGACAATACGAGCATTAAAAAGAGAATTATAGCTGTTGCGCAGCAATGGGTTGCGGCCAGGCATTTAAGGAGCAAGTACATGATAAAGCCTAATAGCTAAACTAAACATACCTATGAAGTGCACAGAAATAGAGGAAGAATAATAACAATAAAACAAGAAGAACAGAGGCTCCGCTCACCTGTCTCGAACAAGGAGGTGGCATTGGAGGTGCTCTCACAGTCGTCAGAGATGGCCGTCACGTAGACCTGGTACTTCTCACCACATTTAAGGTTGATGATCTGGCAGGTAGTGGTGGGCGATGTGCAGTTAAGGGATGCGCCGGTGCCATCGACAGCTGTGGCCCTGTACAAGTTGGCCCCGAATACCAAATCCCAAGTAACTGTCACCATGCTGCTGGTACAGCTGTAGCTCACAGAGACGGTCGTCACCGGGTTAATGGCTGAAGAAAAATGTGTTACATGTTAATGTTCTGGATGGTCCTGCAGACACTCGGACCTCTTTAGCAACTTCAAAAAACACATTATTTTTCCACATTTATGAGGATTTCTTGTAAACATCATTTCAAAATGTTTCAGCATGAAGTCAGTGGTAGAAAATGCAGTGATACATCTGTTTGGGGTATGAGAGACCTGCACTGATTGTTGTACACGAAAAGCTGAATAAATTAATTTGGATTTTTGCTATTTGAGTTTCATAACAGTTTACTCATTGGAGGTCTTAATGGGAGTTTTGACCTTTCTGGCATCTGTTTGACCTCCGACACAAGTAATGTTACCATGTGAACTACCTTTAGGCCAACGAAATGACTACATGTTGCTCATGCAGAGCTCAAAGGACGTAAAACACACGGGCATAAGATTTGTTTCAACAGGGGGAACAAATCTTAATTAGGGGGTTCGGGGGTCCTCTCCAAAAACCACCAAATTTTAAACATCAAATACTTAATTTCCTGCTTTCTGGTCAATTTCATGCACCAATTTTTACCTTTTCTGCATCAATTTATGATGGAAAGGTCTTTAATTAAAATAGAAGTCCTCTGCAACTTTTAGGTTTTCATTGGGGAAGACAAATGTATATGTTCTAAATATAGAGGTGGACATGTCCCCTTTGTCCTGCACTATCTATCTAATCTACACCTTTGATGAAACCTTTGATGAAACATTTGTTGCACTTCATGACCATTTCTGGGTTTGTCATCTTCCTAAAATGTGCAAGATCAGTTTGTAACAAAAAGAAGAATTATAGCTTCAGTATTTTTCTACATATTGGTTTTGATTTTTTTCACACAAGTAGCAGTGGAGGTCTGTGGGACCCCAAACATGGAGGAAGTAAGGCCAATGTTAACACAACACATTAAGTTAGTGTATCCAAGCTGACAAATTGATTGTATAAAATACTCACTTGAGGTAGTGTGTGTAACATTAAAGGCCTCCCCAGCAACCAAGAAGACATTGACTGATGATACTCCCACTGTGTATGTGGAGCAGGGCTCCAGGTTACTGATGTCCATGGATGTGGCTGAAGTGTTCCTGATGACTGGAGCGTTGTTGGGGTTGTCATTGTCACTTATGGTCACTTGATAAAGCAGCACTTTATTCACAGAGATCCACGTCACTCGTGCCGTGCTCTTTCCCGTCGAAACAAGAGTCACACTACTGGGTGGCTGCACCACTTCCAAGAGAAAATACAGGTGATATCTTATACCGTTAGAAATCTCCATTCATGTTTTCATATATCATTAGGTAAAAAGGATTGGCTCACACATCACAAAAACTTACATGTCATGATAGTCTTTGTACTACTTCTGGCACCTCTTCCAGCGCTGTTTGACGAGTAAACATAACAGCTGTAAGTTGTAGACGGAGTCAGACCGTCCACTTGTCCACTCAGGGTCGTGAATGTCTGGTTGTACGTTTGTGCAGGAAAACTAAACAACTTCACAACAAACAAGATGTAGCTATCCGCCCCTATCACGCTGGACCACTCAAACTTTATCGATGTACTGGAAATAGCTTTGGAATAGGTGATCTGGGATGTGGCGGGCACTGTGGAAATATAAGAGAAAGATTTCAACATTAGTCAACCAAAGCATTGGTATGCTTAATTTGAGTGGCAACTTTTTTCATATTTTGTCTTTACCTGTTGTGGTTATATCCACGTCTTCGCATACGATAGTGAAAAAATCAAAGACCTTCAGTGTGACTTGATAGATATGTCCGGGTCTTAACCCCTGAATCATTCTCTGTGTGCTGGGTGCAGACTGCATCACCACCACTGGGGCGATACTGGTGCTGTTCACAACTCTTAAGTCCAGCAAATAAACTGAAGCCCCTGAGAAGCTGCTCCATACCACATTCAGTGTTGATGCTGATGGAGAAGTCACTGACACAATATTACATCCTGAAAAAAAGAAAGAAGAAGATCATTATCTGTCTAGGAATATCACTCTCCAAAATTTTGATGTTAAAAAGGTAAAGTAATGTTAACATTGAGCATTTTATTCATGATTTCAGTTAGATTTTTTGTTTTATTTTATTACATTTTTTTGATATGGGGGAAAATGTTATTGCAGTCATTGCAGTTATGCATCAACATTTCGGCTTCACAGCTTTTTCTTTTTGCATTACAAAACAATATAGTAACGTGAAACTGTTTTACATTTTTTTTCTGATCAACTGTCTTCATAATTTTGCCTGAAAGTGTGAAACTTTATTTTACTTTAAAGTGACAAAAAGAATTATATTATGAAATATAGGGAAAGAAAGACATGAATGGAGGTAATGTATGCTCAACCTACTTTACTTCTTCGAGCTCTCGCCAGAAAAATGTCACTTCCTGAAAATGGTCTCAATGGAATTGTAGTAAGTTTTTTTGTAAAGTGAGAAACTACAAAGAGGTTGGAAAATAATTTCAGGGTTATAAAGGCTAGTGAATCATAAATTTACTAAAAAAAATGTAAAAAAAACTTGTTCCTGACATAAACATATAGTTGAACATAACCTGTAAAACTGTAAAATTATTACAAGTAGTATAAGAAAAGAATATCTTATGTTTTTATCGATTTTATTTCTTGTAGACGTTTGTCCCTTTGCACAGGGGAAATGGTTATATTAAGCAGATGTTCCAAAAAAATCAGTAAAGTTAAAAAAATAATTTAATATGCATTATTCGTGTTATTATTGGTATTCTCGTGATTAAGAATACCTTCATCTATAAAAGGAGCCATTTGTTAAAATATTTGACACATTTTATAGAAAATATGAAGAAATAAATCATGGGGACAAAAATGTTGCTACATAACAGGAATGATCCAAATGTCCCTCAGAAATTAGGCACAAATATAGTTCACAAACTTCAGTAGCATTTGATTTTTTTCCTTTTGAAGAAAGAAACAGGAAAAAAAAAAAGAAATAAATATTTTAAAGGAGTTTTATCTCTCATAAACATATTTAACACTTGTACTAACTGGTAAAGGGGGATGTCTATTATATATGAGGCATTGGCCCTCTAATGGTGGACAGCAGCTATTATCACTTTCAGTTAATCAAATAATTAGTTAATCTAATCCAATTTAAGCCTTTCAGTATGTCTGTCGACGCCCACTTCTGACTCATCAGTCGTCATCCTTAATTGTTGTTCATAAATTGCTGCAACAGTTAACTTCAAGTATCGGCTTTTGCTTTTCTATCTGTAAAAACTATTTTCTTTAATTTGTCAGTTTACAAAATATATTTGATTTTGCAACAGGTCCATATACATGGTGGATTTTGATAAATTTTAATTATTTAATTAATTTTTAAGATGCTTTTGTCCAAAACCCTGTTTCATGGTTTATATTCTGAAGCCATAAGAAAGACAATTAAATGTTATACATTACCTAGTCTATCTTGCCATATCATTGAAGGACCAAAAAAAAAAAAAAAAAACATTTAAGGATCTAGAAATCACTGCCTGTGGCTCTCCTCACATATATAACACAGAGCACTCACCTGTAGCCAAAACTTGTTGTGTCTAAAAAATAAGAAATAAATTTATTAGAAACTATTACAAAATACTTAAATGCCAACATTAAAACAGAAAAGAAACTACATTAAAAAGTGTAATTACCTGTATGACAGACAATAGTACAACTGAAGAATAAAACATCCACATCTTATCCATTGTAAGTGTCAGAGTTTCAGTGCGTTACATCCATATGTGGGTTCTGCACTCAGCAGCTCATCTGAAATCTTTACAGGCTGAGCGCTGTAGATCAACTTCATGGGAACCAATCAGGGGACGTCCTAAATGAGGACAGGTGGATGCCTGTGGGCCCCCTGTCATCATGAGAAGGAAACAAAGTATGTGGCCTGTTAGGCGGAGGTGGGGGTGTTTTTTCCATCCCCCAGCCCATTACGCTCAAACTGCACTTCCTCCATGTTCTCGGAATATATTATTTCTGAAACGCTGCTGCACCGGCTGACTTTCTAGCATATGGAACAGGATTTACCTGCTGTAAAGTAATATGATGTCCTTTGTGTGACATTATGAGTGAAGTCCCTGCTACATCCTTCCTGGATTGAGGTCATTTCTCCGGGAAATTTTCTGTCATTATTCATTATTGAATAGTAGCTGCCCTTGCAGGACTTGTGCCATGTTGAAAAAAAATATCTTGTGGTTGTTGTATTGATAATATTTTGATTGGAATATGTTTTTGTATTGATTTCAGTAATATCACAAAAAGATCAGCAATTTGAAAAAAAAAAACAGGCACACAAACTCTAAAGTAAAATCACAAATTACAATCCTATCAAAGATCGTACATCAAAACTTAGGAGCAGTTTAAAGACACTAAACAATAAGTTATTAAAAAGCAGGCAAACTTTATTCCTGAAGCACTTTTCAAAACATTGTTTACAAAGTTATTCACAGGAAGAATTAATTGGAAATATAGAAATAAACTAGACATAGGACACCCAGGTGCTCCTTTATATTTAAATACAAGCAACCATATGAGTGTGTGTCAGGTCTGAACATTTACTGGAGATTGATCACTATTGACGGAAGTATTTCCTCTGGCTGAACGTCTACTTATAATTTTGTGTTAAAGTTGTATCTACCAAAACAAGGTATTTATAAACCAAAAATAAATAAAGTGAACACTAAGAAGATGCATGTAACATATATCCTGAAGGTTGAACACAGCTGTAAAGTAGGCTGGGCAATATGGCTTTAAAAATTTACATCGCAATATTTTTAGGCTATATCATCATAGTTAATATTTTAAATCTCCCTTAAACAACTGTAAACTTATTTATTAGATGTATTTTTTTACACCCCATGAGGGACAAGCCCACCTCAAGATGAAGTATTTCAAATCTCAATACTCATAATAAACTGTTAAAACAGCATGTAGGAACTAAGAAGATGCTTAAAATGTATCTCCTGAAAGTCAAGCACAGCTGTAAATGTAGTCAAAACAAAACTGTTTGGCCTTTGGCATTTGAATAGACTACTAATTTAAGATAAATAAAAGTATAAATAAATAAATAAAAGTATCATTGGCATAAGGATTTTTACATAGATACAGAATTATAATGGCCCTATGATTGACTCCTGAGGCACTCCAGTAGATAAATACTGAAAGGAAGTTTTAAGTGATACATTTCTTTCCACTACTTGATAAATATTTTTCGAACACGTTTCACGTCATGTGAAAAACTTTGATCTACAAATGGAGCTCAAGTTTACCTATTATCTGTGAAAATCCCCTTGAAAACCTCAGGAAAAGGAAAAGAGTATTACTTTAAAAAAGCTGAAATATAAACCAGAGACCGAAATGTCTACTGTTCCTCTTCATTTTGCCTTTGATGTGCTGTTTCCCTTTAAATCTCTTGTTGCTTGTATTCTGCTGGTTGCTTAAGTAGTTATGATACAATATACAAACGTATGTGATGTCCAAAACTAAAAGCTGATAAAGTTGATCTCTCGATATCTTTTCTGATGTTGAAATTGTAATAGATACAATTGGATTGCTTCATATGACGATTGGATACAAAATACCTTTCAAAGAATTTTGGGACCCAGGATATTGAAACCACAAACCATTTTGGTCTCGTCCCTATATTACCATTAATGGCTACAGGGTTTTTCTGTTCATAATATGTACCGTATCCTGGTTTTAAGCTCTTTGTATTCTCCTGAGGGTGTTACGTAAATGGATGTGGTAGCCTGGTGCATGTTGCAGTGTGAGACCTGCTGACAATAGGTCCAGCCCTCTGTCTCCTCTCTGAGCTCTTCCCGCTATACGTCCCATTGTGAGCATGCAAATTATCATGGTGAAATGTATCCACCTAAGTGTCGATTAGCTATTGTCCGACACATTCTGCATTTTGTGAATCCAGCCAAGTAATTGTTTTGTAAGTCCACCTCTGGGATTTCTGGCCAATGTGCCCTTTTGGGTGGGGAATAAACTGAATGCATTCAGGAAGTCATACATCTATTTTGTACTGGGTATTTAACAGTGTGGAAATAATCCAAACAACAAAGACTATTGCATTAAAATCTGGAAAATTTATCACGATTATGCAAAGATAAAAGCAGCAGCACAAACACAGCTGAGTAAGATGTTACAGTGCACATTGGTTTGATGAGTACCAGGTGGCATCGGGACATTGCCTGAGCTGTAATTTTCTACATATCATAATATCAAACATTTTGAAAGTGACATAGTACATGAGCTGACTTTCACATTTTGAGGTGTAGGGGAAGGTAAACAATGAATCACCGAGGCGAGGTACCTGCCAAGCCACAGACCACCATTTGAGACCAAAAAAAAAACCAAAACTGGTTGTGATTTAGTGAGTCATTGCTGTGTCTCCTGTCAGGATATTGGGATAGTGCCACCAAACCAGCAGATTTTAAGTCAGAACATGATCTTTTCCTCACCATATCCAAGTGTTTTTTGTACCTAAATCAAATCACATGTTAACCATCTGTTATTTTGGATCAATAGCAGAAAAACAGGATACAAACCCAAGAATCAATGCATAGTTTTGTTGTGCTTCATCATATATTATATACATGTTTTGCACTTAAGAGAATAAGCCTCAGATGATTTTATCTAATGTTTTTCTCTTTACTCATGCTAGGTTATGGATCTTGCATTGTCCTCTGCTTTAGACGTTCATTATCCCCAGACAATATATTCTAAAGATTCAAGAATGATTAAGATTAAAAATGTTAGTTTCTGCTAACATTTCAGTTACAAAGGTTAATTCTGCCACAATTAAATATGAAACATATTTTTCTCTGTTTATATTCATCTATCAGTCTCTATCATGCTTTAAAATTGGGAGAAAAAAATCAATCAATTTAATTTTAAAGTTTTTTTTTAAACATTTATTGTGCATTTAGTCTATGTATTGGCAAATTAATAAATGTGAGTGTAGAAAGGTGGAAATTGAGTCTGTAACTATAACTGTACATAACATACAATTACACTTAATGGATAGTGAAAAGGCAACCAGATGGAGTTAAGGCAGTGAAACAAAGCAAGAACATGAAGAAACAGAAATTATCTTAGAGGTGCTGCATTATTTACGTTATATAATCACAGGTGCTATTATTATCTTTACATTAATGTTTCATTTTGTAATGTCAGGCTTGTTGCACCTGTATATCGTGACCACCCTAGAAAGATTTGTAGGTCATATATGATAGTGTGTAACTGAATTTCAAGCTTACATATTACAATGAAATAAGTAATCAAATCATTAGCTGGTATAAAATATAATAAGCATGTTAAGATTTTCTCTTTTGCCGATAGAGTTGTTGTTATTGTCATTGCTAGTCTGATCATCCACCGCTAGAATGTATAATATACAGTTAGCTCAAACACAGACACATGGGACAATTATACGCCTTTCAGTGAAAGTCAGCCCATGAGCGATTCAATAACAAATGTCATGAATGAATAGGACCTATTTTAGGAAGTTTCTCTGATGGATTCATTTCTGGATTATTTTTGGGTGACTTAATTTAGCTCATGTATCTGATCCCACACACCTGAACAAAACATCTTCTGCTTGATAAAGAAAACGCCACACAAGTTGATTGACAGCACACAATGTGGTAATGCCAAAACGATGTGCTTTATTGTTGTCGTCTGTCAACAGAGAGAAAACAGTGAGTACAGAGGTAACACCGAATCTATCTGCAGCAATTTGATCAGACATATCATCCACAGGACTCTACGTGCATGACTCCAGGCTAAGGAGATCGATACCTGCTGCCCCACTTTTAACTGTGACCCTTTTCTGGGTCACATAACTGCGTTACAACCGAGCCATTTCATATGGCCGCCCTGCGGTGGTCATCTACTTGGAGAAGTCCTAACATCTTATATTAAATTTATTTTGTTTGTCAATTCTCTGCTTGCGCAGTGTAGAGTGATGTATTTCCCTTTTATGTTCTTCAATTCTGATTACTTAATGTCAACTGTACAGTAACGTTACAAGCTGCCCTCCAACCTTATTGATTTAAGTGCTTCTTCATTCTTAAGTTAGTTAACATTACTTCACTTTCACAAGTTGCTTTGTGCATATTGTTAACAGTATTTACCATAATGCTTTGTATATTGTGTTTTTAATCATTTTGATCATCATCATCAGCCTTTAAATAGCAAAGTTAGCCCCTGAGCTAGCCTAGCTGGCTACTAAAATGAGGAAAAGCACTGCCAAGTTTATGTGGAAATCGAGCTTTACTGCGGGACTTCACAAGACAGTGTACATCGGTCTGCTGACATCACAACCTTTTTTTTTATTGACAAAGTAAACTTGCACAAAACATAAATCCTAAGTTGATTTATTTTTCTTATTTTGCACAGTGAATTATTATATAAACATTGTATACTTTGAAAAGCTTTATATTTGATGTCTTCAACTGCTAGTGGGCCATCACAGTAAGAGTATGTATAATACAATGTTAATTCAACGATCAATGATCATTACAATTATGTCCGGCAAAAAAGTGGATATATCTATTGGTTTTTGGTCAAATTAATTGTTTCTATTGGCATCGGATATCTGCAAAAAAAATCTGTATTGTGCATCCCTAGTATTTAACGTTATGTTGATTTTTGTATATAGTGTTTTTGATCATTTAAATTATCACCTCAGTTGTTTAGTAGGAAACCTTGAACTAATGTTTGTCACTCACATGTATCTTCATAGCTACTGTGAGGTCGTCATGGTTTTGTTTACACTTGGCGCTAAAAACGTGACTTATGTTCACCGTCTTCTGATAGCGAGCAGTAAAACTCCCTAGAGCTGAAAGCCCTCCCTCTATAGTTGACAACATGTTTCCTCATTTTAGGTACTAGCTGGGCTAGCTGACTGACAAACTTTGCTATTACAGTACTCAGAAACACTAAATTAACAGTATACTATAAATATGTACAAGCTAACTAAAAAGTGAAGTAACTAGCTTAACGATGAAAAAGCACTTTGATCACTTTGATCATTAAAGGTAACCTTACTGTAAAAGCTGACAGGAAGTTAACAGATGAGCAGTTCGTAATTTGTCACATTACATGATGCACGTCATATTATAATATGCTAATAGAAAATAACTATTTGCCATGATATATTTATATGGGAGGCTCAATGTAAAGTTTCTCTTTCTGCTTCTTCTTCATTTTTGATGGATGTTATTACAAATTGGGGTTACATCAAGTCCCTATCAAAGGACATCTGATTTACCATGAGGAGATGCACATCGGAGAGCAAAATGTACATGCAGCATACTTAAAAAAGTAAGAATATAGACAACATTTTTGCAAAAACATTGGATAAATGCCCACATTTATTTATTCAGAAGTCCTCTTTTAGCGGGGACCTTCTAGCTCACCAGGCTGCATACTGACTGAGGCCTTCGCAGCATCCCAGGTTCAATTTCAAGTCCTTTGCTGTCATCCCCCCTTTATTCCTGTCTATCTTTGGCTTTACTTTAAAGGCATAAAAAACTTTTTAAATATATTTTATGGTTTTGATTCAGCGTTTTAACTTTAGTTCTTCACATTTATTCAGTATCAAACAGTTTGTGTTGTTTTGTTTCTCGCAAACAGCAGCAAAAACAAGACATTTCCTACATTCCTAAACAGGAGTGATATTTCATCAGGGTGTATTGGATCTTTAGAGTTGTTGCGGTGTAAACACAGTCCTCTGTTCATGTTGGGTGGGTGGTACTGGGGGGGGTAATGTTTACTGCAAGGGAAGAAAGATGAGAGAGAGAGAAAACCGGTTATAGCTCATCATAGCTTCAGCACTGATTCGTCATGCTCAATAAGTGGTTGTTCAGGGAAACTTTATATGCAAAAAGCAAAATACAGCCTTGTCATACTGAGTCACAGGCTATTAAATATCCATCATCCTATCTGTCATCACAGACACAAAAAGATGTCACGTTGCTGCAGCAGCCGTCCATCCTCATTTACCTGAGTCACGTTCCCCTTGTTCTTATTCCCATGTTTTATACACAGATGCATATCTGAGATGTCCCAGAGGTAAAGACAGATAAAGATCAGCCTCACCTGAGCTTGTCTATACACTATATGTTCTCACACATTCACGCCTATTGTTATACCAGCGGACTATAGGCACAGACAATCTATGGATGCCTGTGATGCTGTCACAAGATATGCTTCAAGCTGTGAAGTCGCACAATGGATGAGTCCTATGAGAGAAGCTTTCACATTTTTTTTTTTTCATAATCACAAAACAGTGTAATGTGAAGGAAAGCACATTGTTGTTTGTCTCAGGTTGTTACATAACTGCAAGTGCTCTGAGGGTGACGGTGTGTTCTCATCTGGAGGGAGTGAAGTCACAATGAACTTACCGTTATTAATCCACGCTTCGCCTTCCGCGAGAGATCACTTAAGAAGAAAACAGATAAGGTGTCAGCGCGTTAACAGCTCATAACTTAATAACAATTTAAAAGCATATATTATTGTATACGATTATCCACCTTCTGTATGCTAGATCTGAAACTACAGCAAGGTGTTGATAGCATAGAGACTGGAAACAGGGGGGCGGGTCGTTCCATAGAAACTGCTGAAACTGGACCTTTTTTTTTGGCATAACCAAAAGCAGAATTTTATTTCATGGCATAAAAAATTTGTTAGCCCTACAGTGGAAACATGTAATCTGGCTGAAATTCTCTCTTTTTTTGCCTAGATGCCTGACATAAGGTGTGTGGTTGACACAAGCTGAAGAGACTTTGTTCTACGTCATAAAATATAAAGTTAATACCACACTTGTGAATTTTAAGGCTTTTATGTGCCTTTAAAAAGACTGTTGTTAACAGGTGGATTTAAGAGACTACAGCATTATCATCTACTCAACATGACTTTACACTCTTGTTGTAGTAGTATTTTAAAGTCATGTAACTGTGGTGTAGTTCATTTATAGCCTAACATTAGCTTTTTACCTCTGGCTATTACATTTAGGCTTATAAAAAGTGATGTTCATTTGTTAAGATTATCTTGCTAAACAAAACACTTAAGTATAATAAGAGCTTATTTTCTGCAGTAATCCCAAATGTAATGGAAAAAGCTAATATGCAAATGAACCAGGGCAATGCAAAGAAAATCATTGCAGACCTTTCCTTATTGTTGTCAATGTGAATGTATGTTTCTCATGCCAATAAAGCCCATCTTAATTGAACTAAATTATGCTTGGCAGCATTTAAAGGCATTGGCTGCATAATACAACACAGAGTTCAACGCACCACCGTTTCTTTTTAAGTGACGTTTTGTTCGGGCTGAGTTCGGGCTTTGAATTTGTCTTTCTCAACCTTGTAAATGATGTCATTTCCTCTTTGTAATGTCACTTAAAGGAACAGTGCTTTATTAAGCGTAGAAATACGTTGGTTTAATGGTATAACACATATAAATCATGCTATTTTAACCAAAATGTCTGTTTTTAATTTGATTTATTTTGATATGTCTTTTAATCTCCCATAAAGAAAGAAGCATATATACTCCCAAAAAAATGTCTGATATTGATACAATATTTATCGCATGTTATCTCACATGAATGTGAGAAAGAGTCAGAACTGACATAAGAAAAAGACTACAGTTTAGCAGAAAACAGTTAAAAACATTGTAATTTTACTGTTTTAATTTTATTTTACTAGATGCTAATAAGTAAACTTGAATTAACATCTTAACCCATTGAAAACAATATTGACAGTTTTATACTGCCTTTTTTGTCTTTAAATGTTAGTGAACCAACCTCAGCAGTTTTTTGGAATAACTCGAGAGCAGTTGGAGTGTTATCATTCTCCTCATCCGACTATCCCTCTAACTGCTGCTACAGAAAATGTGAAATTTAAAGGATACTTACTCATACCAGCATTACTTCCTGGGCAGGGAACTAAGAATACAACAACAAAAGCATCAATACATTTTGCTTCCACAAATTAAAATGTGTAATAGTAACCATTTACACACTCCATCCACTTCATGACTCACCTGAGTATGTCCTGCGCTGACAGAAGCTGACTATGTTCCCATTTTGTCCCACTGGTGCCACCACTACTGTGTAGACGTCCCCGCACATTTTCTCCTCAATATCGCAGTATCTGCTGCCGGCAGCTGTGATGCAGGTGTAGTTTGCTCCCGTCCCGTACAGCTCTACTGTGTGGTTCTGCATCTGAGAGCCAAAAGAGCGCCAGAACACCCTGAGGGAGTTGTTGTTGCCCCTGCGATAGAGCTTCACGCTCGCTGGACAACAGGCACCTACAGGGATGAGTTTTTAGATGGTGAGTTTGTGGTGTTATTCATGTCAAGGCCCTTTTCTGTGGTCATGGATGTTTTGCTGATGTTTTTTTTTATTACATTAATATATGTTGTGATAAACACTGAGATTTATTATGTTTATGCAACTGCAAAAATGTCCCCAAAGGAAAACTTTGTCAACTTTGTTGAGTTTTCAGTATGTTAATCTCACCTCAGTAATATTTATTACAGCAAACTGTAAAGTGGGAGAAATGATCATTAAAATTATGTCAGGCAAAAAAGTGGATATATCTATTGGTTTTTGGTTTTTGGTTCAAGAAATGCTGGATTTCTTATTCTAGTTGGCTACCAAAAGTTTGATTTGTAGTTTTAATACTAATAATTTATATAAGTAAAAAAAAAAATCAATCCTTTGAGTTTGTTTACAATAATATTTGCCATGCAAAAATATCAAAATGCATACATACATGTCATAGTAACATGGGGTGATTAATTGACATATAAACAATCATTTTGTAGATGAAGTATTCCTCTAACATTAACCCCTTGCCTCACACTCTCAAGCAGACTTTCTTGTGTATATTTTTGTGTGCGTGCTTGCATGTGTTCGTCCTCACTGGATGAGAATCCGCGGTATTTGCACTCTGACTTGTGTCCTGTGCTGCTGACGGCCTCCAGATGGACACTGTAGTTTGTGCCACAGGTGATGCATCCCATCAGGCAGTGGGTGTCCAGGGTGTGGCACTTAGCATGTCCGCGTGAGGACTCCAAGGTGGTGATGTAGGAGCGAGCTCCGCTGCCAGGTGTCCAGGTCACGTTGGTCATAGCCTGGGTGACTTGGGTCACGTTCACAGACATGGGGCAGCAAGGACCTTCGGGAGTGAATTATAGACTAATAATCAATACAGGAGTGAATGGATGCATAATGAGAATATTAAGTTGCCGCTAGCCCTCATGATGCTTTCTCATCCATTCATCTGTTGATAAAACAATTTAAAAATAATATATCTAAACTCATATTCTTGTTGCAAGAAGGCTAGTAAACCTGTTATTACCTGCGGAATCAGCATTTAACTCCTTTGTTTTTATCTGGCATTTGCATGATTTCATACTGTTTGCTGGCACAGTGTTTTGTTTTATTTTCAGAATAACTAAAATGGTCAAACATATGTATTAAGGGGTTCAGTTTATAATAAAAAGGGGTTAAAATCACATTCAGATAATAAACACTCAATATGACCGTAGCATATGGTCGTCTTAAACAAGCACGGTTTTGGCCTACATAAATAAAACTGATTTTATCCCATCATGTTATCATACCTGTTTCCAAAGTTTTACTGAATCCAGGTAGACTTCGCCCGGCAGCTGTACTGGCCACCGCCATGACCTCATAGATTGTACCACAGGGCAGATGTGTGAGGTCACAGTGGTTGTTTCTTGACTGACAGGTGTGTGTTTCATAGCGTCCGATGGCTTTGATGGTGTAATTCGTAGTGGCGGTGTTTGGGGTAGTGAAGAGGACTCTGTATGTGGAGTTGTTCGTCTGCGTAGTATTCAGAATCTCTGGAGCACACGGCGCTGCAAGACAGACAGGAAGTGTAGTAGCCGCTTTTATCTCTTTCGTGGAGTCTGACATGTCTACAGTCATGGAGTCTACAGTAGCCCAGAACAGATGCTTGGCACACAGGAGAAGTTTCAGCTCTGCTACCTCACCACTAGATGCCAATAAATCCTCCACACTGGACCTTAAAGTCCCTTTGGGCATTTTAGTATCTTGTTATCTTTAAATGAAAAAATATGTAAAAGTTTATAACCAGCTGTTCTGTTCCCAGTCAGATTCCTGGCTGCATGCTTGTGCCGTGTATGTACCCTATGACGTGTAAGTGTGTGTGTGCTTGCACAGGAACTGCAGAGAATGGGTGGACATAATAGCTGTTTCATCTGAAACCTAATCACCAATTCACAGTTGCCTGATTAGACATATAGTTTTTGGCGGATTTTAGATGTGTTTGTAGGATTGGTGCTGTCCAGTGCCGACGTCTTTCACCTTTGCACATGAAACAAGTTTTCGTCATTGCCTTGTGGTCACTTGTGTTAGGCTCATAGCTATTTTGTTGAATACTGAAGTCATGAAAATCAACTTCTTTCTTAGCATCACCACCAAGTGGTCAAACTTCTCCTTAGCACTGGGAGAGAAAAATATTCTTGCACTGGCCACGCAACAAAGTCCACAAACCAACAACCCTAAAGTTCACAGATGGAGACATTATATAATTTATTATATAAATTATTAATATATGATAATATATAACAAAATGTAAAAGTGTAAAAAGAAATCCCCACTTAATTCCCTATAGGTTTGAACAGGGGCAGGCCAGCTGCTGTTTCCAGTCTTAATTGTCTAGACATGAGATTGGTATCAATGTTATCATGTTATTATTGTAGAGAAAATGTCAAACTATATGAAGGAGAGTGACGACAGTCTACAAACAACATCACATAGGTGAAAGGCTATCAAGAAACAACATACTACTCAACCTACTCGGATCCTTAAAAAAAAAGAGTTTGCATTTTGACCAGACGAAGATCATTGGATTGACTTGTTGTGCAGGCGCTATTTTATTAATCATGTAATCTACCAGATATAATACAATATTATTTCTGGAATTTTAGGTTTATCATACTTTCTCAGAGAATTTCTCGATTCCCTTCTCTTGTGTGGTTAAGTGTGTGTTTACAAAGTGAGATATATCACTCTAAATAGCACCATAATACCTGTTTCATGTGTGTGTGGTGTGCAGGTGCGGTTGCATCCTCGTAACTCGCTGCAAGGTGTGACGGTCACAGAATAGGCCGTGTTACACCTCAGATCTGACAGCGCACACACTGGCGCTGTGTCGTTACAGTGGATGACATCGTTGGTCTGTGCTGCCGTTGTCTCGTACAGCTCGGCCCCTTTGACCGGTGACCACATGATCTCCAGGGTCTCTGTAGAAACCAGCTTTATGCTAACATCCTGCGGGCAACAAGGAACTGGGGAGAGGCGGGGAGGAGAAATACAAAAAACAGATGAGAATGATAATCAACACTGTGCAAAGGACCATACTGATGATTTTACATAATTATTTTAAAATAATTATTTCTCACTTTTCAGCCATTGTTTTTTGTTTTCACAGACAGCATGGATTTTACTAAAGCTTTGCACTATGCACAGACCAAAAATGGCTCTTCAGTGTCAGTAAAGTTCTGGAGAAAAGAAAAAAAAAATCGCTCTTCCCTAGATATTTGACAGTGTCACTCACAATTCTTCACTGAGGCATATTGGATTCATACTCTTAACATAGTTGAGGCCTTTGTCCTAAAGAACTGAATTTGTGATTTTTTTTTTCTTAGATTTGTTACATCTGATAAATGCAGTACTTTGAGATTTTTATGTTCATAACTTAAAGAGATAGCTGTTTTTGGGGTTTTTTTTGTTCCTGCAAGGTGATCTTATCCCTTTTCGTCGTTTTTTATTTCTTGGGCAGAGGCCCTGTGTGTTACTAACATGACACTGGGGCCTGCCTTTTGCATTGTATGTTGACACAGGAAGGGTCGGCAGTAAGAAGGGGTTGTTGGTTTGGTAAAGCAAAGAGAACTGCTTGGGTTAGGAAAAGATATTAGATGTCACCCAAAAGCATCTGGCTTTGAGTGACACAAATGTGGCGGGAATGGCAGTGGCGTGATGCTAAAAAACGCCAAGCATTGAGTACCACAAACACCGCAAATAATGTTGTTGTTTGCTGGTCTCGAATACTGCTCTTCTGGGTCACAGTCCGGCGTTTGTTTGACCCATCCAGCTTCTCTCCCACTCACCCTGAGAGGACTTTTAAGGTCTTTAGTCAGTTGCTGGGTTTACATTGGAGTTGGTGGAAAGTCTGGTGTGTCAAACATGGATGCTGAACTGTGGGGGACACAGAAACCAGGCTGGTTCTTGATGTGATTTTGGTGCAGGGGGTGTGGCATCAACAATAGCAAAAGCAGCTCCCACTTGTGAATTCACTGTCCTGTTCAACCAATGAGAACTGCTCACTTGTTGTTAGTTGCCTGTATTTGTCTTTGCCTTTTATACTTTCTTAAATATTAGTCTGCTTGCTCTACTTAAGGCTGTAAATTGTGTGCTTTTTGTCCTTGGAAGGTCTCTGTCTTTGAAATGAGAGGTACCTGATTTGCTTAAAGATTTGTATGTTTAAGTTTTGACTTGTCATATCAGAGAAGACACACATGTAACTGTTACTACAGGCTTTGAGCCATGTGTGCTATGCCTGTTTACTTATTTCCAGCGAACTGGCATTGTGGGAGAGGTGGCTCACCTAAGTGGCATGACGCCATTCAAACAATATTAATTACCCCTGCTCTTTACCTGTCATGGCATCTAAAAATACCTGCTGTGGATTTGATCTGTTTTTCACAACTATGCCACGGTAAAGAATTAAGGGAAGCCCCATCATCTGAGATTTTAGAATTAGCTGCCAAAAAGCTTGCAAGTCAAATCAAGAAGACAAGTGGGGTGTAAAAAGGACGTAGATTTGGGCGTTTCTTATATTTAAAGGGGTGCTGTTGAGCAGCCACAGGTTACATTTTAGATGTAGCAATGGCATACTTTGGAAAAGTTGTGTTTGTAATAGAAAGTAAACGCAATGGAAACTTTTAAATATCAGAATGCAAAATCACTGGTATGGTCCTTTAAATTGTTAATGGAGCAATCATTGGTGGTGTCACTATATGTGGGTGCTTCTGGTCCTACTGGTGGTGTAGTTGCGGACATGGGAGTAAGGGCTGGTGCCGGCCTGGTTGTAGGGGAAGACGGTGGTGAGGTAGGTGTAGCCACACATGCAGGAAAATGGGCAGGTGGTTTCAGTGGTGTTGCATGACTTCTCAGTCCCGTCATCCCTCTTTATAAAAGCTATGTAGTACTCCACCAGTGGCACCTCGTCCCACACCACGGAGCAGTTGCCTGCTTCGGGCTCTTCCACCCAGATGTTCTTTGGGGGACATGGATCTGTCAGAGAAAGAGTACTTTTACATCACTTGTTAAAGGGATAGTTTAACATTTTGGGAAATATGCAATTAGCTTTCTTGAAGAGAGTTACATGAGAATAGCTCTCATCATAGACTGATACCACTCATTTTTTTGTAGTTGAATATAGAAGTGAAGTCCTTCCTCTTCCAGTGGACCACCAATCGGACGGTATTTTGTAAAAAATAGAGACAAATACTTTTCGATACCAGCGTTTTTGAAAATCTACAAACATACAAGATATTATATGTTAATTTGTGAGTTTGTGGAGGTGCTGATAGTCAAAATTTGCTTTTGTTTGTGGGCAGAATTATGCTAGCTGTTTCCCCATGTTCCCACTCTTTGTGCTAAGCTAAGCTAAGCTAAGTCAGCTTCACATTTATGCTACAGACATGTGAGCGGTGTTGATCTTCTCCTTTAACTCTCTGCAAGAAATTGAATTAGTGTGTTTCCCAAAATGTCAAACTATTATTTTAACACATAGGAGTTTGTGTCTGATTTGCTAGTTAGTATGTTGTGCTTGGCTGTGGCTGTGTGTGATATACCCACATGTAATGTAGTGTACTGGCTGCGAGGGGCTGCTGGGACCAGCTTTGTTGTAGGCTACGACAGTTACCGAGTTGTTCTGGCCACACTCCACAGATGTGATGTAACAGAAACCAGTAAGTGTTGAAGTACAGTTGTAACCATTAGTAGTCCAAGCGATGTAGTTCTCAGCTCCCTGCACTGACACCCAGTACACAGTGATCCAAAGAGACCGACCCTGAGACACCAGGACATTGATCACATCGGGACTTGGAGGGCCTGAAAATAAAACCAAAAAGAAATGAGTAACAAGATCTGCTACATTCAGGAGCCCCTTTTACACTGCCTGTTAAAGGTGGGAATATCGTGCCGTTATGCTGTCTTGTTGTTCTGTATGTAAGGTATGATTGCAGAATGGGGGGACAGAGTGGTCTCACCTTAAAGCCGCCACGAAAGGCAGTAACAGTGCAGAAACTGTATTTATGAACAAGTGAGAATGTCTGAAAATTGGGAAAACCATATGATCTGGGTACTCCTTACCTCCCAAGCAGAGGACGAGGACGCCATGTAACGGGGAAGGTAAAAGATTGTTATTGGCATAACATGTCAATCACAGTGTTATTGTTTATAAAGTGTTGGCAATGCTTATGTTAGATGTTACACAAGAGGACAATGTTGTTGTGTTTAGCATGCCCGACATGCCTCTTTTGGTTCAGTAATGCCGGCATGCTGTCTAAAATCACACACAGGAGTGGTATGATGCCACTGTTGTTTGGTTGTGTGCAAAAATGTAATGGAATCATAAAGGGACTTTGCAAATGGCCCTGTAATGTAATCTCTGTGTAAAAGTGTAGGCTTGTCATGCTTACGTGTGATCTGGCAGACAGTGAGGTCGTCTCCAGCTCGACCCTCCGAGTCCCAGGCTGTGCCCTTTATACAGTACGTGGTCCCTGCTTCAAGGCCATCAAAGGTCACCATGGTGTCACTGGTGTTCAGTTTGAAACGGGAGCTGGAGCTCTCCCGGATGATACACAGCATGTAGCTGACGGCATTCTCCACCGGGGTCCAAGTCACAATTATGGTGCCGTTGTCAGGAGAGGTGGTGTTCAACTTGGGCGCCATTACAACTACAGATGGGTTCAGAGGAAAGAGGGTTGGTCAAACACACTGATTTCTTACTTCTACTCAAGAATGTTTTTTGTAAGAGGTGTGAAATGGAAAAACTTTCTCTGTGATTATGTTACATTACTCCTTCGGGAAAAGAGACAACCCAATTCTCATGGTTTCACTTTTCATATTATGAGAATAGTATAGTGCAAAGGCCTGGATACAGTTTCATCCCTCCTGCTTTGGCTGCAAAGAGCAGAGACTCTGACAATGGGCAGTGAAAAGACACGCCGTTATGGCCGGCGGAGTGAACCAACAAACTATTGTCCTTCAGGAACAACAGAAAAGCTGCGTTTCACCTTTCATACACTGATTACCATCTTGACTAAACTGCTTTTAAAATGAAATGTCTGAATGAGTGAAAGTTGGAGAAAAATGATTATTGTGGTGGTCAAAATCATTTTCAATGATCTTAACAGCTAAATTTAGATAATCTAAGATCTTCTGTCAGTATTTGAAATCCTTAAGTCACTTGGTGAAGTATCTCAGGACTCTAGCATAAAGACTTTTCGTCTGTACCTGTCCTGGCCTCGATAGGGTACGAAGGCTGGCTCCTCCCCCCAGAGTTGACGGACATGACGCTCAGACTGTAGTCTGCGTAGGGCTGGAGCTGCACTACAGTGCCTGGTGAGTTGCTCACCACGGTCTCAGAGAAGAAATTACCGATCTCGGACTGTGCCCTCAGGATGTAACTGGTTGCCCCGGAAACCTCTGTGAATTCCACAGTGATGCTGTCACTGTGTTTGGAGTAAGCCTGTTCAATGCTGGGGACTTCGGGAGCTGGAGAACAAAATGATAGAAGTAAAACCAGTTAAATAGATGACAAATAAAATGCATTTAATACACTAATTTTATCAACAACCACAGTACTTTACAGTACTTGAGATTTTTGACCATTTTTATCAAGAGTTGAGTGGTCAAAAATACTAAGGTTTTGTACCAGATCTGTGTAATCTAGTTTATTTATCGTAACGTATGTAAAGAAAATACAGATTATTTTTTTTTTTAAGATTAAACATTGTGTAGGGGAAGTTAAAAGCCAACAATGGCTTATGGAAATACCTCCCCCCTTAAATAACAATAATCATACATCAAAAAAGAAAAATAAAAACAAAGATTGCATAATTGATCAAATTTTAAGACAAAGCATAGATACAAAATTGCTAGAAACAAATTACTAAAAAAATTGTATTTACGAACTGAAATGCATTTTAAATGAATCAGTGAGGTGCTATGAGTCAGCTAAAAGTCTGTTTTTTGAATAACAATAATGAACATGTTAATCCGAGTGATGACAGGATTAACAGAATTTCAATGATTAAAGTAACTCTGACAATATGGAAGATAAGAGTTCATAGAATGTCTTGTGAATGTCTGAGAAAGACATCAAAAAGTGTAACAAATGGTATCAACCAAAAAATTGCCACAACAACTTATGAGCCATATAGCACAGGAATGGCCGTCATATAATTTCATCAAAATGTTTTAAGCCCTCATACACTCTAAATGTTCAAAGTTTGAATGGGCGCCCAACCAAAACACAATGTTTTTTTCAGATTTATGAATAGAAAAACATAACACACCATACTAAGCTGGATATCAAATTCATCTTCGTGTTCCCAGCTTTCAGAGGATGTGTACCACTTCAGTGTGTCTTGTACTGTTGACCTGCTATCTCCCCCTAAAGATCGCCCTGTCCCCCTAAAAAGAGACAAAAATAGGTCTTTGCTAGATCTCTAAAACTCTAAAACTGTTCCTCTATTTTGCATATACATAAAAATGTATTATAAACGTAGTGCTGAAAAGTACTTTTACTCCAGTATTATATTTTGATACAGTATGACATATTTGTAATTTTCTTGAGTTTGTATACTTTTACTCCACCACAGTTAAGTAAGAAATATAGTACTTTTTATCTGACTAAATTTATTTGAAAGCTACAGCGACTAGTTTCATAAGGTCTTACAAGTTAGGGTTGGAATTTTTTTCTTTATTTGGTCAAATGCACTACAAAAATAGTTAAAAAAAAATGTCCATAAAAGCTTCCCAGAAGCCATTGTGGTCTTGTTTTGTCCGGCTGACCCAAAGATATTCACTTTATAATGATGTAAAACAGAGAAAAGCAGCAAATCCTTCTGGCAGGCAGTAACCAGAGGATGGTTGGCATCTTATGAAAAGGTAATTATTAATCATTTAGCAAAATAGGTGCAGATCAATATCCTGTCAATCAACTTTTAGCTCTTGAAATATGATGCATTGCTTTAAATAAACTAATGATGTATAAGGCAGTTAAAATTAGCTCCATTTTGATGCATCACTATAATCATACAATGATAGTAAAGTTATCTATGTTGTGTTGCTACTTTTTTCATAAGTAAAGAATCTGCGGACTTCTACTGCTGTGGAAATTTAAGATACATGAAGTCTGTCTTCATGGGCAGTAAAATAGCATCTGCACTCATTTTCCTCTCTCTGCTGCTGTTACTGACCTGTTGTCTCCTCTGTCTCTGCACTGCTGAGGACATTGAGGGCATTGTCCATGGCCTCTAGCTGCATGGTGTACACTGTGTTTGGTGACAGGGAGTTGACAGAGCCCATCACAGAGTTGCCGCTGAACTGAGCAAAGACGGGCTGCTCTGGAGAGCTCTTGGGTGTAGCTGTGATCTTGTAGGAGCTGGCACCGGTGTAGCCGCTCCACTGCACCGTCATACTCTTAGATGTGACTGTAAATACTGACAGATGGATGTCTGAGGAAGATAGAGAGAGAACAATGATGGAATACATTCAAAAGACTCATAGGTGATGATTTTATATCGTGATTAAAAAAAAACTGGCAATGCAAATTTGTATATTTGGATCATTTCAGAAAAGGTGCCTTAACAGAATACTCCACCTCCCAAATGACAATTTCTATATCAATAACTTGCATTGTGTAATGTTAAATTTGTGAGGAAGTTGTTTTTCCCACACGCTTCTACAGTTAAAGACGAATCCAAATGCTGAGAAAATTCTTGATGAATTGAAGTCATAGAAGTCCATGTTTAACAAAAGCAAAAACTTTATCAAAACATCCATTTAACAAACTCTTACAACAATCCATGTGTCCTGTATCCAGTCGTATGCTCAGTACTTCCCAAACAGACAGAACTTTCCAACAAGGAACTGAATCAAAAATTTAAATGATCTATGCCCTCTTCAAAGCCAGACTCCATTGACAAAAACAGTAATTCTATCTCGCTGAACGCAGACGCTGCTAGTCTACCGCTGCCTCAGTCCTTGGTTTGTTTGTGTTATTGTGTGACTTTGGTGAATCTGAACTGACCCTTAAAAACACCAAAATCACACAATAATACAAACAAACCAGCTGCTCCTATGGTCAGCAATGTCATGTTAACATCTGTGAGAGTTTGCAAATTAATGTTTTCATATAGTTTTGTATTTTGTTAAACCCCTATCACTTCAATTAATCAATAATTTTCTCAGTTTTTGGATTCTTTGTTTACTGTGGAGGCATGTAAAAAAAACAAAGTTTTCTTTGCAAATTCAACATTGATATACAAATGTTAATTTGGGGGAAGTAGTAGAAGTATTCCTTTTAGCTTTTTTTTAAGAGAATATAAATCTTCTTATGGGACTTTACCATTAATGTATACTATACATTGAAACAGTCTGACATCATCATTCGGTAAAACAAATGTAGAAGACGATAATTTACCATTCTGAGCAGCACAAATCTGAAAATGACAAAACATGGTAAGTTAATGAATGAAATGCGGAGATAACCTGGTGATACACAACAGGAAATACAGCATGTTCAAAACAAGGAGATCTTTCTAAAATTTTGGTATTTCACATTATATCCTGAGGCAAATTATGCCTCAGGATATAATGCCTGTATCATATTCTTGGCGCATGAGAGGCAGCAGGCTGCACATTACCTTCACTCAACACAGATTTCAGGACTGGTCACAGCGCAGGTATTTCTTTCAGGTCCGAATGAATTTGTCTATTGAGCTAAGGTTGGGCATGCCACACGCACTTGTTGAAAGCAGTGACACTCAAAAGAGCCTGTGTTCATAAAACTCCTGCCTCCATACACTGTTCTTATCTGGATATGTAAAATATGAACTATAGCAAAGATAAGAAAACATGCCAACTAATTACTCTGAAGACGTTACATGTGTTCTTTGCATTGTCTTTTTGTTAAAACGTTTAAGAGATAATCAGAGTACGATGAGAAAATCATCATCTCTTACCTTTGTGAAGGTCAACAAAAGCAAAAGTTTCAGCATCTTTAACTGTAGTGTTCTCATGCCGTCAGCGTTTTCCTGCAGCCTGAAGGCGAGATGAGTGATGCTGTTTCTCAAAATGACTGCAGGGAAGCAGCTCAGGCTTAACTTTGACTTTTTTTTTTTTGTTCTCTATCCCTCCCTCTCTCAGATGGAACGACAGGTCCTTCATTGTTTCAGCAAATACCAAAGAGCCCAGAGGCTGTAACTCCTCCCCACAGGGGTGTTTAGGGGGCCTATCAGAGCGAGAGTAAGTATCTTTGTTAGATGATTAGGACGTAGATCAAAAAACAATAACTCTTATAAACTTTTTCTTCTGAAAACCATGTCTTTAGGGTGCACAAATAGGGCAAATTTTATCCTGTCTTGTGTTCTGATATGTTTTGTCCATGGAAGAAACTTATCACAATCCTAGCTGAGAAATAGGTATTATTACACGTTACATGGAAAAAAAAGATAACTTGATATGTGATAAATGATGACCTACATCTTTTTGATCCAAACAATATTTGATCTCTCCTGGATTCCACTTCCATTATATGCTGTGACCTCTTTTCAAGCCATTAATTATTTTGTCCTAAATTTATCGACCACAAATTTATGAACACAGATTTGTTTATTTTCAGTGCGGATATAATCTGTTGGTTGGATGACAAAGTTTGTATTTGCATCTGAAGACAGTTGCTTAGGTTCCCATCAGACATGTACAACACTTATTTATTTTCACTAATATAAATAAAACGTCACTTTCATCACGACACCAACGAATCAAACCAGCAAAAACAAGCCAGCTTATGTAACCACACACAGCACACTTTTTGAAAACTGTGACTTCATACATGCTTTACTACAAGGACATTTACTGTACTCTCTAGAATTACTATATGTATAGAAACAAGCGTGCACATAGTTCCAATTGAAGTGACAAAGGCGGCATTATTATAATAGCTTTTCTTCTCCCCAGTGGCAGAGTATCTGCGTCAGGTGTGTATTATGAAGGTAGGCTGGGAGGATCACACATCAAATCTTTTGTGCATTAAGGCCGAAAGGAAAAAGAGCCGATCACATTCAACTGAGATGATCACAGCTTTAAAAGAGTGCTAAGAACAAAAAGTTGGGCGCCCAGTAGCTCACCTGGTTGAGCAGGCACCTCTATGCCTATGTACAGTGGCTGTGTCCTCGCTGCAGAAGCCGCGGGTTCAAATCCTGCAAATTACTGCACGTCGTCCCTTCTCTCTCTCCCTTTCACGCTTAATCTGTTCCATCTAATAAAGGCAAAAAAGCCACAAAAAAAAAATGTTAAAAGAAAAAAAAAAGTAACAGGGTCAGATTTTCTAAATCTCCAGTCAAATTGTTTGTATATGGATTATGCAGCGTAACTCTACTGTGTGGTAAATTTTGACATTAACAACATTAAAGAATCTTTGGAAACAACTAACAAAGAATGAATAACCCAAAGTTAAGACTGTGTACAGTTCTCACATTTCCATACGTAAATTTTCAGCGGAAATGACATGACAATGAAATCCACAGTTGTCTTTACGTGCAAAAATGTATTTTAAAGTTGTCTGAAGTTAGTCAGATACGGTGAATTTCTTCCAAATTAATTGATTTTTGCAAATTTTCCTCTTCTTTCACAGAATGAGGACTGGATTTTCTCCTCCACTGCTCACTTTGAAACTGCAAAAGTGCATTAGGAAAGAGTCTTTTGATTTCCAGCAAGCAAAAACTGACTCAGTATACACGTGAGTATTATTTTAAAACAGACTTGAAATTTTGAACTCAACCTTTAAAGGAATCAACACTGATATGAGTCCACATTAGTGTTGAAAACTATTTGTTCTTAGTTCATTTAAACAACACGAGTTCTGTCCCCCACATCTGAGTAATGGTAAAGTTTAATAATAATACTTTACTGGTAGAATATCTTTGGAGACTGGTACATTTCCCACTAAATTCTCGAGGACACTCACCACTGACATGCCCTTGAGCCTTAACCCTCCATGACTTCAGTGGGGCTGCTCAGTGGCCATCAGATCGGACTTGCAGGCTGCTCTAAGCATTGAATTTCAGTTTGGTTCGATGTGTTTCACATCCCCAAAGGACATTTAGAAAACTAGAGTTATGCAATTGATTTTGTTGTATGCCTCGACCATCCAGTCAAGCTGCAGTTTACATCCATGTTTGTTAAAACTCACATAATATATGCAGTGAAGATTTTGAAGACATTTAATATAAAGTATCAAGTGTATGTTTTGGGCAAAACTGAAGTTATTACTATATCGAAATATTATTCCAGTGAATAATTTCCAGTGAGAAACATGCTGTCTTCACATAGAGATTATTTCTGTACTTTTTTTAGGGCGTTTTTTTGTATTTAATTGATAGGACAGCACAAGTGTGAAAGGGGGAAAGAAAGAGGGGTTGGCATGCAGCAAAGGACCGAGGCCGGAATCAAACCAACGGCCCACTCTAACCACTGAGCCACCAGAAGCCCCATAGAGATTATTTTTTACAGAGGATTGAGAGGACTGACAGAGAGCTTTGTCACATGTTGCAATGACAAACACCTGAAGCTGAACATCAGCATAACTTTGAGCATGTGGAGGACTACCAGAGGAACAGGAGGCTCCCTGTCCTGGTTGTTGTCCAGGGAGAGGAAGTGAAGAAGGCTGAACTTTTAGACAATGCCAGTACTTCATCATTCCTTTTAGAATTTTTTTTGAAAATGTGTCATAATTTGCGCTTGAATTACTAAGTTTTAGCAACTGTGAGGTCACAGTGGCCTTGACCTTTGACCACTAAAATCTAATCCTTGAGTCCAAATGGACGTTTGTGCTGATTTTGAAGAAATCCCCTCCTTCTGAGATAATGCATTACGAGAATGTACACATGGACAATCCAAAACACATAATGCCTCTGGCCATGGCTGTCACCACCGAAGAGGCATAAAAAGGGCAGGACTCACTAAAGCTCACTATTAATAAAATGTTGACATCCCTCTAAATCAACAAAGAAAAACCAACAGTAAAATTCTTTACAGAGAGGAACTAAAGAAATCTTGGAAGGACCGGAAAAATCATAAACCCCCTGCAGGTCTAATAGTAGGTGGGGCCAATGAAAAGCTGCTTTTTCTACAATTTATTTTCACTGTACACTTTGCAATCCAAGTCAAGTCTTTAGACCCTTGCTCCAGATGAGTACAGGAATACCATTAAGAAAAAGAAGATATCTCTGACTGAGATAATCGTCATATGACCATCACGAATAGATGAAATACCAACAGTTTTCCATGTGTCAGGGTTGCTGCTGATAGGTATTGAATTAATGATCTCTCTTTCCTAATTATGATTGTTTTTATCTGGGAAAATTATTTCTACCTCACATCCCATTCTAATTGCCCAACTCATCAAATACTGACATTTGGTCATGACCCTAAGCATCTGATACTGACGCACAAGTCACGCTTTGACATCTATATGAAACTCACCTGGCTTTCAATAATTCCAAAGTATGTCCTTCCACAGCAATACTACACACTCAGATCAGCTGATGTAGCATAAAGAGTGAGAAAGTTTGCATGAGGATGAAGTCATGGTGGAAGGATGGAGAAACAAACACAGGACTGGACTTTGACCCAGGAGACTGCTGTTTGTGTCTGGCGTAAGGCCAAAATCTGTGTACTTTTAACCCAAACCATGATTTTCTATCACTCCTAACCAAGTAGTTCTAGTATCAAACTCTCAATTTCTTGTGAACGTCCAAAACTGACGCTAGAGAAGTACCTGAAGTGTCACATTTTGAAGCGTAGGACCATAGAGCCTGATCAAGCATCAGTATGTGATGAGTTGGGTGTGAGAACATCTAGTGTTGTGATGAGGGAATGAAACCTTAGATCCAAAGTTGGCTTGTAGTTTTCAGTCATACATACATGCTTCTGTTTCATGAAGAATCATTATTTCCAAAAAATTGTGCTGCTGATCATTTAAAATTAGTCTGCACAATATCCAGAATTGTTCCGATATTGATATCAGTGTGGGACATTCCTTTTGTATTATTTGAAAAGCTAGATTGAGTTTTGGGGATTACATGAGTCTATGCACCGATATGATCCGAGATAATTTATTTTAAGAAAAATTAGGTCGCCAGTTTTTATTTATTATTTGTAGAATTTCTCCAGAATGCTGCCTTCTAGAAATTTACTTTGAAATTACTGTGGTTATGGTAATGTCGTAGCTATTCTACGAGTGCTCTTGTGCGATTATGTCACAGGATTAGTATTGAAAAGTAAAAAAAAATATATGGTAAGACCTCAGATAGTATCCACATTTGTATGAACTAAAAATGACTTGTTACGCATTCAACATGAGTCATTGAAATGCTAAGCTCCAGACTGTGACCCTGAGCTGTCTCAGAAACTGAATGGTCTGTGTCTGAGTCTGAGTCTGGTTGTGAAGTCTCTGAGTCCAGTCTGCCCTGTTGATGGCCTAAAGCTTAGTGGACACTGAGAAGATCATCTGTTTCTTAAACAATCAGAAGGAGCAGCTCAGGAATGTTGTTTGGACACATCTCCCTTCCTGATACCCCCCTACAGAACAACAGTGAAACTCAACACCCCACAAACAACAACTGAACGCAGCGCGGCACCAGCAGGCTGCAACAGCGATAAAGCCGTCCAACAGAAACTCAGTAAGAGGACACTAGCAGCCACAGGCCAGCAGGGATGCACATTAGAGGCGTCAAATGAACTTATTAGCTAAAAGGACAAAGTTGATACTCATTCAAACTAAAGACAGAGAGGGATTTTCCTGAAATGTAATATTACATATCTGACCCACTTTTACTGTTATTTAACTTTATCTCCTGACCCTGTGGCTGCTTGTGTGCACTGGATAGCTAAGATTTGGGGAGCAGGTGTAATGTACAGAAAACAACAGCGTTAGGTGAGACAAGAGTACTGATATGGAGAACTGTGAAAAGATGACATTTATGTTTATTGCATCACTGATATTGTGCTGTAACTGATGTCTTCCCCTAACTAAAGGTCCCAACTGAATCATATTGTTCCTCCTTTTTAGTTTCAATAATGCAAACATTACTGTTAAAATTAATGAGAGTCTAAGCAATTTATCTAACTGCATTAATCTAATGTTGGCCTTTTATCAAACATTTTGTCAGAGAGTATTTTTTTCTCACTATAGAGAATATTTTTGGTTACATTTTGCACACTGATGAGAGTGAAATTGAGGTGCTGAATTATTTTTGCAAACACAACAAACTAAAGGCATCACTTAAAAATTCACAGACACTCAGTGCCTAAGAGCCATAATGCATTCACTTTAGAAAAAACATCTGTTGTATTTTCTTCTTATTTTCTTTGAGAATTTGAAGAAAAGTTTTCATGGCAGAAAAATCGGCTTGTTTCTCTGATTTAGCAAGAAAATAGTGTCATTAATTCAGTGAAACAGAGCAAAAGATGTCTGTTATCTGAGTGCACAAACAAAAATATTTATTTACAAAAAAATGAAGAATTTTTGAAAAAAAATCCCAAAACCTTACAATATGCAGGTATATAATATCCAGTTTTTATTTTAGCAGTGTGATTTCTGACTTTCTATGTATAAATACACAAACATATAACCATGTTAAAAAAAATCCAACTGAACACAAACAGGTCTTTGAATAACTTATCCTTAAATAAAGACATATTTTACATCAGCATCAGGTATCGTGACTGGCAGGTTGATGATTACAGAGTAAACCCATCTGTACTCTGTTTTTTTTATAATGCATGGTGTTTCCTGCCCCCTAGTGGCTTCATGTTGTGCAGCTTCCTGTGGAGCTGAGCCTCAGCCAGGTCAGCTGACAGTCTTCTGGCCATTCGGGCGGTCGTCCTCTTCATGCTGCGGGCCACCTCAATAGCCTGGTCCAGAGTCCTGTTAATTTCTTCCTCCTAGAAAACATTTTGCAAACTCAATGAGCTGACTTTTAAAAGAGTTTTATGTACAGGCAGGGTCTCTAAAATGTCAGAATAGTGAGCAACAGATGTGAAAGATGTCACCTTGCTCCCTCTGCGTCTGCCTGTCCTGCTGCCAGTCTTTAAGGGGACTGACGCTGGGGACGGCGTTCGCTGGAAGTACACGTTACTGGGTAGAAGCGCTGTGTCTGACTGGGTGGAGCGTTTTCTGTGATGAGACATGGAGTGCAGAGGCGGCTCCCTAACTTTATAGCTGAGTTTGAGGACAGATGGCAAAAAAAAATGATTCCACTTTAACAGAACTATATCTATGTATTATTCAATTTGGGAAAAAGCTGATAAATACCTGTCTCCTTTCAGTAAGCTGTGTTTTTGTGTTTACCTTGCAGGCAGGCTGCAGTGGGAGCCGTAGCTGACCTGGAGAAGGGGCTTCTGAGGAGATGGAGAGGAGAAAAGAGACCACCTCTCGTTGGAGTAAAAACTCTCTGTGACGGCTGCTGAACATAAAAAGCACGAGGTATTACAGTATGTTTACCAATAAAATACAAAACTGCACATTTTTACAGCCCTGTGGTCTTATTGCAGAAAGTGTCTAAAAATCCTATCTTAACTCAGTTAAGGTTGACATTTAGGTGTTTTGATATCACAGAAGCCTGATTCCTAACTGCATGTAGGGATAAAAGGCATATCATATCTTGGAGGAGGAATTTAGCTTTTACAGGACTGACCTGATTTAGGGATTTCCCAAGTTAGGAATCCTAAATAGGGTCACATAGACCCTGTCCTAAATTCCTAACTACCAAAAAAGGCACTGTTGTTAGGTCTCTGTGGCAGTGACTGTGAAGATGAAGAAACACATGAACACTGAAATATAATGATCGAAAGGCTACTCAGACTGTAAGATGATGCTTGAAATTTCCTGGACCTGGTATCTATGGCTTTATATCGACTGCATGGATGATGACCAAGCTTTACTTCATATTAATCATATTAATTTAAACATTTTAATGAATGCCTCCAACTCCTCCCAGCTAAAACTGAACACCTTTTTTAAAATAATAACAAAAATAACTATTTACATAGCACCTTTAAAAACAGAGTTTACAAAGTACTTTGATAAACAAAGCAAAGCAGAAGCAAGATGCCCCAAAGAAAACATAACGATAGAACTAAAAACATGACAAAATGAGGGTAGAATTGAACAAGAGGTCAGAAGCCAGAACATATTAGAAAGTAGAAATGATAATGAGAAATAGAGATAAAAACAACAGAAAAAACATACCAGTAAAAGTAAATACAATCAAATTATACAAATGATAGTCTAAAAAGCAGGATCAAGATAAAATAAAAAGATAAATAAAAAGAAAACATCACATTAAAACAAGTCCATTAAAAAAGGGATTTTAAGAAGTGATTTAAAAGAAGTCTGTGATTCTGCGAGCCTTATCTCCTTTAGCAGGTCGTTCAAAAGCCGAGTGGCCCTGATGGCAAAGGCACAGTCACCTTTAGATTTAGGCTTTGACTCTGGAATTGCCAGAAGGGCCTCACCTGAGGATCTAAGCCTGGCTTATTTGGGGTCAGCACTTCTGTTATGTAGCTTGGGGTCAGACCCAGAAAAGCTTTAAAAATGATCAGTAAAATCTTAATATCAATTCTAAAACGCACAGGAAGCCCGTGGAGAGAGGCCAGGATTGGGGTGATGGGATATTGTCTGTTAAAACCAGTTAATATTATGGTTTGTCCATCTCTAAAAGCCTAGCAGTATATTCAAAACATACATACAGGCATGAAAGGACATGTGCCAATTAAAAAAATATCATTTACAGTTATAGATAGATAGACGGTCTGAAATAGCAAAGGATACACTCAGGAACTGCTTCAGTAACAGAAAAGAATGTCTTATTTTTTAAACCACAACAAGCAGTTAGGATAATTTTCTTAAGTGTGGCCCCTGAATTTTATTTTGAAGTGACAATGAATGACGTTTGTGATGATGGTGGAAGGGACTCTGAGGACAATGTGTTGTCTTTGCCCTGCTTCTACGCTGTCACACTTGTGCTTTTCTAGCATACAGTGAACTCTGAAACCACTTTCTCTAATATGGAAAAATAAAGTTGATATCTATCATACGTAAACTGGACAACAAACATTGTTTCATCAGTAATGATGACAACAAAATGCTGGAGTTAGAAACATTAGATGATGAAATAACTCACTCTGTGTTCTCTGCTTTGACAGCTCAGAAGCTGTCCCTCCTTTTGAAACGTTGCTGGTCAGAGCGGAGGTTTTCACTGAGCTGTTTGCCTCTGACCCTGACAGAGTATAACACACATGTAAATGATAAAAATACAAATACTGTGCTACACTGTGAAAAACAGCTGTGGCTCTGACCTCTGTTGGATTGCTGTGCCCCGCGCATGCTGCCGCTGCCTCTCCTGCTCCCTACAGGCACATTGTGAAACTGCAACATGATCTCAGAGCCGGCTGTGTCACCACTGTCTGTGTCTGAGGAGCAAATGATCAAAACCATAGTAGACGATGGATGAAACACACAAAAACATATATATATATAATTTATTAGTGTGTGGTAGTGGTGGAGCACCTTTGCTCTTGCTGGGGTCCATGTCTGAAGAGATCCAGTCCTCTGTCTTCACCTGACTCAAACTGAGGTTGCTCACTTTTTGAGTGCTACTTGATAGCTTCCATTCACTAAAGATGATAATAAAAAGCGTAATGATAAGGACTGTATAATGACTAAATAATAACATGATTGGATCATCTGATATTTAGTATGTGTATTTCTCATGGACACTTTTTATTTGCATTTGTCTGGTTGTGTTATTAAGAAATGTTTATATCAACCAAATGTTCATATTGATACACCCAAACAATGGCCTTTATATTTCTACTTCTCCACTAATAGAAGCCTGTAGGATCCCACCTGTTGCATGCTGGTCTGTGATGGGTCCTTGTTCTGGTTTTAGTCCTGCGTTCCTGACGATCCAGCCTGTATTTAGAGGTGAGATAGTCCATCCTCTGTGTGAGGTGAGGCAGCTGGATCAAGCCCTCCTCAAGGTCCTTCTTCAGCCGGGATACCTCTGACTGTAAGGCCAGTATCGCCTCACTAAACACACGCATGGAAACACACGTAGATGCATATCACTGTGTAAATAGGCAACAATGCAGAAGACGATGCTTAAATCTTTATCTTTGCTGGTGAAACAACTACTTAAAAGAATACTTCACCCACAAAATGATCATTAGTATGTCAATTACTCATCCTGTGTTATGTTAAATTTGTGAAGAAAACTCTCGCATGCCTCCATGGTGAACAAAGAATCCAAAAACGGTGAAAGGGGTCTACGTTTAACAACAGTAATACTATGTCAAAACATCTGTTCACAAACTCTCACACAACTTGTGCAGTAGAATCCAAGTCACTCATCTATGCTCAGTACCTCCCAAACAGATGCATTTTTGCTGAAACTTAAAGATTTTAAATAGTTTTGCATAAACAGTCTCATGCGTGGACAAGCAGTGCGCCTGGGCATCTGCATGTGTTCGTACAAAGTTCAAACATACGCGTGTGCCCAGGCGCACTACTTGTATGCAGAAATGTTTGACTTGGATTATGCTGCACAACTTGTGTGAGTGTTTGTAAACAGATCTTTTGGAATAGTTTTGCTGTAGCACAACGTGTCCACCTTTTACTCAGATTCATCAATAATTTTCTCAAGTTTTGGATTCTCTGCTCACTGTGAAAGCATGTCAGAAAAAAACATAGTTTTCTTCACAAATTCAGTATAACATGTGGTGAGTAATTGAAATACAAATGATCATTTTGTTGGCAAAATATTCCTTTAAATTTCTAGTGTTCATCGGGTGCAGCAGTCTGGCTCCTGAGCACATACCCACCTATTACAAGAGCAGGAATACAGCGGGCTGCTTCTCTCTTCTGTATCCATGGTGGTACTGAGCACAGGTTCAGACATGTGGTGATGCAGCTGAGCAGGCAGACTGTGTTCAGATCCTGTTTGGTCAGAGGTAAAAAAGTGTTCACCATTTCAATGTTGACTAAATCAGATGGAAAAAATCTTTATGGGGCCAGATTTGCTCACCCTGCTGCCTGACTGAAGACTCCCTAGTGGTGCTCTCCACCCAGCGCTCCAGTGCTGCTGCTGCACCACAGGACTGTGTTTGAACAGATGGGTGGGGACTGGCCCACCTCCGGGTGGCTGGGTGGATGGCTGTCTGCAGGTTGGAGCCGGAGCCCTCACTGTCTGAGCTACTTAAACCATCATTCTGAGACTGCACGCTGTAGACAGGAAGATTAAACTTACTGATTTTCAGATTAGATCTATGTGGTATGTAGATAGTGTCTGTGGATCATTTTATCAAAGGGACAGTTCACGCCCAAATCAAAAGTATTTTTTCTTCCTCTTACCTATGGTGCTGTTTATCAATCCAGGTTGTTTTGGTGTGAGTTGTTGAGTGTTGGAGATATATACGCCATAGAGATGTCTGCCTTCTCTCCAGTATACTTGATGGCACTTGGCTTGTGGTGCTCAAAGCACCAAAAAATACATTTGAAAAACTCAGCAGCAAAGTCTCTCTCTAGAAATCATGACTCACTTACTCAAGATCATCCACACACCTTGTTGTGAGCAGTTTCATGTAGGAACTACTACTTTCTACGAAACTACACCCACCAACTATGTCACTGCGCAGAAGTATGCACTCGTAGACGAAAGGCTCATGTTCGTGACAGTGTGAGATATAACCATTGATCTTCCTCAGCTGAGCTGTAACATCAGCTAGGTCAGTGGTGCTCGGTGAGCTAGCAGTAAACACGGTTGGTGGGCGCAGTTTATTAGAAAGAAAATAGCTTATATATATATATATATGAAACTGTTTTTCAGATATATTCGTTTGGTACTTTGAGCACCATAAGCCGAGTGACATCTAGTTCCAGACATCTCTACAGCTGATATTTCCAACACTCAGCAACTCACACCAAAAACAATCTAAACTGTTAAATAGCAGTAGAGGTAAGAGGAAAAATATGCTGATTTTTGGGTAAACTGTCTCTTCAGTTACTTCAAAAAGTATTTTATTGTTACTATTTATATAGATTTGTACCTTTCTGTTAGCAGATTTGGTTGAAATGGTCCAGACGCTGATTGATTTAAATAAGAGCTCCCAAAACCACTGTCTGTCTCTGGGCTCACAATCCTCTGCACCTCAAAAAAACCCCAAAAAACAACAAAACAGTAAAATCCAGCAGCCCATGCATCCTCTACATTACTGTAACGTAAACCTTAAAATGCCTGAAATTCTGTTGTAACAAAGTAAAATTATTATCTGTGACTGACCTGTGATACAGATGAGGTGTTGAGAGGAGGTTCTGAGAGGCTGTGGGTGTTTGAGCCTCTGGGTGCACCTGAGGAAGACGAGACCTCCACAGCCAGACTCGCACAATCACCCAGATCACATTCACCCTCTGGGTTCAGGACACTATCCTGGGTGCTATGGCTGCAGCAACAACAATAAATGAGATATTTAGATAAGTAGAGTCTGTGGAGTGGAGATGAGGAGCATCTAGGAAGGATGAAGTTTTTGGGAAGTAGCACTTCAACAGTATAGTATGAAAAGCATTGCGTGATAAAGCTTACACCTTGTGGTACAGTAGATCAGAGGCTGATTTATTACCAGGTTCTCACTTAGAGGGAATTTGCCTCGGCCTTTGGTGCACACATATAAGAAGGAACTAAAAATAAGAGTACTGCAATAGTCACAATACTATATAATTACAAATATGTACAATACAGCTGTTTGGGAGCTGTATATTTTTCTACACTAGTGCAAAAGTTCACATTATAGCGGAAGATGCTTACTATTTTTAGATTAATAGTACACACAATATGCAGAGATATCACACTTACACTGTGACAGGATTACAAGACGGATTACTTGTATGAGCCGTGCATTATTTAAGAGCAAACCAGTATCGAGAAACCACAACATAGTCTCAGTTAGCTCTTGCATGGTAGATCTTAATATCACGACTCTGACCTGTCGGATGTCCACTGCCTCCGTCTTGACGATGAGCCACTTCCACTCAAGTGTGCTAAGATGTCACTGTGATCTGTCACCTCTGAAGAGCTCCTCTCTTCTTCAGCCTCAGCTGTCTGGATTTGCAGTCTGTCCACAGAGCCCCGTGAGCTCCTGAAACAGGACAGAGGAGAAAACCTGCACCCATGAACTCAAACACTTGGTGGAACCTAACACCAACACTGCATCTGAAACACTATCTGCCAGCGGGAGGCTGAGAATGTGCTTATTATTTGAGCACAAACACACATGCAAGCACCACTCAAAGCATTAATAGCAGGACACAATGGTGAAACAACAGTGATGGTTTATATTTATATTTGTCTGCACAGAATTAACAATGTTTTTTGTCTCATCAAATTATTCACATTTCAGTCAAATAACTTCCGTGTCCAGAACTTTATTGTCTGCGGCTTTTTATTGTGTGATTTTTGTGATGTGCTTTTTGTGTAGTTTCATGTTGCATTGTCTTTCTCCTGTCTTCTTTGTATCACTTTATATCACGTGCAGTGTATTCTTTGTCCATTTTTTTTTCTTTTCTTTTTTTTCTTGTACCACTTTATTATATTATTGTGCTGTTGCTTTGTTCTGACCTATTCAGGGACTGCAGATGTGATATAATCTGGTGCGGTGCTTCAAATAATATTTTTTAAAATATACATGGTCCGTTTTAAATAAATAAATAGAACTAAGATATTCATTATTCACATTTATAAAAAACAAAAAGATGAATAAGAATCTATCCAAATATTGCTTTACACATTAAAAACTTAGAAATGATGACAGCTTTTAAAATAATACAGCACAAACCCTGAATGGCAGTAGATGTGTCCAGTATTGTTCAGTAAAGAAGTGGTTGTTTTGAGTTCACAGCTTTGCTGCCATCCACCATCCCCATGGACCGCTCTGACGTCCTCCACTCCCTCCTCTTTTTCTTCCTCTTTCCGTGCCTCCATTTTGTAACCCACAGTGGAAAAATCTGCACTTGGTCCCTGAAATATGAGACCCAGTCAGATAATTTACAGTTAGTGTAGTGTTACACACTCACACACACATAGACACACAGGAGAGAATTTATCACAAATGAAGGTGCAGGCTGTAGATGCTACAAGCACAGAGTGACCTGCAGCCAGGCCGGAGTCTGTAACGTTAACCTGAGACATTCAGGTATTTGGACAGCGTCAGAACGACAACATTCTCACAATGGCAATTTTAACATGCTGATGTTTACTGAGTATAATGATTACTATATGTACTATGTTACTAACATTATACAGTTGTGGCGGATGAAATGTCAGTGGTCATGAACCAAAATGACTTATTAAAGTTTTGTACTAAAGGCAGTACCAGAGGAAAAGTCTGAGGTTTAAAAAGTTATTACAAATCACAAGAGCCAAAAACGTCAACCCTCTGGTGGTGCTTAAGGAAAAATCAGAGGGTCATTAAAGCTCAGGTATGCTTTTTTTTTTTTTGAGAGAACGCTAGAAAGGAAAACGTCTGCCAGTTGCACAGATGTGTTTTTGAAAGCAAACAGCCTTACATAGCTGGCTCAGTGAGCCTCCAAATGAGGGGAGAGCCAAAAAATCCCCATTTACTCCAATACAAACTGAGATGAGAAATTACTGGATATCAGCTGACAGTACCTTTTTCTAACTCAAGATTTTGCCCACATTTTTAAACATTTTCCAGACAAAAAATGATATGTGTGCGGTCAGGAGAATCTCCTCTCTCTGATAGATGTCATATTTTGACAATTGGGACCATGGTTTTGGTGGGAAAAGGAGGAGTTTGAGAACTCACATCCTCATTAAATTAATTGTCTCCTTTGTCTGCCCCTCCTCCCTCCACTCCCACAGGTGGGTTATTAATTACCATAGCAACCACCACTTACACACAAACACACAGACATGTTGGCGTGTGCGTGTGTTCGCCAATACAATTTCTTTCTCTCTGTCTGACACACACGTGCGCAAACAAACATACTGACACACACATAATAAATATAGACAGATATAAATGTTAGAAATATCTCTCTCTTTGCATTGCTACTGTCAATACTATGGTTAGATTTCTTTAAACACTGACCAACATCGTTATACTTTTACTACATATAGTAAATTTGTACATGTACTAGTTAGTATTCAGCGCAGGAGCAGGCACCCGTCAAAATTTCTTGGGAAATGTTCTAGTTACCTCATGTAATGATGGTGGAGGTGAGGGTGAGAGCATGCAGGGAGGACCGGGCTTCAAACGCAGCATCTCTTTCATGGGCGTGGGGGTGGAGGATGAGGGGGGTGGAGAAATCTGCTCACACATGTTTTTGTCTGTCATCTCCTTTATGTCCTCCAGGAGCATCCCTATCCTGAATATGTCTCCCTCCACCAGCCTGCACTCATTTTAACACACACATAGGCACACGGATGAATAGGTGCATTACATACTGACACATTCGAACAGGTGCGACAGCAGAGTCTCTTAACCTGTTTGGGTCAAAGGTGCCAGTGTTCCTGGACAGGCCCATGTAGTTTTGCATCTCCAGAGCTCTGTGTTCTTCCTTTTTACTGATGTATTGTCTCTCCAGTTGGTCCTGGGCCTCCATAATGCTCCTTAACATCTGACAGTGAACACATTTTTACATTTATGCACATGCAGATGAAAAAAAAGAAAAACAGTTGAGATGTGTAGATCCTATTTTTGTTGCATTACATAAAGAACTATGTACAGGAATTAAACAAGTTTTACCATTTGCTGTTCTGCTGTGCTCACTAACATGTTGCTCACGCTCATTTTAAACTCTTCCACCTGAATAGAAAAAAGTTCATAAATGCTTTTGTGCATTTAATGGCAGGGTAGTAACATTCTGGCACGTTGTCAAACTTACCTGCTGCATGAACTGGTCGATGATGTCTGTCAGCTCAGCAGTCATTCTTTCCCCATCACTGACACCGTCCTCAGGCTGGCTTGAGGACATTGTTGTCCCCCCCTCAATGTTGCTCTGGAGGATTGTTTCTTGTTTTTCACCAACGTTTTCTGAAAGCAAAGCAAGACTGGAGTGATATGCACCAAACATTGGCCATTAAATTATCAGCAACATGTCCTTGATGTTGAGTCTTTGATGAACTTTCACATTTACGTCTCATCTATTGAAATGGTACAGCATGATTTAGGTGAATCAAAGGATAATTTTATCACAGTGTGCTTCATAGTAGAAATAAGCTAGTATTTTATGCCTTTAGTGTACGTGAAAAGAATTGTTTAATTTGTGAACTGTTAAAAAATTGTACATGATGCATACAGTTACTGATAATCTTGTGACTTAAAAATATGACATAGTTAATAGTAATAATAATCTTTATTATATGGCACATAAAATGCAGCTCAGAGTGTTTTAAAACTAAAACAAATCAATAAAATGTATTAAAACAGGAGACAAGAAGCAAAAACAACGAAGTAACTTTTTTTTTAAAAAAGGATAATTGTCATAAAAACAGACTCATGAAAAAGGTTTTTTAAAAAGATTCAACATTTTTAAAAAAGTAAGAAATATGAAGGGAGTATCAAATATTTACAATATTGTTTGAAAAAGGTGTAATTAATTAAAAGCAAGATCATGAAAATAAGTTTTCAGCTGTTTCTTAAAACTGTAAACCTAGATGCATAAAAACAGAAAGCTTCCTTACCATACTTTTGTAATTAATTTTTGGTACATTGAGTAAGCCAGTGCTAAAAAGTGTAACTGAGTGGTTTGTAACATACTCAAATAAGAACTCAGACAGTAGTATCGCAATGTTAAATCATTTAGGGCCTTAAAAAAGTCAAAGAAAGTGTGGTGAGGTTGTCCAGTTTACAGCCATTATTTCCCACTTCATTAACATGCTCCAAAAGATGTTTGTGTAATTAGAATAGTGTCACCTGACCCCATTTGTCTCTATGGAAACCAGTTGCACTTCGCTGTGCAATTCGTAGGTAGCAAAGCAAAGCGTCGACCTGTCATAATATCAGATGTCAGACACAGAGACGTACCTGATGGGGGAAGGCGAAGAGCCTTTAATCCAAGATGGCTTCCCTCAGCTAACTTCCCCTGATCATCATCATCATCATCATCATCACCAAAATCTAAATAAAGCATCAGTTCTGAGGAGGGCTGAGTCTGTGAAAATAGATCCACACATTTTTAACTAACATTGAAAATATTACTCTAAAATTATGATAGATTTCTCACACACCTATACAACAAAAAAACAGCTTTTTACTTACGTTGGTTTCTGTTCTCATTTGATCTATAAGGTTTTCTGCCTCAGCGTATTTGGTGAGTAATTTATCATATTCAGCCTAAAGATATATGAGACAAATGTTATTTCTGTGTGCAATGTACGGCATTCATATTTGTTACTGTCTGAGGAAATACAAGAACACTAAAGAGTAAATTCTGAACGTTTTCTACCTGCAGGTGATGCACCAGTGCTGGAGGAGTCTGTTTGTCTTCGTCTTTGAAGACATAGGGTTTCTCTGATGGCTGGACCGTGTCCTCCAGGACTCTGCTGATCACGTCTAACATCCCTGGAGAAGACTGGGCCCTGTGCATGGTGCTCTGAGGAACAGGTTTGGCTGGTCCGCTTGGAGCTTTGGGGATTTTTACCTTGGGTGCGACCTTGGAGAAGTCAGGGAGTGGGTAATGGACTTGGCCTTGGCCGTACTTCATCTCGCTGAAGGACCTGGTGCGCACAAGTGGGACTCTTTGAATCTGATTATCTTCTTCTGTGCTTTCCTGCTTCTCGACATCTATAGCGCTTGTATCTCCACTGCCCTGCTCCACGTCTGTTCTTACAGAGCTGCATAAAATGCTGTTAGAAGCAGCAAAGCTGATGTTATCATTTTTGCTCTCTGCTTCTTCCTCCAAACTTGATTTTTTTGACTTTTCATCCGTCCTGTCGGAGCAGAAACTCTGATTAATCTCAGAATTACAAGCAGGGCTCTCTGAGTGGTTACTATTAATCGCTGTGCTGTTGTGTGTTGGAGCCCAGCTTAAAATGGTGTCATCCACACTCTCCAGTAGGGACACCTCCGGCAGCGTCTCTGCCTCGATCGGCCTACCTGACCACAGCAGCTCCTCCTGGGAGAAATGCCTCAGCAACAGCTGGCTAATGTCTGCAGGATAAGGGCATGGTGGGGAAACCTCACTTTGCTTGGAAGCATCAAAAAAGTTGTCCTGTTTTGTGTTGGCATCTTCTTGCAACAAAGATGTTGGCTTCTCAATGTTTCGCTCAGCAGAAACCAAGCATTCACTAATATCATCTCTATCTCTGGTGTTACATTCAAGCAACCCAGGAACATCAGGACTCGCATGAACCGTTTCTCTTCCATCCGAGTCCATGTTGCCCTCAGAGTTAGCTCTCTGGTTGAAGTAGATGCTTCCAAGGTCACCGTCATAAGGTAGGTCCTCCTGTTCTTCATCACTAGTATCTTGCCCTGCGTCCTCATCCCGCAGCTTTAAGGGGGGCTCATCTTGCATTGTGTTTGGTCTTTGGGCGGAAACGTGCAGTATGCTGCTCTTGGTCTTGCTCTCAATCCCCCTCTCACTTTGACTACTGACAGTACTGGACTCTGAGGAGGTGACATCCAAGGCTGACAGCTCCGAGCTCTCTGCAAATTAAAGAACCCCAACAACATAAATACCACATTAGAGGTTTGCATGAATCAGTTTAAAGGTTAACTTTGGTATGTTTTAACCTGGAGCCCATCTTCCCATGTTTTTGTGTCTAAGTCACTGATGAGAGCAACAGCCAACAACCACGACAACCGTGGCAACCACGAAACAGCCACTGTAACCATTCAGAGCCACTGTGTACCTTCAATGTACATCCACTAAAAAAAGTGCTTGTTTTTGCCACTGACAGGCTGAGGTTGTCATTATAAGTGTCTGGCAACTTATGGAAAGGATCCCTACATAGTAACAACTTTTAAAGAAAGAGTAAGATTGTTTTTGTTTAACCAGAAAGAGCATTGAAATTGCTAATGCCAAACCCACAAGACATCATTTAAATAAAGATAATTTCATCTTCATAAAACACTCGTCATTCAAGACAACAGGAACAAGATAAAACAAACACCTCCACTGTTACAATCACCAATGGTTTGGTTGAAATGGACCCTTAATTCACACAGTTAGATGTGAAAATACTGGCTCAACACACACTAAAATGACTTTTTATTTAAAAGAAATCTGGTGGGCTTGGGGACATTGGGTCTGTTTCTGGTAAAACAAAACAAAAAGGATCTTATTCTAACAAAAAGGTCAACTTCTGCAGGCTCCTTTCCATAATGTTGTCAGATGCTTATAATAATAATCTGAGCCTGTCAGTAGCAAAAACAAACACTTTTCAATCTGTTATGCATTTGTGTAAAAGCTTGCTCTTCAATGCAAAGTTTGCTACCTACGTCATAATGCTACATCAAAATATTCAGAAGAAGAAAAAGAATACGCAGTGACTGCAGGACTTACCAGTGAGATGGATGCTGGCCTCGGAGGCAGCAGACTCTGCCTGGGACAGACGAAACACTAAAGACCTCTCCAAATCACTGAGGTGGAGACTTTCATCCTCACTCAGGTCAACAAAGATGCTCTGCTGAATACACTTCTCCCAGAGCACAGTGGGTCTGTCCTCTCCCTGAACGTCCTCATCTGACTCCTCTGGTTCTCCGTCCATGGACTCGTCGTCTTCACCCGTGTCAAGACGGGGGGTAAGAAAGGAGGACAGAGCACCTGTTCATCACTTAGCAACGCTACTCGTGATCTGACAACACTGGATCAAAATGTGCTAAGCTGTTCAATTATGTAACAATCATGCATTGTGTGCACAGATGTTTGTGTGAAATGTGTAAGGTGTCTGTGTGAATGATGTTTATGGGTGAAAGTGTGTGTGAGAAATGAGACGGTTATTTAAATAGGGGAAGCAACTAGAATATATTTGAAAATATTCTCTCATAAGAAACATCTTGCATTTTAAATCTTAGATAGCAAAGTGTCAGTATCTGTAAAAGTAAAAATATTCATTTTACATTTTAATGCAGGTTAACATAACCACATTGTCAGCGGTATATTATTAGTTTTAAAAAATGCATTCATAAACATGTTAGTGGCATTTTAACGTTGTAGAAGAATTATCAGTATTCATTAACAAGTTCAGAGGGTAGGACCAAGTCAGCGTTTTACAGTTCTCAGGTAAGACTCAAGTCTTTGCCCTTGGGTCCCAAGTCAAGACTAGCAATTCTCAAGTCAAGTCCCAAGTCCTTAACTTTGAATTTCAAGTCCTAGACAAGTCACAGTGCATTCTTCATTAGTCCAGATCAAGTTGCAAGTCTTTTGTGATTTTTTCAAGTCAAATTTATGAATCAAGTCTGACTTGAGTCCAAGTCATGTGCCTCGAGTCCACACCTGTGATTAATATTCTGTCGGGTAGGCTAAGGCATCATGGTTTTTTGCATGTAAAATGAAAACATGCAGGCCTATGGTAAGAATATGTAAATATAATATACCTGTCATTTAATAAAGTAATATTTGCAATATTTGCTTCTGAGTCGTAGTGATGAGTATAAAGAAGCAGAAGATGAAAATACTAAAGACTAGAAGTAGCCCAAAATTGCACTAAATGCACTTACTTTTTACCACTAATGAATGGGGAGTGTTGTGAGAGCTCTGTGGCAATGCAAGAAAGTTATTAACATAGGCTCCCACCATAGACTGACTGTATGGCTACTACACTACCCTGCAGATTAATACAGTCAAAAAAGCTTTTGTTAATATCTGTACTGCTTTTCTGTATGCTGCCTAATTGTCAGTGATATTGTGATGCTGTGGTGGTAACTTACTCGAGTTTTGGACTTGTCCTTCAGCAGTACGGCATTAAATTGATCCGATCCACAGCCATGTTGTTGCTCCTGACATCATGTTGCGACTAGCTGCCGTATTTCTGTCTCTTTCTTTCTTGCCATATGTTTTCTCGGACAGGTTTAGTGTCTGTGGCATCATTAATAATGCAGCCTGCACGGCAGCGCTGGACGTCTGGTGCCGGGCTGGCAGCCTACAAGCGGAGTCTGGTTGCTAGGTAACGTATGTGAAACCTCTAGGAACTGTTCTTTATTTATCAGAGAAGGGCGGCTGCGGTGTGACTTGGTTGTATTTTTTTTTATCCTTCCTTAAGCTACAAATACTTTTCCTTTAGCCCTGAGTGACTTTGGGAAAATGCCATAAATTTGTTAAAACTGACCCTTTAAAGTTTGAAAGTAAAAAAAAATTAAGGTGAGATCCTGGAGTTGAAGACAGCAAATATCAATATTTTAAGCTCTGACTTGGTTATGTTTTTGTGTTTATCGCATACAGTGTGTTCAAAGACCACCGGAAATGTATAAATCCATCAAACATTTCTGTTTTGATGTCTTAAAAAATAATGTAATTTTGGTGATTTTTCTGCTACTTTATACTTTACTCAATTACACTTCAGAGGCAAATATTGTAGATTTTTACCATGATACTTATTTATTTGACAGATCTAGTTACTTAAAAGGTAATTAAATAGTCTTAAATTTGAATTTGTGAGGCTTCAGTTTGCACAAACAGGTTTTATAATTTACCCATCTCAACAATCACAAATTAGTCCACGTACTTTTACAGAGTAAATAATTTTGCCCCAGTTTTCTACAATGTAGAAATGAAAAAACAAGGAGAGAACAAAACTGGTTAGAAAGGCTCTTTTGCTTAAAAAGAACCTACCAAAAAGTGGGCTGAAAAATACAAACCATATTATAGATTATTATAGATAGGTACCCAATGTTTGTGTTGGCATGCAATTATTGTGGTCGATTTCTGCATTAAGAAATGATTTGATAAAATTAAATTGTTATGAAATGATGAAACAAGCACTTAATGTCCCAGGCGTTCTTTATTGCTTCAAGCAAAAAATATAAAATTTTCCTATATTTAACGCTGTTATGCATAAAACTATATAAAATAAATGTATACAACTCAGTTCATATTCATCTCCTCATACCAAAACTTACTTGGCAAAAAAACCAAACATAAAATATATATTTAAAAAAAGTAGCCTCAACTCAGTTTTTGGGTTATTAAAATAATCCAGCAGTTGTGAGTGTACAAGTAACCCCAGTTTTAAACAATTAATCTCAGTATTTTAAGTATTTATCAAGTCTTTTATTGAGTCTTTTATGAGGTCTGATTAAGGAAAACTTTACACCCTCACCTCCCATAACGATACACAGCGATTAAGTAATGTTTTGTGCTGACTTTGCAAGCAACAGGGAGTGAACATGTATACAGATCTGTCAGGTACCCTGATAATAATGACACTACGTCATCTCTATTCAAATCTGTTGGTCCAATGACTGTTATTCAGGGCGGGGCTATCTTTGAATGTCGTGTCCTGATTGGCTCCTTGTGGAAAACAGACGCCAGTACAGGCACAGTTTTGCTCCGTTCACATCGAAGTTTAAAGTTTTTACAAAAGTTAAAGGATAATGAAGTGCTAAGCCGGATAAAGAATAGTTTGTCCTAAATTACATGCGTCCGTTGTTTTTTTTTTAAATCGACCTCATGTTTTTGTTTTTGTGAGACAGTAAAGGCACGAAGAGGATAAGTCACCATTGTTCGAACTGGATCGCCTAACGTAAGTTAAGCAGCTAACAAGCTAACTTGCTAATGTTTAGCCTGATGTTGTACTGTAACCAGAAAGTGGTGAACTCACTGTTTGTCCGAGTTTGTAACGTTGAGTTAGTGTTAAAATTGTGATGATAGTGCCAAAAATTAACCTATAGTGTTTACAGCCTTCTCTTTCAACTTTTCCAATTGAAGAGTAACGCCAAAAAATATGTCTTAATGGAGCTCATACTAACAGGGATGTATACAGTAGAGATTAGTCATCATGTTACTGATCAGTCGATGGGAATCGGATAATCACTAGTATAGCTGTTTGTTTACGGTCATATGAAATATCTACAAGTAGTAAAATTGTGCTGTAACATGTTGTAGTATTTTAAACCTTACTTCAAGAGTACCTTGTAACAATTGCACATAGTAATTGTGAAACTATGTCATGTGTGATTGTGGCCACTTTCACATAGATATGCCATATTATTATTGTATTACTATACTGTGCCAGTATAGTAATACGATTATACAGGCATACTCAAGCTTACATCAGTATGTAAGATAAGATAATATAAAATAAAGCTTTTGCTGTGCAGCTGTTGCATTACAAATGTTTCAAAGACTGCAATATACAAAAGACTAACATGAAAGACAATGCAAATGTAAAGCAAATATATGCAATAATATACCTCGCTTATAAAAAACTATTCAACATAAGTTGCGATCAAATATACAATATAAACTATTTCAAATTAATATCCCAGTATGGATGGTAAACATAGTTGGTGTCCTTTTAAATATATTTTTTCTACCTGTGAAATTTCAGGTAGTTACTGTAAGGGTAGTTACTAGTTATTATGGACCTGCATGGTCTATACAGAATGTTTAAGATTATGTTCATATTTTGATCATGTCACATTAATGTCATCAAGTAGCATATTTACACCCATTTGTCAGTTTTTTTTTAGGTACATTTAGCTGAAATGCCCTGTGAGACAGCCCTGTGAGAATTATTAAAATGTTTAGGGATATGTTTCTGATAAACAGCCTTCCCTTAATGAGTTACCTGGTTCATGTACTTCTACTTTTAGGTAGGTGTACGCAATAAATTGGCAGCTGAGGGTGTATATCATCTGGGGTACTAAATCAACAAGTATTTAGTAGGGATGCGCAATTAATCAACAATAATCTGGCAAGTGCAATATCCAACCTAAAATGTGTGACATCATATATTTAGTATTGTGATGAAACAAAGATATTCTAGCCTACAAATCCGTATTCCAGATATCAAGATAGTATGCTTATTTTTATACAGACACCGGCAAAAAACATAATCTTTTTTTAGTGAAAATGAAATTTAAAAAAAACAACAGAACATCCCTACTAAACAATTGTCAAAATAATCCAATTATTATTACTTATTCTATTACTTTAATAATTTTGCACATTATGGGTGGGTTTAATATTATATAAATTCTGTATTATAGCGCTCATAATCACTTAAGGCAACATACTCAAATGTTTGGTTCATACACAAACTTAAATTACTACAACCCCATTATATTTAATTTCAAAGTTATTTATGGTCATACTTTTCTTTGCAGGCTTCCCAGATTTCCTGCTCCTGTGTGGAAGACTTACCGGTGAGTTTCCCAACACTACTTATGTTTTCATTCTTTTGTTTTGGTGAAAGCTTTTGCTGGCTCATGGTGTAATGCTGAGTAGTGGTTCCATATTTAGATTTTGCCCTCGGTGGCAGTAGTCAATTTTAGTGCATCAATGGGCTGTAAGCACAATGAAAATAGATCAATTCTGCTGCGTGTTTAAGATGAAATCATGTCCTGTTTGTGACTTGAGAGTCAGTGATTGCCAGCCTAGATGCTGTCATTAAAAAAAACAACCTCTTGCCTCTTTTGTTGTGCCTTTAGTCACGGATTATTTCTTCCGGTTACACACTTGCTTATGCTCACTGTAGCTGTGTGAGCAGGGCAGGTCTCTCCTAAACACACCCAGTTGGCATACAATGATGGAAAAGGCTGCACCAAAACTGGCACACATCAATTGGTGATTATAATAATGTGCAGGAACATGTACTGCTCAGACTCCCAAAGCTCAGGACTTAAGTTTGTGTTTCAACTGTTTACCTTTATGTAGCTGCAGGAAGATCAGGCTGCTGAAAAAAAATGCCTTTATTTCCTTTCTTTTTCAGGTTCAGGACAGATTTATTAAAACACAAGTAGTCAACATATATTGACCATAAGATGCCACAGGCAGTTTTGTTTAGTTGGTGCATGGGTTGTCATGAGATTCAAGCTTCTTCTTTAGAAAAGTTCCCTTATACTCACACTTGTTTATGAGCACAAAGCAGGCTCTTAGCTGGTTATTATTATTAAGTGGGTCCTTAACTGTAAAATGTAGAGGTGACCCATAGGCTTCAAAGCTTCGATCCAGGCCATGCAAATGGATTTCCAAATCAGTATTTGAATGCTCTGTTTTTTTATCCCCTCACCCCAAAAATCCCACATAGCCCATAAATGAAGAAACAGTAATCCAGCATAATTTGTTATAAATCATCATTGGTTATTAGTTTTCTCAGACAATGATATTTAAACTAAGTAAGAGGCCTAGTTTTGTGATTCTGATAGTTTGGCCACCTTTGTCATGTTTGCTAATGCGCTAGCTAGACGTTAAAAGGTCAGGTATCTGGAATAGTTTAAAATTTTACAGAGAAGACTCCCAGAAAGTCAGGTGCCAGAAATACCAAAGGAAACCAGTTCATGACAAATCTGCAGTCAGTTTGGCAAATCACCATCATCATCATGTAAAAGAACAGCAATCTTGCAAAATATCTTTCTTAAGCTGTTATAACTTATGTTACTGCAACCTGCGTGCTAACAAAGTGACCAGTTGTCACTATATTGTTGGTTCTGACTGACAGCTAATGTTCCATGTTATTCATCAGGAAATATTCTGACATCACCGAGGCATGCATACGTTTTGCAATTGTAAAGCAGTTTTTCTGTTTGGTGGTCATGTGTGATACGTCTTGCAGTATGAGCTCAGCGCTGATCTAATAATAGGAAGCGCTCAGCAAACCCATTGTAGATCAAAGGTCCTAATCCAACAACTTTATAAACACCGGCCTTCTTTTTTATGTACGGGAGGTAAAACTGCACCTGGATTGTTAAACACAGAACATATTTGTCAATTCTTTGACTTTTAAAGACATACTATGCAGGATTTTCCTAAAAAATGTGTAGACTCATACAAAAATAATCCCTCTCAATCATCACTGATGTCCCACTCGAGGTGTGTTGTGGTGTAATTATCTGCAGAGACTCTGCCCTCTGCCTGTCTTTTCTTATTTTCTGTGTTGAGGATGTCTGTGGCTGCGTACCCCCACAGCACTCAAGTGAGGTTGTGGCTTTATAAAAAGGTAGTGACCAGGTGCCGGACTGTAAGCAGCAGGCATTCAAGAGAGATACGATCAAGAAATGCAATTATAGCACAGTGAAAAAATGTTAAAAGAAGAAGAACAAGGTAATATAGCATACCAGTAAGTGACCTATATGTAAAGCAGGGCAGAACATATTTGGATTGCTGGAAAAAGTGGTCAGTCAACATGCTCAGTCTTTAAAATGCAATATCATTAATGTACTAATGCCATGTGTTTTAACTGTGTCTTTTCAAATATAAATGCTGCTTGTTTACCAGGTGACTGCTGTTTTTTTAAGTTGTTTTTTAGCACAAAGAATTAACCCCATTTGCAAATAACTGGTCTGCCCCATTTTCCATTTTGTGTGTGTGTGTGTGCGTGTGTGTGTGTTTGTGTGTGTGTGTGTGTGTGTGTGTGTGTGTGTGTGTGTGTGTGTGTGAGAGGAGGGGAGGGGCCGATGGGTTAAATTTGGGGTGCAGATGGGTGTGGTTAATATGACCTCATGGAGAAGTGTGGTAATGCTTGTTGGCTCAGGTCTTGACTCTGCAGTCTATCTTATCCATGTAGCTTGCTTATCACTGTCCTTTCCTTTGGTGGAAGTTGCATACGCACAGTAGGTTCTTCCGTTTTTTTTTTTGTTTTTTTTTTTCCAGAGCTTCAGTTTTAATTTAGCGACCTTTTCCTTCATAAATCATACAACAGGTTGCTGGTTTCTCTTTCTTTTCAGCAACTACCTCGTGTTTGAATTTACACACTCTAGAGATGATACTTTTCCTGCCATCTCTGCTTGCACAGGTTACATTCTGTGGCGTTCATAGCCTTCTCACCTTGTAGTAACTTCGGAGTACACACGCAAACCTCAAAGCTTGGATGAATTGAGTCATCGTCTTACAGTAGATAGACAGCTCGTCTGTGCTGACCTTCATCCATTCATGCCCGCCCTGCTCTCTCACCGTCTGCCTGCCCCGCTTGTGCACGCTGCTGTTTGGTTGGTGTTGCCATGGCACCATGTGGCCAGAGTGAGGCTTCACATACAGCATCTTGTGTTCTCTTCACAGAGGGCCGCTGACCAGATTGAGGTGCAGTGACGCAAATCACACAGTATTCGAATGCAGCCGTGTGGACTGATGCTCAGGACTCTGCAGCTCTGTCTAACACTCATGGGGTTACCTCTCCCTGTCAGCATCCAGCAGAGGAACGGTCACGCACTTGACCACATTTCGTGACTTTTTGGTCGGTTTACCTCCTCTCACCCAGCCCTCTTTGCCCAAAGACTTTTTTTTTTCTTTCTTGTTGGCTTTTGGTTTTTAAACGCAACCATTTTTTTGGGAACTAAACTGGGATTTTCCCTCATATTATGCACATCAATGGATACCAGTGGCACAGTGGTTAGCATGGGAAGTGAGGAGCAGTCCTTTCATGTCCGCTACAGGTAGGAATCTCTCCTCTTTGAAGTAGACTTCCTGGCTCCGTATCTAACATTTTGCCTTCACTTGTTAGTTTGAAACGGACTCTAAGTGAAGAATAATCACCGTATATTTCTAATTATTTAAACATATCGGTGTCAGTGAACAGTTAAGGTACTTAATTATTTGGTGTTACCTTGTTGAGGAAGTGGTGTGGTATTGTGTTTAATGTCAAGTTAAATTATAGGGTGGGAGGTCTGTTTACAGTACTTTCTGTGCGTTTGTTGACTAAAGGCAGGTGAGTCTTCCAAAAAGGCACCAGACAGCTGTCTGCACAGTACATACTCAGGTAAAGAGCTCTGGCAGCAGGTGCGACCTGCTCCAGTTAGCTTCAATATTTAACAAGCCCTAAATAATTCATCACTGCGTGCTTTGTTTTTCGCCACACGTGTGTACAATTTATTTGGATAGAGCAGACGTCTACTTGTTGGAAGGATACGTTTTTTTCCATACTACAGTGGGGAGGATAGTTATCGTTAATGACTTGATTCCATTAAACTTCACTACAGCGTCTGCTTGTGCCTGACACGTCTAATAAAGCCACTTAGCGCTCACCAGCGATGTAATCTGTCGGCTGCACACTCTACAGCCATAATCTCAGGTGACCAGGTCAGAAGAGAGCGCTTTAAAGACAAGCAGATTAGCCAAGAAAATGCTGACTGAGAAGTTTTCTTGCTGCCATGCGTTGGAAGTTAATGCTGTGACAACATCACATGCGTCGCCTTGAAAGTTTTCCTATGCGTAACTCTATGATGTCAGATGATTTTGATGTCACGGGGAAGGAATGCTATTTTTAACCCTTTTTTTCTTAAATTGGGAACAAACTAGCTTTTGACCACCTTATTTTAGTACAAACTACTAAATTGGGATGAGTTACCTTCTCCATGCTTCAGACAAAGAGAAGGACGTGCAGCCTGGAAGTTTTTCTCGTGGAAACCTCGGTAGATGCCTCTCCGAAGCTCCCTGTGCTTTTGTTGTTTTTGTAAGACAAGAAAAGCGAGCAGGTAGGATAGTAGTTGCAGCTGTATTTCCCTCAGTGTTGGCAAAAATGTTGTTAACCTTCTGAACCCCTGGCATTGACATCAGTTTTACTTTGCTGCGTTCAGTCGCCTTTAAGCGATATGACCTTTTGAAAAAAAGTGGTTTGATTTTTTTTTTTAAAACATGGGGAAAAAAGGCAATGGCCAACTTGCTGAGTAATTTCCCAACAAATCCAAGTAAAATTAATCTAAATATTTGTCTTTAAAAAGAGGGGAGGATTATTAGAAAATGATGCAAAAAATAGGGAAAAATGCCCAGAAAATCTTTTAAATTATAATGATTTTATTTTTTAAATTATGTCACAGAAAAAATCTGCTAAAATTCATGATAGTTTTATATCTATCGATCTATCGATCTATCTATCATTTCTAATTTATTTTTCAGCACTTTTTAAAGCCATTTTATTGTTTGCTTTTGGCTTTTTAAAATCATATTCTGGTAATTTTCTTTTAACTTTTTTTTTTCATAATTTTTTTTGCTGATGTTTGGGCCATGTTTTGTTAAGTAGCTTCTTGCCCTCCCCTTATGTTTTCGAAAGAAATCAAAACAATTAGCTCAGGTTTCAAGGGGTTAACTTGGTAGTCTACAAAAAGTAGGTTTTTGTAATTTAAGGCCTAAAACTGCTGATTGCGTGAGCTTAATCTCTATTCAGAGCGCCATCTTTGCCGTTAGCCTGATGATGAAACAACACATTTTTTTGTCAGCCATAGACTGTGCAAACTGTTGCTTCACGTGAGGTAACGACCCTAGATTGTGTCTTAATGTTTGTGTTTTAGGGAAAAAAAACCTTGGGCGTGTAGATGAGGGAAGCTTGCGATAAACAAACTGAATAGACTTTGTGTGAAGCCGATCTCTTCCCAACATTACAGTTTCCTGAAAAACAAAAGTTGGCAGACTGACAATTTTTTGCTTCGCACACACATGCTGCTTAATCTAAAGATAATCCATTCATGTGCAGATAAGCCACCAGCCATTGTCGTAACATTGTCTGCTTTTATCTTGCCTTGAAACGCCCAAGCCTTACCTCATTTGTACCTCCATTTTTGGACTGATTTTTCTACATTACCCAATGTGGATCTCTAAAGACACAACATCAAATATTTTAACTATTTCTGATTCTTAAAGCACTGCCAATAAACAGGGGAATGGTGAACATTGGTGTACTTAAACCTTTCTGTGGCTCTGTGCTTCATTTTACTGTAAAAGGAGCCCACTTCACTCTTTTTGTGGCATGTCTAAAGGATGTGAGATCTACCATAACAAACAGACCCCAGTTTGAACCATTGTTCTCTGCAAGTGGAAGGAAGTAGCTCAAAGCCCTCTTTCTAAGCAAAGGCTGAAAGCTTTGTTTCCTGGTTGTGAGCTGAGCCCGGTCAGTTGGCTGCAGGTTTCGGCTAGAGAAGATCTGTTTTTCTACAACGTTTTCATTATTTTGGATACTTTGGTTCAAACAGCAGGTCAGATCCTTGTTAGACACCCGACGGACTGCTTCTTTCTGCTGCAGGATGGAGGTGTCCTGCCTGGAGCTGGCGTTGGAGGGTGAGCGGCTCTGTAAGGTGGGCGACTACAGAGCAGGCGTGTCCTTCTTTGAAGCTGCCATTCAGGTGGGCACGGAGGACCTGCAGGTGCTCAGTGCCATCTACAGCCAGCTGGGCAATGCCTACTTCCACCTGCATGACTACGCTAAAGCGCTGGAGTTCCACCGCCATGACCTCACCTTGACCAGGTTGGACCTGCACAAGGACCTCACAACACTGCTGTAAGTGATTAAATTACTATATTTATTATTGCTAACATAATGTGTGTTGCACAGGACGATCGGTGACCTGCTTGGTGAAGCAAAAGCCAGTGGAAACCTTGGCAACACGTTAAAGGTGCTGGGGCGGTTTGACGAGGCTGTGGTTTGCTGTCAGAGACACTTGGACATCGGCAGAGACATTAATGACAAGGTGAGGCAGCAAGATATTTTAGTCCGTTAATGTATACAATAGGGATGCTGGAATATATTGCAATATATAAATATATATTTAAAATCTGTTTATTGTTCCTCTTTCTAATCTATTGTTTTTTCTATAAATCTCCTCTAAATTACTGTAGACTACTCAAAAACGTAAATGCTAAATAAACTACTGTTACAATAAAGATAAATCCAGTCCTGTTACGGTAAAGTAAAAAAAAAAAGCTCTGTTATAATAAACTTAAAAATACTGCAGTTGTAATTAAGCTAAATGAATGAATTTTAAAATAAAGTTAAATAAAGTATCATTATAATAAAGTGAAATAATCGACTGTTACAATAAAGATAAGTAGTGTTATTGTATAATAAAGTTAAATGAAGTACTGTTATAATTAAATTAAACAATGTTTTGTTGTAATTAAATAAATCAAAGCGGAGCCACTTATATGTTAGCAGTTATCAAAATGTCAAACTGTTACAGCTGATCTTTTCACTGTAAGCTGGAAATATAAAAATAAAAATAAAATAAACAGCTCTCTAGTTCATAAGTAACTAATATCACACTGGTGCTCCTCGGTCAGAGTCTGCAGCCCTGCAGATACAAAAACACGCCTCGCCTGCTCACACTTTATCACCCACAAGGTAATGGCTCAAAAGTGTGTGTGATGTATCATGTTTGTGAGTCTTTTTTTTTTTTAATGTTCAATTGTTGTGTCTATAAGGAGAGAGCGAGAAAATCAAAATACTACTAATAATAATAACTTTATTTATATAGCACCTTAAAAACAGAGTTGACCAAGTGCTTGACAAACAAAGCAAAGCCAGAGTGAGTCACCTTAAAAAGATGTAGTGACAATTTATTCTTGGTCTTTACAATTAAGTTATTTTATACATCCCACATGGAACAAGGGCTGATACACTGAGTATAATGTTTATATATCGCCCACCTCTGGCATGCAGGGAATTACTCTGTATTATGTGTGTGGGAGGATTCAGAAGACATCAACCGTCAGCACTGACATGTTTTTCCTGGGTTGGTGTTAGGTGGGTCAGGCTCGAGCTCTGTATAACTTTGGGAACGTGTACCATGCCAAAGGCAAAAGTATCTGTTGGAGTGGAGCTGAGCCTGGAGATTTCCCCGAGGACGTCATGGTGGCACTGCGGAAGGCTGCAGAGTATTATGAGTAAGTGACTGTACAAGATGCTACTGATGTATATGTCTGGGTGACCTTTTTTCTGCTATTATGCAGATATATTGCATTGACTGAGTGTGTATTTTCAGAGCAAATTTGGCCATAGTGAAGGAACTCGGGGATCGCGCTGCTCAGGGTCGGACCTACGGCAACCTCGGCAACACGTACTACCTTCTGGGAAACTTTCGCAAAGCTGTAGCTTCTCATGAACAGGTGTGGTGTGAATAAAAAAAAACTTTTTACTGTCAAAGTAGATTTTGAAAGTCTACACACTCTATAGAGGAGCATTGTAAGTGTGACTCAGTTATTACATCTTCTGTTATTTATTCTGAAATGATAAAATGTGTTTCTATGTCTCTTTCTCTGAACAGCGCTTGCTCATAGCTAAGGAGTTTGGCGACCGCTCTGCAGAGAGACGAGCTTACTGCAACCTCGGGAATGCCTATATCTTTTTGGGGGAATTTGAAGTGGCAGCTGAGCATTACAAGTAAGCCACAGCCCACACAGCCTTTTTTCGTTGGGATTGTTGTGATAGAAAGCCCTGTCTGACCTGTCTGCAGGATGCTTTATGGATGTATATTCACGCATTTCTACTTTCACAAGCAGGCTTTCAATTTTTTTCTCCTAATTATTCACACACATGCATACTGCACAGCCAAGTACATTTATCCTTAAAAAATGTTGGCAGAATAGATAATAATAACTTATCCGGACAGATACACAGTTGAATTTGAAAATCTACTCCTTTTCTCATTCTTTATTAAAAACAGCAGTGTTGCTAGAACCAGCAGGGTACAGAGGGGTTAACTCAGCAAGCACTCTTATTTCAGCATTTCACTCTCTACATACTGCCACCAAGATATAAATGTTGGGCGTGGTGCGACATTTCATCTGTTGCAAGACCACTTTTATGAGAACATATTTCTCTTCATACACTGTAAAAAGTGGACTTAATATCTGAGAAAAATAAAAGCAAACTCTCCTATTAATGACAAAATATGTTGGTTCCAGACTGTGTGAAGAGAGTAAGTCCCCGTTGAAAGAAGCCGGGCACAAATACTGAGGTCTCTCTGCAGTGTTTTGAAGCAGCTTGTCTGATGTGTTTGTCAGGAGGACGCTGCAGCTGGCGAGGCAGCTGAAGGATCGAGCTGTGGAGGCCCAGGCCTGCTACAGTCTGGGCAACACCTATACACTTCTCCAGGACTATGAAAGAGCCATAGACTACCACCTCAAACACCTCATCATAGCCCAGGACCTCAATGACAGGTACACACACACACACACACACACACAAATACTACAAGAATAAGAATTTCCTACATTGCAGCTATGCCCCTGTACATGCGTTTATTTTTTGACGTAGGATTGGGGAGGGCCGTGCATGCTGGAGTCTCGGAAATGCTTACACTGCACTGGGGAACCATGACCAAGCCATGCACTTTGCTGAGAAACATCTGGAGATCTGCAAAGAGGTACATCGTGTCAATGAAAGCACTGTAAACAATATTCAGCATTATTCAAACAGATATTCAGTTTTACTTTAAAAACCTGTGTATGTGTCTGTCTGTCCGTGCGTCTGTTTCTGTGCGTCTTTTTTTTCTAGACTGGTGACAGGAGCGGAGAGCTGACGGCTCGTATGAATGTGTCTGATCTCCAGACGGTTCTGGGCCTGAGTTACAGCACAAATAACTCAACTCTTTCAGAGAATAAGGATGTAGACTACAACGTGCATGGTAAGTTATAAGTTATATGAAGTCCCTGCAGGACTTGGCAGACTTTTTTTGGAGGGATTGTTGGGGCCTAAAATGCCTGATTTCAAGCCACCTTTATGAAGAATTGTGATGCATGTTGCATTGTTTCTATGGCATTCTTTTGAAATTAAATTGAGCTGCATCCATGAGAAATCAAAGGCAACTTTTTCCCAGTGAGAATAAAAGCGCCCTGAGTGCGATTTAAATGACACTAACCCTACCACTATCTGGACACAACAGTCGTCCATGCATTTGTGGTAGAAAAGTGTTTGTCAGCTGATGTCATTTGCGTGTCACCATGACGTTCTACATGGCGCAAAACAGTTTTGCACAACATCGGGGTATTGCCTCACAGGGTATTCATTAGTAATTTTTGGTAGTAAATGTGAGACATTCGTTTCTCATGTGTTTGCCTCTTCACAGTCAGTACAATGGAAGTGAGTTTAGTGACGTTGTTGGGGGGACCGCTGTGAGAACTATGATGATTGGTGAAATTTGCTGGATAGTTGTGGTGATAGAACAAAATTGCCAAAATCCACAGAAATTTGATTGAATCTTGCGTTTATTATTACAAACGCAACACCCTTCGGAGGTTGTATATATCTTCTTTTAATGGTGTAGTTTGTCTAATTGGTGTTTATATTGATTTAATTGTGGATTGTGCTTTAGGAGCGAGGCCCAGGATGAGCAGAAGACATAGCATGGAGAACCTGGAGCTGATGAAACTCACTCCAGACAAGATGAATGTAAGAACGTCACTCCTGTCACACGACGCCCACTAACACACGGGATGTTGTATTACGGCTCTAAGTCACACTTTACTTTGACAAACATTTTTTTTTTCAAGTTTTGACTTCAATTTGATGCTTAATCTTCTCCAAGCTTATAGTATTTCCCTCACTTCCTTCTGCATTGTTGTGACTCATCAATTTTTGTGTTGAAGGGTCAGAAGTGGAACAGTGACATCCTGACGAAACAGTCCAAACCTTCCTTGGCAAAAACCTCTTCCAAGCTGTTCTTTGTCAGCCGTCTGCGTGGAAAGAAGTACAAGACTGGTGGTTCCAGTAAAGTCCTCCAGGACACCAGCAACACCCTGGACACCAGCCAGACACCCGCACAGGGACCACAGAAGGTACGCAGTATAGCGTGTATCCATCTGATAACCACACACGCCCCTGGACCTTATTCAGTTTCCTTCAGCTATCATCAGACAAAGCACGTCCTGTTGAGTTGTTTTTCCAAATTCATGTTTTTTGTACTTTATCAGCGACTCAGTCCTGACATGCTCGGAGACGAGGGCTTCTTCGATCTCCTGAGTCGTTTCCAGAGCAACCGTATGGATGACCAGCGTTGTTCAATACAGGATAAGGGAAGCAGGTTATCATTAAACAGCGGCCCGGAGTCACCACCCAGATCCATCAGGAAATGTGAGTCCATGTGTGCACGCTCCAAGATCCAAATCCCACAACACATCTTTCCTTTCATACTAAAAAAAATGTTCCTGCTGTCTTTCTCCTCTCTGTTTTAATTCTGTCAAACTCTAAAGCTGTATCAGAGTCTGCCAACGTCTCCGGTGCCCACGGCCGGCGGTTAGAGGAGTCATCAGCAGCAGGGGGAAGCTTGCCCGGACTCAGGCTCAATCAAAACAGCAACCAGGCCGTGCTCAGCCACCTGATGGCCAATGCTGACAATGCTGAGCCTGACGACGACTTCTTCGATATGCTTGTCAAGTGCCAGGTATGTATGTACGGACGGACAACCGGAAAACATAATGCCTCCACCCTCGGCTGTCCGCAGCCCGGAGGCATTAAAGATGTCATAATAAAATATGGTTTTTCAGTGTAAACAAAGGTTGTGGTATAGTCTGTCACAAAAATGACAAAAAAGCCGTGAAAAAATGTAGAAAAATAGGGAATAAAAATGTCAAAAAAGTCACTGTATAATATGTAATGAAAAATGTCACAAAAATTCATAAATACCATCCTATAGTACTCCAGTAAAATTGTAAAAAAAAAAAAAAAAAAGGCAAAAATATAGTATGTCACACAAGTTATATGAGAGAATGTCATAGTATTATGTTTAACAGAAAGGCATTAAAAATGTTACAGTACAGCATGTCTAAAAAATGTCACAAAAAGCCATAAAAAATGTTCATAGTGTATAAAATGTCACAGAAAGTCATTGCATACATAGAATGCCATAAAAATTACACTAAAAGCCACAACAAATGTCAAAAAAAGTGGTAGTGTAGTATATCGAAAAATATGTCACAGAAATAAAATGCCACCATATATCATGGTATAAAAATGTATAAAATAGTCACAAATTGCAAAAATGTTATGAAAAGTCATGAAAGTATACCAGAAAAATGTGAAAAACAGGCAAAAGTTTACAGCAAACTATACTATGAGTTTTTTTTTAATGTTTTTTTTTAGACGACATGCTGTAGTATGACCTTTTTATGATATTTTGGATGACATAGTATAGTATGACTCTTTTGGCTCTTTTGAATAACATACTATGGGATGACTTTCTTACTCTGCTTCAGATGACATACTATACTGTAAACTTTTTATGCCATCTTGGATGATATAGTACAGTATGACTTTTTTATGCTGTTTTGGATGATATCCTATGAATAGTATGGCATAAGCATGTCAAAAAAGTCATAGTATAGCATGGTGCAAAAAATACCACAGAAAATCATGAAAAACACTATAGGGCATAAAAATGTCAAACAAGGTCACAGTATTGTTCAAAGTAAAAATGTCAAAAAAATTGAATCAGTCCATCATTAAGGTCCAAGTGGACATTTATGCTTTTTTGGAGAAAGTTCCTGAAGGTGTTTTTGAGATATCAAGTTCACACGATCAGAATGCCTCCAGTCTGTTGCACAGGGGCAAAAAAACCCATAACCAGATCTCAAACTGCCGCTCTCTTGTTTCTCCTAACTTACCAGGGGTCCCGTTTGGACGATCAGCGCTGTGCGCCGCCCCCACCTCCGGTCCGAGGGCCGACTGTACCGGACGAGGACTTCTTCAGCCTCATCATGCGCTCTCAGGCCAAACGAATGGACGAGCAACGTGTCACCCTGCCGTCTGCACCCAGACCAGGCTCCAGCTCCAACTGAATCAAGCACTAAAGAGACAGCCAGGTTTTTTTTTTTTTTGTTTCTCATCTCACGAGGGTGTGGACAGTGTCGGGACTGACCTGGCGTATCTTTACGTTTGTCCTTTTGGATGAAACAAAGCACTGACAGCATCATATGTAGTACACAGTATGGGACATTTTCAAATTAACATGGACTTGTTTGGCACAACACAAATTTTCAGCAGTATCAGGGACTGAAGTGTTTTTTTTTAATCTTCCCATACTCCTACAGATTTCATTTCGCCCTTTGTGTATTTTTCAATACACAACTGCAGTTATGTTTGTATTTATTGTACATTTTATGATTGTTATGATTCTATTAACTGCCGTCCCTCCACGCTGAAGTAATTTGGTTTTACTCATCAGATAGTTTTACTCGCTGTCTGAGTCAGTGTGGACACACAGGTACAGCACTCTTTCCATGTATTCTTTGTTTTTTGTATGTGAGGGTTTTTTGTTAAATAGCTACAGAGGCCAGACTAAGAAATTGTATTTCAAGCAAAGTATTTGATAAAAAGAATGAATTTAACCCGTCTGTACAGCCCCGTAAGCTTGTTTTTACTAAATGATTTAATGACGTCCGAGGAATAAAAGCCCCGTCCATGTAGGCATCTTATTTTGACTTTTGAAATGTTGCATGTGAGCTGTTCATTTCCACTTAACACATTAGATGGAGCTTGTGTAAAAGACACTTTATTGAACGTACCAGCAAACTTGAGTTAGCTTGAATTAATTTAAGTCACTTTTAAAAACAAGAATTAGAAAGGCTTAATACAAGAGCCACTAGCATTTCAAAAACATACGAATAACTGTACATACATAAACACAACTGAAATAAATACATCTATGTACGTATTAGTTTGGCCTTATTTGTTAAAACAATTTATACTATACATCAACATAAAATATGCATCTTTGAAAGTAAATCAATATCAGAAGACAATGTTAAAGGACAAAGTGCGCATGTAAAATACAAGAAAAAAATACAATGCATATGCCCCAAATACTGGTTCTAAATAAATATCAAAACACCCGTGCTCCCATTCAGATTTCATTGTGCATATGGTTAGACCCTTGCTATGGGCATACACTGCCACCTACTGTTGTTATATTGTTACAGCAGGAGACGAACCAAAGCTTTTTAACACTGAAAACTCCTAAACTGAATGTTAGGGCGCTCAAAAACAAATTACATTTTGTTTTTCCCTTTGATGCAACATAATAACGATCTTCCATTGCAAGCAAGCCATCGCAAGACACTGTAACAGCTTCAGCGCAGAAACACTGATTTCAAATTTAAAATAAATGCACAAGCTAATTTTTACATATTTTGAGTAGTAGCGATGCGATGGACACAGTGACATTAGACATCGGCACGTCCCACAGGGAAGCAACAGATAGTATGATCTCCACAAATTCAGCCTTCTGATCGGGAAAAGCTCACTACTGACACACTGGAAAAAACATTTTACACCATTTTAACTCCTGTTTCCTCAAATAATAGCAGCATAACACCAGCTGTAAGAAAATCATATGCAAAAGAAGGAATGTAGGGCTTCTCAAGATGATGTAACAAAATTTTGATCTTGAAAAATGACCTTTTTTTTTGTTTGCTTTTAAAGTTTTTTGCTATGAGAACTCAAGGAAGGCACCATCATGAACAAAGCACTCTGTCCTGTCGAACCTCAAAAACTCCTCCGGGAAAAAGGACATGCAGCAACTGGGTGGCGTGTGTAAGATGTAGGATAAAGTGATGTGGAGAATAATGAATGATCCTGCTGTTTAACCCCTCAAGATGACGACAATCAGCGTGAAAAAAAGCAATGTGAGTGACGTGAAGAAAGGGGGAGAGGACGTGCAGCGTGTGTGCTTTCAGTGTGTCACAGGTTTGTATTCATTTTGGTTTCCGACAGACAGAAAGTGAAAGGCTCATTCACCTGTTTGCGTGTTAACTTGTGTGTGTTTTTTAACTGTGTTGAAAGGGTGTGACGATGTTGATAGGAGCAGTGTTGTTTTGGGGGGGAGTGTGTGTCTTTAACAGCCTGTTTATACCTGGTACTAATGTGCAACATTGATCACAAAGCAGACGGCTCTAAACACAAGTGTGAACCGCTGAGACGTTTTGTGATTCGATCACTCGAGCCACTTGCCGAGGTGGTCTGGGATGTATTTGACCTCATATCTTTTGTGGTGTAAATGCTAGTTCATCGTGATGCGTGTACTCTATAAGTACTACGTCATTACTGCAGGATGCGTGGTGGTTTGGTGAGAGCATGCTAGTGTTCTATAATTTGCCCATTTTATGTCGAGTTTGAAGAAGTTTGCCAATGCTTCCATTAGCTAGCGACTGTGGGACCTCAATAACGTTGCTGCCTACGCCACTGGAAGGCCAGAGGGCATAGTGCACAAACATCTAACACATGTGGTCCTATGGAGGTGAAAGATAGATACAGGTGTGTCTCTGCCGAGTTCAGATGACGGAAACACAACACCAGGTATGAACAGGCTCTTAGATAGTGTCTGGTTGTCTGTGTGTGTGTTATGGGTTGTGTGTCCAGAGAGTAACAGTGCGGTCAGCAGAGGACGAGAGGAAGGACAGGTCTTGTGTGTGCCATCGACACTGGATCACCTTGTCACCGTGCTCTCCCACCACGGTCTGAGGCAACTGCTTGGTCAGGTCACCTGGAAAAACACACGGGATCAGTATTACATTGAAACTGCTTCATTGCCACTTAAAAACTCTCTGTAGCTGCTTGAATGTGTCAGCAGATGAGACCAGATGTACCTTGGAGGTTGGTGACGATGACCTTTGTGTCATAGGAGCCAGTGAGCAGGTAATGTGCTCCAGGGGAGAACCTGACAGATCGCACATCACTGGTGTGTGGCCGGTACACCTGGACGATTCGGCCTCCTCTGATGTCATACAGCATGCATCCGCTGTCCTCCTGTCCTGTTGCTAGGAGACGGCCACTGGGATCAACAGCCACAGATGCAACGGGACTGCCTGTAAGGTAAAAATTACATTAATTTATCTAAATCATGACATTTTAATGATTTTTGGAACATACTATGCAATGTCAATTTTAATACATTTTGTAAGACATACAATATTATGATGGGTTTTTTTTTTTTTTTTTTAATATTTTGGATGACATACTATACTATGACTTGACTATAATATTTTGAACAGTATGCTGTACTAAAACATTTTAATGATATTTTAAAACGACATACTGTTTTTTATGATTTCTGAGCAACATACTATGCTTTGAGCATAAAAAAAACAGCATAATATAGCGTACATAGACACACTATTGCATAGAATACTGCAAAAACGGCCAAAAACACAATAATATAGCATGTTGAAAAAATTACCAAAAAGGCAAGGCTATAGTATGGCGAAAATGTCAAAATATGACATGTTGAAAAAATAGCTGAAAACACTTCAAAACAGCATAAAATAGCGTGCACAGAAATGCCATAGCATA